>NC_091069.1:258548748-258855310 GCF_032405125.1 Capricornis sumatraensis | reverse complement strand
GACCAGAGGCCATGATCTTTTTTTGAATGTTGAGTTTTAAGCCAGCTTTTTTTCACTCTCCTCTTTTACCTTCATTAAGAGGCTCTTTATCTCTTCTTCACATTAAAGTGGTGTCATCTGTATATCTGAGGTTGTTGATATTTCTCCTGGCAATCTGATCACAGCTTGTGAGTCATCCAACCCAGCATTTCATATGATGTACTCTGCATATAAGTTAAGTAAGCAGAATGACAATATATAGCCTTGATGTACTCCCTTCCCAAGTCTGAACCAGTCTGTTGTTCCATGTCTGGCTCTAACTGTGGCCTCTTGTCCTGCATACAAGTTTCTTAGGAGACAGGTAATGTGGTCTGGTATTCCCATCTCTTTAAGAACAGTCTACAGTTTGTTGTGAACTCCTGGGTGGCGGATCAGCTCCAGGGTGGCCAGCAGCAGCAGTGAGGCCAGGGTGCCCTCCACTCCTGGGCACCTCCAATATTGGCTTCAGCCTTCCTCGGACCCCGTTCCCAGCCACTCAGGCAGGGCCTTTGCCTCGACCCCCAGCCACAGGTCAGCCAACATCTGATGGCCAGTGATGGCTTACAGGCTCAAAGAGGATCGGCAGTGGGACAACCAGGGCTCCAGGCATGTTATCCAGCTACACTGAGTGGCTGGAGGGCATGTCTCTGCTAGTTAGGGCCTGATGAAACATGTCCCCCTGGACAAAGAATGGCAAATCCCTTCAGTATTCTTGCTTTGAAAGCCCCATGAGCAGTAAGAAAGGCAAAAAATATGACACTGAAAGATGAACCCCCCTAGACAGGTAGGTGTCCAGTATACAACTGGGGAAGAGTGGAGAAATAGCTATAGGAAGAAGGGAGAAGATGAGCCATAGTGGAAATGATGCCCAGTTTTGGTTGTATCTAGTGCTGAAAGTAAAGTTCAAGGTTATAAAGAACAATATTGTATAGGAACCTGGAATGCTAGGTCCATGAATCAAGGTAAATTGGATGCAGTCAAACAGGAAATGGCAAGAGTGAACATCTACATTTTAGGAATCAGTGAACTAAAATGGACAGGAATGGGCAAATTTAATTCAAATGACCGTTATAGCTACTACTGTGAGCAAGAATCCCTTAGAAGGAATAGAGTAGCCTTCACAGTCAACAAAAGAAAACATTGGTATGATCTGTATCAGAGAATGTTTTGCCTATGTTCTCTTCTAGGAGCTTTATGTTGTCATGTCTTATATTTAAGTCTTTAAGCCGTTCTGAGTTTCTTTTTGCGTATGGTGTGAGGGTGTGTTCTAACTTCATTGGTTTACATGTTGCTGTCCAGCTTTCCCAATACCACTTGCTGAAGAGATTGTCTTTCCTCCATTGTCTATTCTTGCCTCCTTTGTTGAAGATTAATTGCTCATAGTTGTGTGGGTTTATTTCTGGGCTTGCTGTTTTGTTCCATTGATCTATATGTCTGTGTTTGTGCCAAGACCATACTGTTTCGATTATTGTAGCTTTGCAGTATTGTCTAAAGTCTGAGAGGGTTATGCCTTCTGCTTTGTTCTTTTTTCTAAAAGATTGATTTGGCAGTTCTGGTCTTTTTAAATTGTTTTATCATATATAAACTTTAGGATTATTTATCCTAATTCTATGAAAAATGTCATGGGTAATTTGATAGGGATCACATTAAATCTATTGACTGCTTTGGGTAGTATGGTCATTTTAATGATATTAATTATTCCAATCCAAGAGCATGGGATATCTTTCCATTTCTTTGAATCATCTTCAACTTGGTTTACTAATGTTTTGTAGTTCTCAGCATGTAAATCTTTCACCTCCTTGGTGAGGTTTATTCCTAAGTATTTTATTTATTTATTTATTGCTGCAATTTTAAAAGGGATTGTTTGTTTACATTCTCTTTCTGATATTTCATTGTTAGTGTAAAGAAATGCAACTCATTTCTGTGTGTTAATCTTATATCCTGCTACCTTGATGAATTTGCTTACCAGTTCTAGTAGTTTTTGTGTGGCATCTTTAAAGTTTTATATTTACAGCGTAACGCCATCTGCATCTAATGACAATTTTACCTGTTTTTTTTTCCAATTTGGATACCTTTTATTTCCTTTTCTTGTGTGATTGCTGCCGCTAGGTCTTCCAATACTATGTTGAATAGAAGTGGTGAGAGTGAGTATCCTTAGCTTGTTCCAGATTTTAGCATGAAGGCTTTCAGCTTTTCACCATTGAATATTATATTGGCTGTGGGTTTGTCCCATATTATGCTGAGATATGGCCCCTCTATACTCACTTTGGTAAGAGACTTTTATCATGGAAGGATGCTGGATTTTACCAGATGCTCTCTCTGCGTCTATTGAGATGATCTTGTGGTTTCTGTCTTTTGTTAATGTGGTGTATCATATTGATTAATTTACATATGTTGAACCATCCTTACGATCCTGGAATGAATCCTACTTGATTGTGGTGTGTGATCTTTTTTACATGTTGTTAGATTCCGTTTGCTAATACTTTGTTGAGAACTTTCAGATCTATATTCATCAAAGACATGGGCCTGTAATTTCCTTTTTGGTAGTGTCTTTGGTTTTGGTATCAGAGTGATGGTGGCTACATAGTGTGACTTAAAAAAGCAACAACCATAAGATACAAGTTTTAGGGAATTTGACTGGCTTGCTAAAAATTCAGTCAGCTCAGGCACTCAGTTGTGTCTGACTCTTTGCAACCCCATGGACAGCAGCATGCCCACTTCCCTGTCCCTCACTCTCTCCTGGAGCTTGCTCAAACTCATGTCTATTGAGTTGGTGATGCCATCCAACCACCTCATCCTCTGTTGTCCCCTTCTCCTCCTGCCTTCAATCTTTCCCAGCATCAGGGTCTTTTCCAATGTGTTGGCTCTTCTCGTCAGGTGGCCAAAGTGTTGGAGCTTCAGCTTCAGCATCAGTATTTCCAATGAATAATCAGCATTTATTTCCTCTAGGATCTATTGGTTTGATCTCTTTGAGGGACTGTCAAAAGTCTCCTCCAACAACACAGTTTGAAAGCATCAATTCTTCAGTGCTCAGCCTTCTTTATAGTCCAATTATCACATCCATACATGACTACTAGAAAAGCCATAGCTTTCACTATACAGACCTTTGTTGGCAAAATAATGTCTCTGCTTTTTAATACACAAACCTTTTTAAAGCTCTGTAATAGCTTCTTATTTGTCTAGGTTTGCCTTAGCTTTTCTTCCAAGGAGCCAGTGTCTTTTAATTTCATGGCTGCAGTCACCATCTGCTGTGATTTTGGATCCCCCCCCCAAATAAAGTCTCTCACTGTTTCCATTGTTTCCCCATCTATTTGCCATGAAGTGATGGGACCAGATGCCATGATCTTAGTTTTTTGAATGTTGAGTTTTAAACCAACTTTTTTACTCTTTCACTTTCATCAAGAGGCTCTTTAGTTGTTCTTTGCTTTCTGTCATAAGGATGGTGTCATCTGTATACCTGAGGTTATTGGTATTTCTCCTAGAAATCTTGATTCCTGCTAGTGTTTCATCCAGCCCAGCATTTTGCACGATGTATTCACATAAGTTAAATAAGCAGGGTGACAATACACAGCCTTGACGTACTCCTTTCCCAATTTTGAACCAGTCTGTTGTTCCAAGTCTGGTTCTAACTGTTGCTTGTTGACCTGAATATAGGTTTCTCAGGAGGCAGATAAGGTGGTCTGGTATTCCCATCTCTTTAAGAATGTTCCACAATTTGTTGTGATCCACACAGTCTAAGGCTTTAGTATAGTCAATGAAGCAGAAGTAGATGTTTTTCTAAATCCAATAAAAGTTTGCTAAAATTTTATTGGATTTAGAGCTCACATTTTATGTAAAGCTTGGAGACTTTGATGCTTAATAGCTCCAATTTATTATTTCTCTAAGGTTGTAAAGTGTCATTAAACTTTATTTCACCAATGGAAACAGTTAATAGAAAACATTAGGGTATGAAGCAAAAGTATGCTGTTCATCCAGCGTTATCAGAAGAAAAATCCATAAGTATTCATCAGAGAAACAAAAAGAATTTGAGAGCTGAAGAGCTTTCCAGAAATTAGCTAATCAGAGTTGGCAAATATTTAGCACAGATACTTCCGCTTCCCCAATCTGTACCCATGGCAGACATCGTCAATCAATCACTACCTTCTTCTGCTGTGTCTGAATAGATCTTTAGAGTTCTTCTCAATTCTCAGAAACAACTCTTGATTTAGATAGTAGATTCTTCAGTTACAGGTAATGGAAACCAACTTGAGCCACCCTGGAGCCAAATAGGGAGAAATTTCGTACAAACATACAAAGATATCTCCCCAAACTCAACTGCAAGAATGCAGCTAGGCCTGAGCGACCAGGAACTTGAAAGTCCTCGATCTCTGGGTTTTTGCGTGCTTCCCTCACTATTTTCTGTCTGCAGTCAGGCTTTCTCTGCATTTCTAGCTGCTTGAGATCATGTGGTCACTCAGACTCAAGGTATTCATGTTTAGAGACTATATCTGAATCTTAGCACCAAATTCCCAATAGAGGGGGTCCGAGGGACCGTACCTGGATCAGGGGGACCACTGCCGGCCCGGTCAGCCATAGTCTAAAAGAAGTGACAGCTTTCCAAGCATCTATGCTGTGCCCAGTCGTGTGGACCAGGAAGCAGTTCTCAGAGAGAGCAAGGATGGCTCACAACCTGAGCAGATAGCCTGGGACATTTTCCATCATCATTATCCACCAACATGCAGGGGCACAAGATATGAAACATATTTTACCTTCAGGATCTAAAGCAGGGCAGACCCGTAGAATTTGCAGTGACGGTGGAAATGTTCTATATCTGCACTCTCCAATATCATGGCCGTCCAACTCATGTAATAGGATAGAAAATTAGAAAGAGAGGAGTCCTAACTTTTCTTTCCAGTTGTGCTATTAACTAGCTATGCGGTCTGGGAGCTCGGTTTTCATACCTTTAAACTAAAAGTCCCTTGGACTGCAAGGAAATCAAACCAGTCCATCCTAAAGGAAATCAGTTCTGAATATTCATTGGAAGGACTGATGCTGAAGCTGAAACTCCAATGCTTTGGCCACCTGATGCAAAAAAAAACGGACTCATTTAAAAAGACCCTGATGCTGGGAAAGATTGAAGGCAGGAGGAGAAGGGGACGACAGAGGATGAGATGGTTGGATGGCATCACCGACTTAATGGACATGAGTTTGAGCAAGCTCCAGGAGATAGTAAGGGATAGGGAAGCCTGGCGTGCTGCAGTGCATTGGGTTGCAAAGAGTCAGACACGACTGAGCTACTGAACTGAACTGAACTGAAACTGGTAAGGCCTAGATTTACACTGCCTAGTATGGTGCACTTTAATATGTCCGGGGTACTCAATTTTTCTTTAATGTTTTATTTATTTGGTTGCACTGGGTCTTAGTTGTAACCTGTGGAATCTTTAGTTGTGGCACGTGGGATCTTTCAGTTCCAGCATGCAAACTCTTAATTGTGGCATACGAACTCAGTTGTGGCATGCGGGATCTAGCTTCTTGACTAGGGATCGCACCTGGGCCCCCTGCATTGGGAGCAAAGAGTCTTCACCACTGGACCACCAGGGAAGTCCCAAGGGGAGCTGAATTTTAAATCTTATTTATTTTTAATTAACTTTAATTTAAATAATTGTATGTAGCACTATACTAGACAGTGTAAATCTAGGCCTTTCCTGTTTAAAAATATGAAAACCGGGCTCCCAGGCCACATAGCTAGTTAATAACACAACTGGAAATAAATGCTGGGACTCTTCTTTTTAATTTTCTATCCTATTAGTTGGAATTGGGAAACCTAGATTAGTGGTCTTACCAGGTAATTCAAATTTGTCATTTTAAACGTCTAGCCCTAACCATTCTTTGATGTAAGGCTTTCTGAAATGTATTAAGCACTTTCCTGCCTCGGGAGGAAAAAAAAGCCATGTGGCCATAATTGTGGACTTTTCTGAATGACACAAAGCTGTAATTGTGACACGCATGTGTCACGCTGGGTAATATAATGGGGCCCTGAGAACAGGGCCCAGTGAGGCTGCCAGGGCTGGCGTCTTCGCCACACGGCACACCTCTGCCACCGGGAGTGAGTGGCAGCTTCTTCCCTCCTTGTCACATCCTGATGTGACAGCTTCTGACAGCATCCCACCTCCCTTCACTAACTCGGCAATGAACCAAGTGTAGGCACTTAATCCGTCAGTGGGTTTAATTTCACCCACAATTCTAAACCATGAGGCCTGGGGGAGCTTCACAACTGAGTCAGGTACACAGAGTTTTGTACAAAATTTTCCACAAACACCCTTTTTTTTTTCTTAAGAGTCTATGACAGTGCAAGTCTCATAAAAGCTGATTGTGGGATAAATGGTATGATGTTTTATTTTACTTTAATTGTGCATCAGTAACGTCAAATGTTGTCATGGCTAGGGTCCCAAGGCAGAATAAGACTGTGCACAAAATAGTTTGAGAAATGAGCCTGAAATTTGGTATGGATTATTTTAGACCCCTTTCCTGAGCTGTTTCTCCATTGTGTATGCTTAAGTCGTGGGATAGGAACAGCTTCCTGAGTCTTTTGAAGATGTTCAAAAAGCCAAAGTAAATGTTAAGGACGCTAAAAGAAATAACAGTACATTCATCTCAGTATTTTGTATTTATACAAAGGCCAGATTGGCAGTCACTGTATCTATTCAAAACATACCTGAGTGTTTGGAAGCCAGAAAGGGCTCAAAACAAGGAGAATAATTGTCATAAAGCCTGTGCACTAGAGTCCCTGGCCGGCACCCAGAGGAAACGAGCCGCTCTGACGGCCTTCAGCCTGGGGTCCATGCTCCACTCCTGGGCCCCAGCATGAGACCACGTGAAAAGGGTGATTGTAGGGAAATCTGGGTTCTGCTTCCCGGACCCCCAAAAGTCAGTGAATGACTAGGCACTCTGTTGATCTCTTCTCGGGAGAGGATAATCCCTTTGAGAAAAAGTCCCCTTCCACAATTAAAAGTTCAGGTTTCTTGGCATCAAATGAGGGTAGCTTTCAGTTGTCTGGAAAAATTGTTCATAAAGGCACCACCAGCAGTTAGGAATTCTGGATTTTTCCTTGGCCTTCTGGAACAGTTTGAGGTTTTGCTCATGAGAAGCGCTTATTTTGCCTATGCACTGCTTTAGAAAATAACTTCACCAACATGTTCATCGTTCCATTATTATTTATAGGCAAGTTTTGATTATCCACCAGGCAGGCTCCTGGCACGGTTTTCAGCTCTCTGTTTGTCATTCTCACCTCCCACTGACACACGCTTGCTGCAGCTTGTAGGAACTTAGAATTTCCCCTGAGTCACGGCTCAGCCAACCCCCACTCCGAAGAGGGCTACAAACCAAAACAACCCTGGTCTACCTTTCCCCAGCAAGAGAGTGAGGAGGTCCCCAGAGAGACCTGGGGTGGGGGGAGCTGTGATTAGGGACTGTAGCCTCCAGGCAGCAGGCAGAGCCCCAAGTGCACAAGTGCCGGCGACCTGGAGGCTGGAGAGTGGGGCACTAACTTGGGCATCGTTTTGTTGTTTCAAGTATTCCGAATTCCTGAGACACGGGACACGCCCTCCCCACCTCAGATCCTAGAGATGCGCAAATTGCTAAGTCCCATCCGTCCTTCCTTCCTGTCTGCACCATCAGCCCCCAGGGAATGCAGCACTACAAGCGTATCACATTAAAGGACCTCTCGAGGATATCTGACTGCAAGTGCAAAGGATAAAACACCGGAAGCTGAGCTAAACTTAGAAAGGTTTTGGCTGAGGGGGTGTCTTCTGGGTACCCCAGCCCCTGAGCCAGAGCAGCCTCCACGCCCTCCTGGACCCATGGTTCTCACTGGCCGGGTTCCGATGCCTTGGTCTCGGCTCTGGAGATTTCTGATTTCGGCTGGTCTGAGGTTCGAGTGTGAGCACTGGGATTTCCAAACATCTCCAAGTGAGGCTCATGTGCAGCTAGTTGGAGAGTCGCTGGCTTAGAGCCTCCTCGCTTGGCTGACTGTGTTTGCGAGCGAGGCTCTTCAATGGCACAGCTGTGGCTCCGCTGATTTAGAATAAACGTTTGGCTAGGAAGGGGAGGAGTACACACACAGAGAGGACAATTCAGGAGCCACGGCTCATCCGTAGGTCAACACTTCATTCACTCATTCCCTCAGCAAACATTTACGGAAGGCTGCTGCGTATCTACGAGCTCAGTCTTGTCAACTCTCTGTGACCCTGTGGACGGTAGCCCACCAAGCTGCCCAGGCCGTGGAATTTTCCAGACCAGGCAAGAATACTGGAGCAGGCTGCTACTAGGATGCAAAAATTCATGATGACTTCACTGACCTCGAGGCCAAGCCAGCTCTCTGGAAGATGCATTTGGACACATTCTGCAAGCCCCCCAGGGCCTCCATAGGAGCCATGCTTCCCCTTCCTTGTTTGTGCCCAGTTAGTGACTCATAAGGCGCCTATACTTGCACACAGTTTGACAGAACATACATTATCCTGCTGCCTAGAGTCTCCGGTTGCTATACAGAGTGCAGTTGCTTGAATTATGACAGTTATCTCTGCTAATAAAGTTCACTTTTTTCACTGCAGAGTTATAAATACATATGCAGCTTGCATACCCAAGGAGGCCCGTGGGAGGAAACGCTGAGGCCCTTCTAGAACAGAAACCACTCCCTAGCACCTGCACATATATAACTTTCCTGATTCCTCTACCAAAAAGGTTCGTTTTCCGGGCTTACTGATGGCAAGGATTTACTGTAAAGAGCCCTGGAAAGAAAATCAGCAGTCAGCATCATTGACATGTGCGTTTTTTCCCCTCGGGCCTCTAAAGTGACTCACAGACATCCACTTTCCTTCTCTCAGAGGAAAACTGGTCCCACAGTCTCTGAGGAAACTGGGATGGCATCAACTGGGATGTTAGATAAACAGCCAAATGTTGATCAGGAAGAGGCGCACAGGAAGGGGCCTGGCCGATCTTGTAAATTTGAGCCGCACAAATAAGTTCATTAAATCAAGGATGTGCTCAGGGTGCTGGCAAGGCATATAGAGCAGCAGCAGACAAATAAATCTGGCTGGTGATCTGGAGAAGAAAAGCTAGTGGAGAAATTTTCTAAGAGGAGCTTTAACTTTTTACTGAATGCAGTAATGCTATAAATTATCAATCAGCTGGCTATAATTTTACCATTTAGCACAGGATTTGAGCAGCTTGCAAGAGAGTGTACCGCATGGGTAATAACAGCTAAGGTGGTGAATGTTACAGAGCACATTTCTTTAAAATATATAGCTAGCTACTTTGGTAATAAACATGCTTATTTGCAAAGAAAATTACGATTATGGTGCGAACAGCATGTAGCAGGCACGGCTGGTTGTCTCACCAACAGCTTTTTCCTCCCGGTTTCCTTTTTAGTCGAGCACTGGTTCGGGAGCGGGGATGGGTGTCTAGCCTCCCCCATGTGACACAGTGGAGAGTGACTTTTCCCTATTCCCGGGATGAAAGGGAAATCCTGCCTTCCTAAGCCAATCTCAGGGACGGTTCCCTCGTGCTGGGGCTGGTGCAGGGATGGGTGTGTTGGATGGTCCGCGGCCAGTGGCCGTCGTATTCCCTTCTAAGTCTAGGAAACAAGCTTCCCTGGGGTCACTGTCTCTGCCTGCTCCAGAGGATTGCTACAAAAGGAATTCGGGTCAAAAGGATGGTGTCATTCCTCTAGGGCTGGCTGGAGCTATACATGTGAGCAGGTGAGAGATTGTCAGCAGCTTCCTGGCACAGACTTGAGGAATCACACACTCAGGAGGTGTTTCAGGCTAAGATCGGTCAGGCTCAAACTCCCTGATCATCAAGGATAGTTCCTGAACTCTGCTTCCCAGGTCTCCCAGCAGTCATGTGTGCCCCTAACTCTGTATTAAGTCTTTTATATCCAGAATGCATAGAATGGCCTTAGTTGTCCACCTGAACCCTGACTGATACAACGGCCGTGTGGTCCAGTTCTGGCCAATAGGCTGGACGGCTTCTCCTTACTCCTGAGAAGGAGACACTGGAAGAGACATCCTCTCTCTGCCTCTGTGATGATGTGGCATTTGGATATGATGCCTGGGACAGCTGTCCTGACTTGCCACCAGCCTGAAACAGAGCCAACGTGCAAGTAGAAGGCAGAAATGCCCAGCAAGAGGAGCTGGAGCCCCGAGAACTTGCAGCCACTGGCCTTGTAATTAACTGGTGCAGACTCATTCCTTAGGAAGCAAATGTAAAGATGGCTTGACATGGACTGCCATGTTTTCTGGGGATGAGACATTACACAGTGATTCACGCTTGCTCTCCATCTTTTCCTTTTCGTATCCCCACCCTTTTGGCAAGGAATATCCAGATCACCTGCGTCTCAGATGCATCACACACCTTTGAAACAGCTATCTGAGGTGTAGGTTTGCACTGGCAGACGTGTCTACAATATTACTGCTTCTTTATCTTTTTTCTAACCCCCATTAGACTTTAAAACACACTTACACTGCCATAGCATTAGTACAGTTCTATGATTTTGAATTTCTTCTTGTTTTATCAACATACAGGCAGTCCTCACATTGCATGGTAGTTCAGGAGCATAAAAATAACCATGCAAGCTGAAACAGAGCAAAGTAATCTTAGTAATCAATAGGACAAATGACAATTGTTTCATTAAAATTTTTGCTAAAATATTAAACCTTCTTACTTTCCTTTGTAAATGTACAGGGATAGTTTAAAAACAGCAACACTGTGAATCAATGACGTTAGAACATACCCTCACCCCATTCATGAAAATAAACTCAAGATGGCTTAAAGACTTAAATATAAGACATGACAACATAAAACTTCTAGAAGAGAACATAGGCAAAACAGTCTCTGACATAAATCATACCAATGTTTTCCTAGGTCAGTCTCCCAAGGCAATAGGGGGGAAAAAGGCAAAAATGAATAAATGGGACCTAATTAAACTTAAAAGCTTTTGCATAGCCAAAGGAACTGTAAACAAATTAAAGACAACTTATGGACTGGGAAAATATATTGCAAATGATGCAACTGACAAGGGCTGAATTTATAAAACGTACAAACAGCTCATAAAACCAACAACAAAACAACAAACACCACCATCAAAAAATGAGCAGAATACCTAAATAGACATTTCTCCAGAGAAGACAGATGGCCAACAGGCACATGAAAAGACGCTCAACATTGCTAGTTATTAGAGAAATGCAGATCAGAGCTACTATGAGGTAACACCGCACCTCGGTCAGACGTTAAAATGTCCACAAATAACAAGCACTGGAGAGGGTGTGGAGAAAAGGAAACCCTCTTATACTTTTGATGGGAATGGTGCAGCCATTATGCAAAACAGTATGGAGCTTCCTCAAAAAACTAAAAATCGAGTTGCCATATGATCCAGCAATCCCCCATGGAGGGCAGTGGGGGAAGAGAGGTGTGGACTGGGAGTGGGCCTATATCCAAACAAAACTACAATTCAAAAACACACACACTAAAATAATAAAAAAATGTAAGAATAGGATAAAATAAAAACTTTAAATTTAATTTTTAAAATTTAAAAATAAATAAGACAAGACACATCACCTCTATGTTCATAGTAGCACTATTTACAACAGCCAAGACATTTCCTAAATGTCCATCTAGGTACAACACCTAAATGTCCATCAACAAATGAGTAGACACAATAGAATGTTACTCAATCATAAAGCAGAGTGAAATAATGCCATTTGCAGCAACATGGATGGACCTGGAGATGATCATACTAAGTGAAGTAAGTCAGAAAGAGAAGGACAAACGCCATATGATATCACTTATATGGAGAGTCTAAAATACCAAACAAACGAATATATCTTACAAAACAGATATGACTCACAGATATCGAGGGGAAGAGGGCTCGGGGAGGGATGGATTGGGAGTTTGGGATTATCAGATGCAACCTTATTGAGCTGGCCGAAACATTCATCTTATGTAACATCTCACGGAAAAACTCGAATGAACGTTTAGGCCAACCCAATATTTTATATAGAATGGACAAATAACAAGGTCCTACTGTATAATGCAAGGAAGTATTGAATATCCTGTAATAAACCATGATGGAAAAGAACATAAGAAAGAGTCTATATAAAACTGAATCACTTTGCTGTACAGCAGAAATTAACACAACATTGTAAATCAATTATACTTCAATACAATAATTGTTTTTAAATGGCAAAACTAATACTTATTTAAAAGATTGTTATTTAAAACATAAAAGTTAAAGTTAGTTAGAAAGTTAAGTTGCTCAGTCGTGTCCGACTCTTTTCGACCCCGTGGACTGTAGCCCACCAGGCTCCCCCGTCCATGGGATTTTCCAGGCAAGAATACTGGAGTGGGTTGCCATTTCCTTATTTAAAACAGAAACACTGATAAAATGTTTTATCTCTTTGTAAAAACTGTATCAGATAGTTTGAATAGTGCCCCCCTTTAGGGAATCTTTTCTATGCTTTAGCAAATGTCACACCCTTTCTAACTTTAGATCAGCTTTCAATATTTCATCCTTTGCACTTTCAGTCAAATATCCTTGAGAGTTCCTTTAATATGAAATTTTTACAGTGTACTTCTTCTGGGACACCACCTTTTGGCCACACCCTTTATTTATACTTATAAATTTGCCTTTTATCTGTGGACACTTTCTTTCTTTTTTTGGCTGCACCACATGGAATGTGGGATTTTAGTTCCCCATCCAGGGATAGAATCCATGCCCCCTGCAATGGAAGCTCCAAGTCTTAACCACTGGACCACCAGAGAAGTCCAGCGTACACTTTCTTGAATAGCAGCAATGTCAACATTCTGAATATAGAAATATGTTAGGTATATTTCAGATATATTAGATACTACATTAGATAATATCAGAATAATCCTAATACAGTAACATCTGTTACTATCTTTGCTGTAAATTCCATTCCAAAACTCCCTGGTGGGTTCTAGACCAGACACAGTAGGACTTCCCTGGTGGTCAGCGGTTAAGACTGAGCTTCCAGCGCAGAGGGCGTGGGTTTGGTCCCTGGTCAGGGAACTAGGATCCCAAATGCTGCAGTCCAAAACGTAAAAGCAGTGGCTTTATGCAGCCCAGCGTTGAAGAGGACTGTGAGGCTACTGTCTAGGTTTGACAGAAAAGAGTGCTTCAGTTGATGGGCAAGGTCTGTCAGACTGCAGGGAAAAGAGTATCCATGCTCTGCACAGGCCATTCCTGGGCGAGAGCCAGCTCTTAGTTGCCAGCACATCAAAAGATGTGTGATCTCTCAGGGGTGGACTTGTGCCAACCAACCAAATTTATAAGACATTGATTTATTGACTTTAACTAGAAATATAAGTGTGCCCCAGTTATGAAGTGGGACTCTGTGTGGCATAAAGAAGAAATTCAGTCTTTGGAGTCAGCTTGACCTAACTTTGTACCATGGCTGCACCTCTCACCAGCTGCATAGCTCCTCAGACCACTCAGTTGATAAGGACATTGACGCTATGTTTGAGACTGGAAGGAAAAAAAAAAAGTCCTGATTAATGACCGATGTCTGAAGCAGTCAAGGGGAGCAGCAGGGGTGGCCATTTTGCTATATATTGCGGTATGTTCTAGTTTTTACAAAGTGATGCATTCTCTTCCAATGGGCAGTCTATTTTCTAGAATTTAAAAACTGCTTTTGAGTATAATGGATATAAAAGGTGTTTGCTGCAGGATTTCTACGGCTGGTATCATCAAGCTATCTTCATGATACCAACACAAACGACACATGAATAAGAAACAATCACTTGTGGTTCTGGACACCCACTCTCCTGCTGGAGAAAAAATAGTCAAATTTTGTATCCTGCCCATCCTCCGTTTCATATACACCTTACATACCACCTGTGCTAAGAGGAATATTATACAAGCCACGAAGGAGAGCTACACAGACTATCTAACATTTCCTAGTAGTCATGTGGAAAAAGTGAAATGTTTCTACATGTTTTCACAAAAATTTTACCATACAATTTTATTACTTATTATCCTCTGCCCTACATACTCTCCCTCCCAGAGAATAATCTTATCTGGCATTTGGCCTCAGGACTGCTATCGCAGAGGAGGAGACTGGCAGTCTGGTCCCCTCGCGTCTCTGACCTCCCTGGTGTGCAGCTGCTCCTGGGTGGCTGACAGCGGCTGCCCAGCCCAGCACTCGGGGCTCTCTGTGTGGAACTCTGGGGACTCCACAAGCACTGCTCGACAGGCTCTCAGCCACGCTAGATTATTTTTCTATCTTGGATTGACTCAAGATTTCCCCTGTAATCATGTATTTTTAAAAACTTGGACAAAAGGACAGGCTTCTTTCTTAACTTCTTCAAGCTGCATTTATGGAAGTGAATCTATGGTTCTCAGATTCAGCAGGTCTGGGATGGGGCTCAAAGTTCCCAAGGGATGGCAACGCTGCTGGTCCAGGGACCACACTTTGAGGATGACTCATACATACTGGGTTGACCAAAAAGTTCATTTGGATCCTGAACAGATCTTTTGGCCAACCAACATCATTTGTTTAATTGGAGGAAGGAGAGGAGGACACTTTGGTATTTGAAAGTAAAAGAATTTTGTAAAGTGGAAAGCTTCAGGTTACATCTTGCCTCCAAAAGAAGCTAATTCCAATTCTTAGTTATTCTTCTCCAGTGAAGCGAAGTGAAAGTCACTCAGTCGTGTCCGACTCTCTGTGACCCCATGGACTATACGGTCCATGGAATTCTCCAGGCCAGAATACTGGAGTGGGTAGCCTTTCCCTTCTCCAGGGGATCTTCCCAGCCCACGGATTGAACCCAGGTGTCCTTCATTGCAGGCAGATTCTTTACCAGTGGAGCCACAAGGGAAGCCCATTCTTTTCCAGAACCATGCCCCAGACACCGCCTCTTCTGAACCTTCTTCCCACTCCTACTAGAGCACCCAGGCTCTTCCTCTGTGCTCGCGCGGACCGTCACAGCCCTCTCCTGTCCCACCGTGCAGTAAGCAGTGGGCTCACGTGCTGACAGCCTTTTGGGTGGCTGCACCCTGTCCCCAACCCCAGAACCTCTCACACAATCCCTCGACCAAGGAGTGCTGAATAACTGAGTGAATGAAAGACATGTGTTTGGAAGAGAAGAAGGGGACTATTTACATGTTATTTAAACCTTCTCCTAAGTGTAAGAAATAACACGACACAGGAAATTCTCTTTTTAATTAAATTAAAATTGTTTACTGTAGTTGATTTAAAATGTCATGCCAGTTTCAGGTGTACCGCAAAGTTATTCATACATGTGAATATGTGCATACATTTTTTTCAGATTCTTTTCCCTTATATGTTATTACAAGATATTGAATATAGTTCCCTGTCCTATATACTAGGTCCCTGTTGCACAGGAAATTCTTAAAAAAAAACGAACATACCTGGACCGCCTGAGAACTCACTCTAATTTTAAAATTACTGACATGGTGTCAATCACCCACAGTTCCAAATACCCATCATGGTTCACAGACATGATTTCCATTTGACGTAGATGCGGTGACTTGGGGATGATGGGCGTAAGCTGTGCTATTATGAGGAGAATGGATTCAGCACTCTTAAAACACTGGGGCTCAGGGGCCCTTCTTTTTTTTTTTTACTATTTTGGAAAATTTCAAATATAAGCAAAAGTAAAGATGACAACATAATGAACCTTCATGAACAAACTGTGCAGATTCAATAATTTTCAACTCATAGCCAATTTGGTTTAATCTATAATTTCACTCACTTAACCAATCCATGTAATTCTTTTGAAGTGACTCCCAGTGTCACAGGATTTCAACTATACAAAATAGAGATGTGTATCTCAAATACATGATGACTCTTTTAAGAAGATTACCACACTTTCATTATCACACTTGCCTAACAAACTCTTAATATTGTTGAATATTCAACCCATGCTTTCGTTTTCCCATTGTCTCATAAACTTTTAATTTAATTATTCAAATCAGAATACCAACAGGTTCATAAATTATAATTGTTTCACATGCTCTTAAGTCCCTCTTTTTAATCACCAGGTTCCCATTCCATCACCCTTTAAAAAAAATCTTTAATTATTGAAGAAACTGGGTCAGCTGTTTCATAATGTTTCCCACAGTCTAGAGTTTGTGGATTATATTCCTGTGATATCATTTACCCTATCTCCTCTCTCCCCTTACAGGCAATAATTTCTTTTGAAAATGTTATATTTAATCCTTCCATTAAAAAATAATTATAAACAGTAGCATAACACACCACACGCACGTTTCTGCACAGTAGTTCAGAGGCGGTTCAGTGTCCTTTTTCACATGCCTAGTACTCCATCGCATGGACGCTACATAGCTTATTCATCCAGTCCCCTACTGATAGATATTTGAAGTGTCTGAAGTCTGATGCTATTGCAAATAGTGCTGAAATTAATAGCCAATATATCTCTCTGTATTTTTGCCAGGATACCTTTGGAACTGATTCCTAGAAGGGACACAGCTGAGACAAGAGATGACTGCATCTGTAGTTTTGCTAGAAATTGAAGGCACTCTGCTTTTAAATACAGTGTGTTTCTAGAAGTTGTGCCATAAAATGAATCCTGGAACAGATTCTAGTTTAGCTATCTGTTGCTAAATAACAAATAACTCCCCAAAGCAGTGGCCTAAAACAGCCCCATTTATTATCTCTCATGATCGTGCGATTTGAGCGGGGTTTCTTTGTCTGCTGCCTTTGGCTGGCTGGCACAGCTTGGCTGGGCTCGAGAATCCAAGATGGCTTGATTCACGTTTCACACCTCAGCTGCAGAGGCTGGGATGGCTGGACGCTGGCTGGGCTTCTCTCTCTCCCTGTGGTTTCACATCATTTAGAATTACAAGCTTCTTAAACCTGGTGTCTAGATCCCAAGGCATTAAAACTGAAAGTTGCAAGGGCTCTTAAGTCCCGGGCCCAAAGTCATAGGATGTTATTTTAACTTCTATTGAGCATGTCTCAAGGCCACCAGATTCAAGGGGATGGGGAACAAACTCTGTCTGTTGTTGGGAGGGGCAACATATGCACAGAGATGAAAAAAAATGTTGTTTTAATGAACTGATTTGGCTGTTTGACCTTGGTTGCAGCGCGCAGGAACTTCCTTGTGTCACGCAGGACTTTTCATTGTGGCACACAGACTCTCTTGCTGTGGGTCGTGGGCTTCGTTGCTCCGCAGCATGTGGGATCTTAGTTCCCTGACCAGGGATAGAACCTGCTTCCTTTGCATTGCAAAGCAGTTTCTTAACTACTGGACTACAAGGGAAGTCCCAGCCATCTTTGCAGACAATTTACCACAGGTTGTAACAGGATTATACGCTTTATACAGACCACAGACACATGCCCTGTTCTGACCTACTTCAGCATCAGCTGACTCTGTGGAAAGGGTCCATTTAGGGTGGTGAAAAGTGAAATACCGTTTTATACTGCAGTTCAGTGTGTATACTGGTAAAATCCCAGCGGGCCCCAAGTGGAGATAACATCTGTCAGGCAAAAGGGAGAAAGCCCTCCTTTGAGGCAGGGCATTTGATTTAGGCCTAGACCCTAACCCTATCAACAGCTATGGTATTCATTCATTCTACCAGTGCTTAACCAAGAACACAGTTCCAGGCTCCAAGAGCACAGTGGTGGGGTCCAGTGGTTAGGACTCTGAGCGTCCAATGCAGGGGCTTTTGTCCTTCAACTCCTCTCTTTCTAACACCCCACATGCCATCAGTCAGCTTGCCCTGTTGTCCTGCCTTCAGAACAGATCTCAAATTCAACTTCTCCACACTCCTCCCCCGCACCAGGCCTCCATAACCTTTCAGCTTCTAACAGAGCTCCCGCTTCCCCTCACGCGTCCCTGGGTCTATTCCCTACACAACTGCCAGAGTAAACTTCTAAAATGAAAAGTAAAGTCACAGAATGTCCCTCCTTAAAACCCTCCAATGGCTTACCACAGTAGAGAAAAAAGAAGTCAAACTTTCACCCTCTGATCTGACTTACAAGGCCTGGATTATTCTAGGCCCCTGACTCGGGCTTCAGCCTCACCTTCTGTTACACTCTCCTGTCCTTGCAACATTCCAGCCACAGTAGCCTTCTTTATATGTCTTGAACATGCTGCCTCCTTGGAACATTGCTCTTTCCCCTCCATCTCTGCGTGACTGAAAATTCATTTTTGAGGTCTCACTTTCCAGACAACCCCAGCTAAAGGAGCCCATGGCTAAAATTCACTAACGAGGGCAAGAGGCTTTTATTCATCATTGTACCCTTTGGCTCTAGTTACCAGAACCTAGTAAGGCATGAACATATGCTTACAGGCTTCACAGTTTTGATCATTCCCTGAAAAATACCTTATTCATTTTCTTATTATGTCCCTCTCCCCCATTCAGTATACGCTGGCAAAGGGAGAAAGGCCCAGGCTCTTAGCTATTTTGCTCTCTACAATACTTCTCGCCCTTACAATGTGGCCTAGCATACAACTGGATCTCAATGAACATCCGTTAACTGTATAAGTGAATGTGCTGGCATCCAATAAAAAATGTAGGAGTCACATTGAAGTTATAAGGGAAGAATCTGTTCCAGAAGAAAAGCTGTTTCTATCCCCCTCACCTCGATTATATCCTTCTAAACCTTGACCTCCAATCCCACCTCGACATTATCCTGATGTCAAGGGTTATCGTACCTGTTTTCCATCAGGGAAATGCATGTCAGCCTAATCACCCTAAAGTGACATACAGTTCCTAGAGGGCAACATACCTCTTTGCTTCCTATAAAAATGTACCCCTTCAGGATTGTGTGAAATGTAGATGTTCCAGTGATGGGTTCTAATGGTATTTTCTTTGGTCTTTGACATAAGCAATCATGACCTAGCCAGAACCAAATAGACATAGTGGGAAGGAAAACACAGCTCCGTGTAAGTGGAGGGAAACAAGTGCGGATGAGGGTATCTTCTCTGCACCCCGTGTGTGTGTGTGTGTGTGTGTGTGTGTGTGTGCGTGTGCTTAGTCAGTCAGTCGTGTCTGACTCTTTGTAACCCCATGGACTCTAGCCCACCAGGCTCTTCGTCCATTGGACTTTCCAGGCAAGAATACTGGAGTGGGTTGCCACTGGTTCCGCCAAGTGATCTTCCTGACCCAGGAACTGAATCTGAGTCTTCTGTGTCTCCTGCACTGCAGGTGGATTCTGTACTCGCTGAGCCATCCAGGAAGCCCCCTGTGCACTCCGAATGGACTAACAAACGATGAACCTGATTTAGCCTGCTGCCTGGCAAATTCTTCATGCTTCTATTTCCTCTTCCTGTAACATCGAAACAATCACACTTATTCCTCTAACTTCCTTAGGATAGGTGTACTACTTTATATCACAGAATGTTAGAGCCTGAGGTCACTTGGGAATAATTTAATCCATATCCAAATGTAGAAACCAAGGCCAGGTGAGATCAAGTGATTGGCCCCAGCTCACAGCTAACTGGGCTTCCCTGGTGGCTCAGACGATAAAGAATCTGCCTGCAATGCAGGAGACCTGGGTTCGATCCCTGGATCAGGAAGATCCCCTGGAGAAGGGAATGGCTACCGACTCCAGTATTCTTGTCTGGAGAACTGTATGGACAGAGGAGACTGCCAGGCTACAGCTCATGAGGTCACAATGAGTCGAACATGACTGAGTGACAAATACTTTCACAGCTCATTATTGGCAGGGCTGGAACCAGAGCTCCAATCTCCAGAGCCTCGAGTCACTGTTCTTTCTGCTTCCACATACTGCAGTGCTTGCCCTGTTGTTTAGCTTCTTACAGGTGTACGCATTATCTTCGTGTTAGTTCATACAGTTCTTGAGAACAGTGATAATAATTAGTCTCTCCCACAACGTTAGTTAGTTGTACATAAAGAAATACTTATGAAATGAAGGAATAGTCTGCCACCAGTCCAGAGCAGCTGCCACCCTCCCTGTCGTAATCCTCAGTAACTTCCCGGTTACCCCTCCCCCGTCATTCCCTGAATAGGTTAGCGCCTGCCTGTCTCTCTCTCCACCTGACTCCAGCTTTTCCTGGTGACTCCGACAAGCTCATAAATGACCCATCCGACACTCTGGCCACTCACTTTCCTGAACACCTCTCTTCCAGTGATCTTTCACTCCCCCCTCAGCTACCCATGCCCATGTTTGCATAGCTCTAAGCCTCGACCTTAAGCACGTCATTACTTGACCGCCACCTCCGGTCTCCTCGTTCATGTCCTGCAGCACCTGCACTCGGACCACCGTCCACCCGCGTCGGCCGCTCTGGTCCTTCAGCCCCACTCATTTCTCACTGTCCTTCCTCTCCCCGCTCTCTTCATCCAGCCTCCACTCCCTGGGCCGCCACTGTCTTCTCTTGTCTGGGTGCATCTACTTTTTGTCTGTCAAGCTTGCCCAGAAAAACTACAATCCTGGTTAAAGCCAGTCCTCTGCCTACTTTGTCCTTACACCCAAGAAGTGGAACAAACCTGGTTCAAACTGTCGTAACTGTGACTTTAGTTAAACCTATGGTCATCAGTTGCAGGAGGGCCCTGGACAGGGCCCAGCAACTCTGCTTCCTTTGTCTGCCCTCTCAGTCTCCAGACGCCCTATGCCCAGTGTTCCCTCTTATCTGAAACTCTCATCTACTGAGACACTGCGAAGAAAACGAAGACACCGAAAAGAGAGCTGACAGCATCTTGTCCACTTATCTCATCTTCTCTCCTCTCCCAGCCTCCACACTGTAAGATGGATGAAGTATCTGTGCTCTTAATTATGGCTACAGTTTCTGGTTAGCCGATTCTCCATGTGTCTCACACGGCTTTTGTTTCAGGCTCTCTTATTAAGGATGTTTGGTAGAGTGGACAGCTTTGGGGACAGGAACGGTATCTTCCTTTGGAACCAACATCAGGGAAGCTTACTGAGCACTGTAACGAAGGTACTGTCCCTCTCTGGAGCAAAGGACAGGCATGTTTGTGCATGCATGCTCGGTCACTTCAGTCATGACCTACTCTTTCAGACCTTGTGGACTGTAGTCTGTCAGGGTCCTCTGTCCATGGGATCCTCCAGGAAGAAATACTGGAGTGAGCTGCCATGGCCTCCTCCAGGGGATCTTCTTGATCCAGAGAAAGAACCTGGGTCTCTTGCACTGCAGGCAGATTCTTTTAGACCCATCAAGAAAGCTCACAGGCATGTTTATTGTCCCATAAAAAAGATTCAGGTTCACTGAGTTTATACTTCCTTACTTGCAGCACATGTGCATGTGATTTTTGTCCTGTATTCTATTAATACAGTATATTACATTAATTGATTTTCAGATGTTAAACTAACTGCATTCCTGAAATAAGTCCAACTGACTCATGGTGTGTGTGTGTGTGTGTGTGTGTGTATGTATATATATATATATATATATATATATATATAGTATATTTTAATGTTAATGTTGAACTCTTTTTGATATTATCAAAATAATTTGATATTTTCAGATGTTAAACTATTTGGTAATTTGATATTTCCAGATGTTAAACTAACCTTGTATTCCTGAAATAAACCCAACTTGGCCACAGTATATATATCCCCTTCATGGACCACTGCCTTGTCGTGGTGAAGGGGCTTATGAATGAAGCTATGAGCCAGGCTCTGCAGGGCCACCCAAGATGGACGGGTCATAGCAGAGAGTTCTGACAAAACGTGATACATTGGAGGAGGGAATGGCAAACCACCCCAGTGTACTTGTGTGAGAACACCGTGAACTGTATAAGAGGTCAAAAAGACAAGACGCTGAGAGACAAGTCCCCCAGGCCTGAAGGTGTCCAGTGTGCTACTGGGGAAGAGCAGAAGAGAGTTCACGTAAGAATAAACACTGACATCATAGGAATCAGCAAACAGAGATGGACAGGAATGGGTAAATTTAATTCAGAGGACCGTTACATCTACTACTGCGGGCAAGAATATCTTAGAAGAAACAGAGTAGTCTTCGTGACTAACAGTCTGAAATACAGGACTTGGGTACAACCCCAAAAAGTACAGAATGATCTTGGTTCATTTCCAAGGCAAGCCAATTGACATTACAGTAATCCGAGTCTAGGATCCTGCCACTGATGCCGAAGAAACTGAACTCGATCAATTCTAGGAAGACCTAGAAGACCTCCTCGAACTAACACCAAAAAGAGATGTTCTATTCATCATCTGGGATTGGAATGCAAAAGTAGGAAATCAAGATATCTCTGGAGTAACAGGCAAGTCTGGCCTTGGATAACAAAATGAAGCAAGGCAAAGGATAACTGAATTCTGCCAAGAGAATGCACTAGTCATAGCAAATACTATTTTTCAACAACACAAGAGACAATTTTACACATGCATATCACCAAATGGTCAATACCAAAATCAAATCAATTACATTCTTTGTAGCTGAAGATGGAGAATTTGTACACGTTCACCAAAAACAAGACCTGGAGCTGACTGTGGCCCAGATCATCAGCTGCTTATAGCAAAATTCAGGCTTGAACTAGCCAGGTATGACTTCAATCAAATCCCGTATGAATTCACAGTAGAGGTAATGAGTAGGTTCAAGGGACTAGATCTAGATAACAGTGCGCCTGAAGAACTATGGACAGATGCCTGTAATACTGTACAGGCGGTGGTGAACAAAACCATACCAAAGAAAAAGAAAAGCAAGAAGGCAAAGTGGTTATCTGAGGAGGTTTTACTAATAGTGGAAGAACAAAGAGAAGCGAAAAGCAAGGGAGAGAGGGCATCCAATTAAACGCAGAGTTTCAAAGAATAGCTAGAAGAAACAAGAGGCCTTCTTCAATGAACAGTGTTTACTATTAGAAGGAAACAACAAAGGGGGAAAGACCTGAGATCTCTTCAGGAAAATTGGAAACGTCAAGGGAGCATTCTGCCCAAAGATGGGCACAATAAGGATAAATACGGTGGAGACCTAGTAGATGCTGAAGAGATCAAGAAGAGATGGAAAGAATACAAGGAAGAACTGGATAAAAAAGATTGTAATGAACTGGATTACTCCAATGGTGTGGTTAGTCACCCAGAGCCAAATATTCTGGAGTGAGAAGTCAAGTGGGCCTTAGAAAGCACTGTTGTTAATAAAGATAGTGGATGCGATGAAATTCCAGCAGAACTATTCAAATCCCCAAAGAATGATGCCATCAAGGTTTTGCATTCATTATGTCGGCAAATCTGGAAGAACCAGCAGTGGTCACAGGACTGGAAAAGGTCAATCCTCATCCCAGTTCCCAAGAAGGGTAGTACCAAAGAATGTGCTAACCATCGGACAGTTGCACTCATCTCCCATGCTAGAAAGGTCACGCTTAAAATCTTGCATGCTAGGCTTCAGCATTATGCAAACCAAGAACTTCCAGATGTCCAAGTTGGGTTCAGAAGAGTAAGAGGAACTAGAGAGCAAACTGCCAACATTTGCTGGATAATAGAGAAAGTTAAGGGAATCTCAGAAAGACAACTACTGTTTCATCAACTACAGTAAAGCCTTTGAATGAGATCATGACAAACTGTGGAAAGCTCTTAGAGAGATGGGAATACCAGACCATCTTACCTGTCTCCTGAGAAACCTGTTTGCGGGGCTAGAAGCAACAATTAGAACCCTGGTATGCAACAATTGATTGGTTCGAGATCAAGAAAGGGGTATGGCAGGGCTGTCTGCTGTCACCCTGTTTGTTTAATCTATATGCTGAGCACATCATGAGGAACGCCAGACTGGATGAGCTACAGGCTGGAATCAAGATAGGTGGGAGAAACATCAATAATCTCAGATGTGTAGATGATACCACTCTAATGGCAAAAAGCAGAAAGGATCTGAAGAGGCTATTGATGAGGGTTGAGGAGGAGAGTGAAAGAGCCAGCTTAAGACTAAATATTAAAAAACTAAGATCATGGCACCCAGCCCCATTACTACATGGCAAATAGAAGGGGAAAAGGTGGAAACAGTGACAGATTTACCCTTCTTGGGCTCTGAAATCACTGCAAACAGTGACTGCAGCCATGGCACCAGAAGATGATTGCTTCTCAGCAGGAAAGCAATGACAAACCTAGACAGTGTGTTGAAAAGCAGAGGCATTACTCTGCTGACAAAGGTCTGTATAGTCAAGGCTATGATCTTCCCAGTGGTCATGTATGGTTGTGAGAGCTGGGCAGTAAAGAAGGTAGAACGCCAAAGAATTGATGCCTTTGAACTGTAGTGCTAGAATTGGACAGCAAGGAGATCAAACCAGTCAATCTTAAGGGAGATCAACCCTGAATATTCACTGGAAGGACTGATGCTGAAGCAGAAGCTCAATATTTTGGTCATCTGATGTGAACAGATGACTCAATGGAAAAGTCCCTGATGTTGGGAAATACCTGCTTCTGTTACGTCCATAGCGTTTCTATCCTTTATTGTGTCCATCTTTGCATGAAATATTTCCTTGTATCTCTAATTTTCTTGAAGAGTCTCTAGTCTTCCCCATTCTATTGTTTTTCTCTATTTCTTTGCATTGATCACTGAGGAAGGCTTTCTTATCTCTCTTTGGAGATATTCTTTGGAACTCTGCATTCAAGTGGGTATAGCTTTCCTTTCCTCCTTTGCCTTTTGCTTCTCTTCTTTTCTCAGCTATTTGTAAGGCCTCCTCAGACAACCATTTTGCTTTTTTGCATTTATTTTTCTTGGGAATGGTCTTGATCACTGCCTCCTGTATAATGTCATGAACTGCTGTCTGTAGTTCTTCAGGCACTCTGTCTATCAGATCTAATCCCTTGAATCTGTTTGTCTCTTCCACTGAATAATCATAAGGGATTTGATTTAGGTCATACCTGAAAGGCCTTATGGTTTTCCCTACTTTCTTAAACTTAAGTCTGAATTTGGCAATAAGGGTTCATGATCTGAGCCACAGCCAGCTCCTGGTCTTGTTTTTGTTGACTGTATAGAGCTTCTCCATCTTTGGCTGCAAAGAATATAATCAATCTGATTTCGGTGTTGACCATCTGGTGATGTCCATGTGTACAGTCATCTCTTGTGTTGTTGGAAGAGGGTGTTTGCTATGACCAGTGTGTTCTCTTGGCAAAACTCTGTTGGCTTGTGCCCTGTTTCATTTTGTACTCCAAGACCAAATATGCCTGTTGCCCCTGGTATTTCTTAAGTTCCTGCTTTTGCATTCCAGTCCCCTATGATGAAAAGGACATCTTTTTTGAGTGTGTGTTCTAGAAGGTACTGTAGGTCTTCACAGAACTGTTCAACTTCAGCTTCTTCAGCATTACTGGTTGGGGTGTAGACTTAGATTGCTGTAATATTGAATGGTTTGCCTTGGAAACAAACAGATCATTCTGTCATTTTTGAGACTGCACCCAAGTACTACATTTTGGACTCTCTGTTGACTATGAGGGCTACTCTATTTCTTCTAAGGGATTCTTGCCCACAGTAGTAGATGTAATGGTCATCTGAATTAAATTCACCCATTCCTGTCCATTTTTGTTCACTGATTCCTAAAACATCAATGTTCACTCTTGCCAGCTCCTGTTTGACCACATCCAATTTGCCTTGATTCATGGACCTAACATTCTGGGTTCATATGCAGTATTGTTCTTTACAGGATTGGACTTTACTTCCATCACCAGTCACATCCACAACTGGGTAATGTTTCTGCTTTGGCTTAGGCTCTTCATTCCTTCTGGAGCTTTCTCTGCTCTTCTGCAGTAGCATATTGGGCACCTACGGGCCTAGGGAGTTTATATTTCAGTGTCATATCTTTTTGCCTTTTCATATTGTTTACGGGCTTCTCAAGGCAAGAATACTGAAGTGGTTTGCCATTCCCTTCTCCAGTGGACCACATTTTGTCAGAACTCTCCACCATGACCTGTCCGTCTTGGGTGGGTCATGGTCCACAGGGTTGCTAAGAGTTGGACACAAGTGGGTGAATGAACAACATTTATATATATATATATATATATATATATATATATACTGTGTTTAGTTGCTCAGTCATGTCTGACTGTTTGGGACCCTTTGGACTGTAGCCCACCAGGCTTCCCTGTCCATGGGATTTTCCAGGCAAGAATACTGGAGTGGGTTGCCATTTCCTCCTCCAGGGGATCTTCCTGACTCAGGGATCAAACCTGCATCTCCTGTGTCTCCTGAATTGCAGGTGGATTCTTTACCCACTGAGCCATCAGGGAAATCATATATATATATAGTTATATATACAATTTTTATGTATTATACATACATATGTATTTTAATGTTGAACTTGATATTTTGCTAAGGATTTTAAAATATTTGTCCATGAAGAATTGTTCTGTAGCTTTTTTTTTTTTCTTCTTGTGAGGTTTTTGCCTGGCTATGGTATTGGGGGTAACACTGGCCTCATAAATTGGAAAGTGTTCTCTTTTTCGTCTTCTGAAAGAGTTTATGAAAGGCTAGTACTATTCCTTCTTTAAACATTTGATAGAATTCATTGGTAAAGCCATTTGGGGGAGATTCTGTTTGTGAGATTTTAAATCACTAATTCAATATATTGTTGTTTTTGTTCAGTTGCTTAGTCTTGTCTGATTCTGTGACCCCAAGGACTGCAGCATGCCAGTCCTCCTTATCCTTCACTATCTCTCAAAGTTCGCTTAAACCCATGTCCACTGAGTTGCCGATGCCATCCAACCATCTCATCCTCTGTTGCCCGCTTCTCCTCCTGCCTCAGTCTTTCCCAGCACAGGGTCTTTTCCAGTGAGTCGGTTCTTCCCATCAGGTGGGCAAAATATTGGAGCTTCAGCATCAGCCCTTCCAAAGAATAGTCAGCACATGTAAGAATTAAAGATTTTAAAATTAAAAAAAAAAAAAAAAAACAAAGAATAGTCAGGTCTGATTTCCTTTAGGATTGACTGGTTTGATCTCCTTGCCATCCAAGGGACTTCAAAAGTCTTCTCCAGCACCACTTTCAAAAGCAATTAAAATTCTTTACTTGTAGGTTTAATCAAATATTCTATTTCTTCTTGAGTTGGTTTTGTGTACTTCTAGAAATTTGTTCACTTAATCCAAGTTTTTTAATTTGTTGGCGTCAAGTTGTCAATAATATTCCCTTGTTTAATTGCTCAGTCACGTCTGACTCTTTTTGACCCCATGGACTATAGCTCTCCAGGCTCTTCTGTCCATGGGACTTCCCAGGCAAGAATATAAGAATGAGTTGCCATTTTGTCCTCCAGATAATATGCCCTTAGAATACTTTTAATTTCTGTAGGGTTGCTAGCAATACCCTTTGTTTATTCCTGATGTTGATAATTAGTGCCTTTTCTCTTGTTTCCTTAGTCAGTCTAGCTAAGGATTTGCCAATTTTGTTGCTCTTTTCTAAGAACCAAATTAAAGTATTTTGTCTATTGTTTTTCTAACACTTATCATTTCACTCCTTCTTCTTGCTTTGGGTCTCTTTTGCTCGTTGATTTTTAGTTTTTTTAGGGGGAATCTTAGATTTTTTATTTAAGGCCTTTTTTCTTTTCTGATATAAGAATCTAAAGCTATATACTTCACTCTAAGGACTGTTATAGATCCATCCCGTAACTTTTGATATGTTGTGTTTATGTTTTCATTCAGTCCAACTTATTCAATTTCCCTTACAATTTCATCTCTAACTCACTGGTTATCTAGCAGGGTGTTGCTTCCAAATTTGTGGTATTTTCTCAGATTTATTTGTTATGGATCTCTAATTTCCTTGTGATCAAAGGATGTACTTTGTATAAATTCAATATTTTTTACTTTATTGGAACTTATTTTGGACTCCAGTGTATGGTCTATCCTAGAAAGTGTTCCATGTGAACACTTGAAAAAAAATGTGTATGTTGCAATTATTGAGTGGAGTGTTCTATAAATACTAGTTAATGCAAGTTGATTGACAGTGCTGTTAAAAGTCTTCTAAAGTTGTACTATCAACTATTTAAAGTTGTTGAAATTTGTTATTGTTTGTCTATTTCTCCTTTCATTTCTGCTGGGTTTTGTTTCATACATTTTGGGAGTTGGTTCTTAGATGTATATATATTTATAATTGTTACATCTCCTAGATATTTCAACCTTTTATCAAAATGTCTTCAGTAAGACCATATTGTTTATCCATTCCATAAATAATAGCTTACATAGATAGCTAAACTCAACCTCCCACTCCAGCCATCCTCCAAAACCCTCCTCCTAGCAACCATAAGTCTGTTTTCCATGTTTATGAGTCTGCTTTTGTTTTGTAAATAGGTTCATTTGTGTTATATATGAGCTTCCACATTAAGTGATATCACATGGTATTTGTCTTTTTCTGACTTATTTCACTTGGTATGATAATCTCTGCTACTGCTAAGTCGCTTCAGTCGTGTCCGACTCTGTGCGACCCCACAGATGGCAGCCCACCAGGCTCCCCTGTCCCTGGGATTCTCCAGGCAAGAACACTGGAGTGGGCTGCCATTTCCTTCTCCAATACATGAAAGTGAAAAGTGAAAGTGAAGTCGCTCAGTCGTGTCCAACTCCTAGCGACCCCATGGACTGCAGCCCACCAGGCTCCTCCATCCATGGGATTTTCCAGGCAAGAGTATTGGAGTGGGACGCCATTGCCTATCCATGTTACTGCAGATGGTATTACTCATTCTTTTTTTTTTTTATGGCTGAGCAGTATTCCATTGTATATATGCAACACATCTTCTTTATCCATTCACCTGTTGATGGACATTTAGATTGCTTCCATGTCTTGGCTGTTGTGAATAGTGCTTCTATGAACATAGGGGTGCATGTATCTTTTTGAATTACTATTTTGTCTGGATATACATCCAGGAGTGGGATTGCTGATCATACCGTAATTCTATCTTCAGTTTCTTAAGGAACCTCCTTATTGTTTTTTGTAGCGGTTGTACCCATTTACATTCTCCTGTGTCTGTTTTTTACACATTATATCTTTTCCATCCTTTACTTTCTATCTACTTTTATCCTTGAATTTCAGTGTGTCTCTTGCTGACCTGTGACAGAGAGTCAGATCTTGGTATTTTATTCAGCCTGATAAAATCTGCCTTTTCAGTAGGGTGTTCAGTCCAATCACATTTAATGTGCTTATCAATACAGTCACATTTTCTTTTTGCCATTTTCTACATCTCAAGCCTTTTTTATTCCAACGAAGTAATGAAATCATGAAGTGCCAATACATCTGTAAACTACTCAAACAATTCTCACCAAATAAAATATGCACAATACAGAAAAATAGAAAAAAGGATTCATATTTCTTCCACTCAAAACCTTATTTAATGTTGCAGTCTATTTTCTTGTATGGTCTTCCCTGGTGGCTCAGTGGTAAAGAAACCCCCTGACAATGCAGGAAATGCAGGCTTGATCCCTGGGTCAGGAAGATACCCTGGAGAAGAAATGGCAACACACTCCAGTATTCTTGCCTGGGGAAATCTAATGGACAGAAGAGCCTGGTGGGCTACAGTTCATGGGGTCACACAAAGTCAGATATGACTAGGTGACTAAACAACAGATATTTCCTTTCAGAGTTAAAACAATTTTTCTTTTTGGTTCAGATATTTGCTTGCTTGGTTTTTAAGAGTTTATATCAAACTCTGTATACAACTGTATATTTTTACCTCAGGCAGTCTATTATATGCATTTTCCATGTATTTCAACCACAGTGGAGCAATTACCAGCAGAGATAATTAAAGCAGTTAAGCAGAGACCCCCTCAGAAGAGCTTTTGACTCAGTGAAATGGTTCCAAGGGCCCTGTCGTTGAAATAATTGCTCTTGTCAAAGAACTGGACAGGTCCAGGGTTGGTTTGGAAGAAAGATGACTGACCAGCACTTGGTCATCACCAGTCTTGGTTTTACTTGGTTTTCAGTTTCTTTCTTTGTGAAACATAACAAACAAAAGGCCTTTTTTCCTGTACGTTGGTAAAGTCTACATGTAAAATGGCTGTCTTTAGTGTCTGGAGAAGCAGCACGAACTATTTTTTTCCTGTAGATGATGGTGTCTCACACAGTATGAAGCTTATTGATTTCATGATATTTTAATGTTTTGTCTGCTTGTCTACTAGTTTTTAAATGGTACATCTGCCAATTTCTCTATGGAGTCCCATTAAATTTTGCTTTATGTGGTTAAGTGCATGCAAGTTTATGAATATATCATAGGGGATAGTTCCTTTTATGATTCCTACAAATCATCTCTTTATCTCAATTAATCCTTCTTGCTTAAATTACATCTGGTATTAATGTTACTAGAGGAACAATTTTTTGGTTAGTATTTTCTCAGTATATAGTTTTCTTTAGTCACCTTTCCTCACACTTCTTCTATGTTCTACCCATGTATCTTGCAAACAGCATATAGTTGGGTTTCTTTAAAAATCCAGTCTGAATGATTCATTGTGTTATTGTTGCTTTTGGGGATCCAGTTGGCACAGATGGTAAAAAAAAACTGCCTGCAATGCAGAAGACCTGGGTTTGATCCCTGGGTCAGGAAGATCCCCTGCAGAAGGGAATGGCAATCCACTTCAGTATTCCTGTCTGGAAAATCCCATGGACAGAGAAGCCTGGTGAGTTATAGTCCACGGGGTTGCAAAGAGTTGGACACAACTGAGCAACTTTTTCTTTCTGGTGTTGTTACTTTTTAAAAGACAGGCCTAAACCATATATATTTTTTGTGATTAATAATATCACCGACTCGATGGACACGAGTTTGGGTGAACTCCGGGAGTTGGTGATGGACAGGGAGGCCTGGCCTGCTGCAATTCATGGGGTCGCGAAGAGTTGGACACGACTGAGTGACTGAATTGAACTGAATATACTTGGACTTCTTTCTACAATCTAATTGGAGTTTCCTATTTATCATAACTTTAGTTTGCTTTTTTTTCTTTCTTGTCTGCTAACCTGGACTTTTCTCTAGGTCATTTTATTTTTCTCTCTCTATAGGTTTAGAAGGTACACATTCTATTTCTCTTATTTTGGTGAATCTCCTTCTAGGTTTAGTAAGTATATCACTAGCGAATCCTGTCATATTCAAGGCTGCCATAACCTTTTAAAAAGCCTTTTATATTTGGGATGATTCCCTGGTTATAGATACCTATTCCCCACTATAACATTGAGAACTCCAATTCCCTGCCTCCCTTGCAGCTAGGATGTAGGCCTATACCACTGGCCCTGCTAACCAGAAGCACAAGTGGAAATGTGAGGGTGTTAGGATATAAGCTCTGCATGTGGCTCCCACTGTCCTTGTGTAGGAAGAGCCCAACATCCAGTTTGTGGAGGTGGCCGTGACTGCAAGACTAAGTTTCTGACACAGAACTGGCATTGATGCTGATGGTGGGAGCAGAAGGAGAGGTTGAGCTCCTAGCATTTGGTGCTTGTTGGGAACAGCAGCAGTATCTTTATCACACCAGCTCTATCACACAGTTTAGAGCACTTTTTCTAGAAGCTCAGCCCAAGCTTGTTTTTTTCAGCTCTCCCAGTGAGTCTGGGAGCTGCAGAAGGTCAATTTAAGAAACTCTTGCTTGGATTTTTTTGTTTGAAACAAAAAACTTTTACTAATGTAGTAGCTTGTCAAAGTCTAAAATTTAAAACTACCTCACTCCTTCTGAATAAAAAAAAGTCATGTTTAACTCAGAAGTCCTTTCTGCCATCATCTACCGCATTTTGGCTTCCCTAGTGGTTCAGTTGGGAAAGAATCTGCTTGCAACACAGGAAACCCAGGTTCGATCCCTGGGTTGGGAAGATCTCCTGGAGAAGGGAATGGCAACCCACTCCAGTGTTCTTGCTTGGAGAATTCCATGGACAAAGGAGCCAAGCTGGTTACAGTACATAGGATCACAAAGAGTCAGACAGTCGCACAGTGAGACTTTTTTTCACCACATTTTGAAGGGCTAATAGCTTAATTTCACAGGGTTTTAAAATCCCCAAATACTAGTCTTTTAAAAAAATTACTGCTGATTTGGATTAACCAAGATATCCAGTGATTTATTTGTTTATTCTTCCTTCTCCCACTCACTTACTCATTCCTTTGGGGTTCAGCTTTTTTCATGTTGGAGTGTATTCTTTTGTATTTTTTTCAGTGACCATCTGTAAGTCCTAAATTTAAAAATGTGTTTATTCTGTTCTTCCTCTTGAGAAAAATGATTTAGCTAGGAATAGAGTTCTAGCTTCTCAGTTATGGACTCTCAATACACTGCAGATATTTTCAATGTCTTCTGTAGCCAATTGTTGCTAATAAATTTGCTAATGGGACAGCTGTCATTCCTTTTAAATAAGTTCACTTTTCTCAGTGGTATCTTTGAACATTTCTTACTTGGTAAGAAACACCAAGTCTTTGGTATTCTCTAATTTCACTATTATGTATGGGTCTCAATTTAAAAAAAAATTTGCCACTTGAGCCTAAGCATCTTCCTTTGATCTGATAACTCATTTCTCATTAAGTCTGACAAATTCTCACACATTATTGCTATGGAGACTGCTTCTCCTTCATACTTTATTTCCTCATCTCCAGAAACGCTTTCATATGTATATGAGGTCTTCCAATTCTATGCTCTAGGTCCCTGAACATACCTTTGCTGCTTTGGCAATTTCTTTTATGCATTTTCCATATATTTCAGGTTCATCTTAAAAATCATTTTATAATATAAGGATTATCTGCTCAAAAGTTATCAGTAGTTGTCTATCTCCTACAACATAAACTAGGAAGCTTTTGGCTTTCCAGGTCCTTGTATATTCAGGCCCTACTAAGGGCACATCTATCTTTGGGCCCCAGTTTCCCAACCCTAAAAGGTTACTGAAAAATTTAAAGGACATAACCCATGTAAAGTGCTGGTAAATACCCACCACACTGTAGCACAGCAAGTAACTTGAGTGTGGTTGCCTAGCTCACAGTTATTACCCAGGTGGTCACATCTACATGATATCTTTCCTTCCATCATTTTAGACATGAATTCTGGATGTGATCCACTGGAGAAGGGAATGGCAAACCACTTCAGTATTCTTGCCTTGAGAAGCCCATAAACAATATGAAAACTCAAAAAGATATGACACTGAAAGATAAAATCCTTAAGCCGGTAGGTGCCCAATGTGCTACTGCAGAAGAGTGGAGAAATAGCTCCAGAAGGAATGAAGAGGCTAAGTCAAAGCAGAAACAACACCCAGTTGTGGATGTGACTGGTGATGGAAGTAAAGTCCGATGCTGCAAAGAACAATACTGCATATGAATCCAGAATATTAGGTCCATGAATCAAGGCAAATTGGAAGTGGCCAAATAGGTGACCAACAGTGAACATTGACATATTAGGAATCAGTGAATAAAAATGGACAGGAATGGGTGAATTTAACTCAGATGACCATTATATCTACTACTGTGTGGGAAAGAAATGTGGGAAAGAAATGGATAAGCCCTCACAGTCAACAAAGTCTGAAATGCAGTACTTGGATGCAGTCTCAAAAATGACAGAATGATTTGTTTGTTTCTAAGGCAAACCATTCAATATTACAGCAATCCAAGTCTATACCCTAATCAGCAATGCTGAAGAAGCTGAAGTTGAACAGTTCTATGAAGACCTACAAGACCTTCTAGAACTAACACTCAAAAAAGATGTCCTTTTCATCATAGGGGACTGGAATGCAAAAGTAGGAAGTCAAGAGATACCTGGAGTAACAGGCAAGTTTGGCCCTGGAGTACAAAATGAAGCACAGCACAGGCTAACAGAGTTTTGCCAGAAGAATGCACTGGTCATCGCAAACACCCTCCTCAAAGAACAAAAGAGACAACTCTACACATGGTCACTGGATGGTCAATACTGAAATCAGATTGATTATATTCTTTGCAGCCAAAGATGGAGAAGCTCTATACAGTCAACAAAAATAAGACTAGGAGCTGACTGTGGCACAGATCATGAACTCCTTATTGCCAAATTCAGACTTAAATTTAAGAAAGTAGGGAAAATCACAAGGCCTTTCAGGTATGACCTATCAAATCCCTTAATGATTATTCAGTGGAAGAGACAAATAGATTCAAGGGATTAGATATAATAGACAGAGCGTCTGAAGAACTATGGGTGGAGGTTTGTAGCATTGTAAAAGAGGCAGTGATCAAGAGCATCACCAAGAAAAAGAAATGCAAAAAGGCAAAATGGCTGTCTGAGGAGGCCTCACAAATAGCTGAGAAAAGAAAAGAAGCTAAAGGCAAAGGAGAAAAGGTAAGGTATACCCATATGAATGCAGAGTTCCAAAGAAGAGCAAGGAGAGATAAGAAAGCCTTCCTCAGTGATCAATGCAAAGAAATAGAGGAAAAAAACAGAATGGGAAAGACTAGAGATCTCTTCAAGAAAATATAGGTACAAGGAAATATTTCATGCAAAGATGGGCACAATAAAGGACAGAAACGGTATGGACCTAACAGAAGCAGAAGATACTACGAAAAGGTGGCAAGAATACACAAAAGAACTATACAAAGAAGATCTTAATGAGCCAGATAACCATGATGGTGTGATCACTCACCTAGAGCCAGACATCCTGGAATGTGAAGTCAAGTGGGCCTTAGGAGGCAACACTACGAACAAAGGTAGTACAGGTGATGGCATTCCAGTTGAGCTGTTTCAAATCCTAAAAGATGATGTTGTGAAAGTGCTGTACTCAATATGCCAGCAAATTTGGAAATTTCAGCAGTGGCCACAGGACTGGAAAAGGTCAGTTTTCATTCCAATCCCGAAGAAAGGCAAAGCCAAAGAATGCTCAAACTACCACTCAATTATACTCATCTTACATGGTGGCAAAGTAATGCTCAAGATTCTCCAAGCCAGGCTTCAACAGTACGTGAACTGTGAACTTCCAGATGTACTAGCTGGTTTTAGAAAAGGCAGAGGAACCAGAGATCAAATTGCCAACATCCACTGGATCATCAAAAAAGCAAGAGAGTTCCAGAAAAACAACTACCTCTACTTCATTGACTATACCAAAGCCTTTCACTGTGCGGATCACAACAAACTGTGGGAAATCCTTAAAGAGATGGGAATACCAGACTATCTTACATGCCTCCTGCAAAATCTGCATGTAGGTCAAGAAGCAACAGTTAGAACTGGACATGAACAACGGACTGGTTCCAAATTGGGAAAGGAGTCCATCAAGGCTGTATATTGTTACCTTGCTTATTTAACTTATATGGAGAGTACATCATGCAAAACGCTGGGCTGGATGAAACACAACCTGGAATCAAGATTTCCTAGAGAAATATTAATAACCTCACATATGCAGATGATACCACAGAAAGCAAAGAGGAACTAAAGAGCCTCTAGATGAAAGTGAAAGAGGAGAGTGAAAAAACTGGCTTAAAACTCAGCATTCAAAAACCTAAAATCATGGCATCGGGTCCCATCACTTCATGACAAATAGATGGGGAAACATTGGAAACAGTGACAGACTTGATTTTCTTGGGCTCCAAACCATGACTGCAGCCATGAAATTAGGAGACACTCGCTTCTTGGAAGAAAAGCTATGACAAATCTAGACAGCATATTAAAAAACAGAGAAGTTACTTTGCTAACAAAGGTCCGTACAGTCAAAGCTGTGGTTTTTCCAGTAGTCATGTATGGATGTGAAAGTTGGACCATAAACAAGGCTGAGCACCAAAGAAATGATGCTTTGAACTGTGGTGTTGGAGAAAACTCTTGAGTCCGTTGGACTGGAAGGAGATCCAACCAGTTAATCCTAAAGGAAATCAATCCTGAATATTCATTGGAAGGATTGATGCTGAAGCTGAAGCTCCAATAGTTTGGCCACCTGACAGGAAGAGCCAATTCACTGGAAAAGATCCTTATGGTGGGAAAGATTGAAGGCAGGAGGAGAAGGGGATGACAGAGGATGAAATGGTTGGGTGGCATTACTGACTCAGTGAACATGAATTTGAGCAAACTCTGGGAGATGGTGAAGGACAGGGAGGCCTGGTGTGCTGCAATCCATGGGGTTGCAAAGAGTTGGTCACAACTGAGCAACTGAACAACTGTATGGAAGCTATCATCAATTCTCAGATCCTGCTATTGTCAATTCTCAGATCCTGCTTGTTGTAGTAATTGGCTGAAGCATGGGCACAGGAGTCTAGCCTAACTTATTAGTTATTTCCTGATACTTTTAAAATTTGAGGTTTCCTTTTGAAAAGGAAACAGACTGCAGAGTACTTAAGATGTGAGTTCAGAGGCTGGGTGCAGTAAAGGAGAATGAAAGTGACAGAAAAGGATGGGGTGACAAGAGCTGGAGAGAGGTTACTAACACCATTCTAGCTCTTGGCCTCATCAGCTTTAATTACAGAAGATTTTTCAATACTATAGATTTAATATTCAAATATTTTATATATATATAGCCTGGAATAATCTTATAATAAAGATATAAAAATTATTGTCAGAATTTGAATATAACCCTTATTTAATCCTATTGCTAAATTACATAGATTTCTTATTCCTATTTTTCAGAATGACTGTTACCCTCTGTCCTGATAATGGAAATGTAGTTGCTACAATAATAACATTATACTTGAATGGTTCTGTAGAGTTCCTATAGCCTTTCATATCATTATCTTATTTGGTTGTATGAGATGTGTAGGCCAGATAATGTTATGCTTAGTTTTTACAAATGGTGAAATTAAGACATAAATTAAATGGTGGTTAGGGTGGAGGAGGGTTAGATCTGACCTGGATATTAAACATTATCTATTAGGAGAGTTTGGAGCCTTCTATTTGCAAGGTTGTCGGGGATGGTGACTTATAAAATACTTTCATCAACTATTATTAATTAGAAAACTTCAGAAGAGCCCTGAAAAGTTTCACTAGCTCAAGCCTAAAATCTATTAAAATGCATCTTTGGCCCATGATATTTGTTCACATTCTCAAAGGCATTTGTTTTCCCAAAAGTGAATCTTTGCCTTGTTCCTAATCAAGTTCCTGTTGTGCTTTTCAATTCTAGAACTTAAACTTAGAAGAGGTTATTGGGAGTGGGTTGCTGGGATAGGGTGATGTATTAATTCCTGGCTAGACATCCAGAGGGCTTAATAGGCTTGAGTATGAATGAGAGTAAATTCTTACATTCCTGGACTAGGAACTCTGCAGTGGACACAGCACATGGGTAACTGTTTATACCGGCAACTTGAGATCAGAAGTACTCCAGTAATATTACCACGGCATCTCTGTTTTGAACTCAAGTGTTTTCACAGTGTTAACTCCTTTACCTTCACTGAACTGAAAGGAGAGACTGGGTGGCAAACAGTATCCCTATTTAACGTGCAGGAGTTGATGAAGGGGCGAGAGGTACTGAGGATGCAAAGCAAGAGCTGTTTGGTTTCATCGTGAGTGTTACCTCGCAGTTGCGCAAATCTCTTCATTTTACCTAGGAAATATAATTTATGATGAGAAATGTCATTAGGCAAGAAACTGTTTGTACAGAATCGAACCTTTGGTATGTCAAAGAATACTGGAAGGATCAGGCTATCAATCAGCGGTGCTTTTCGTTTTGCACTCTGATACTTTCCTTTTTTATGGGGCTAAAAGCTTTTTTGTAATAAGCGTAGAACTACAAGACACTGACATTCTTGGCATAGGTTCCCTTTTCTCCTGCTTGCCATTAGACCAAAATCGATCCTCTAAATAAGTCTGTCCCAAGAGACACAAATGATGCAGGGAACAGAGAACTTTCTAAAACCAAGCCTGACGTCACACATTTGTGTTCTAACCATCTGTACCTTTCATTAACCGAGGGCTGGAGTCGCCCGGGCGGACAGACACAGGCGCACAGCAGTCTTCTCCCACACAAGCCTGGAATGGCAACAGAGTGCGGCTGCCGAAGAAAGAAAAGCCGTTTCAGAGCTGTGGGGTGGCGTGGGGGCGTGTGTAGCAGGGTGAGGGAGTCATTCCTCTCCTCCTCCATCCAAGGATGCATCCAGCACATCTTTTTTTTTTTTTTTTAATTGATTTCTCTCGAGTGGGAGGCAAAACCCTTCAGATGAGAAAGAAGAAAGAGGGCGGAAAAAAAAAACGCAAGCCAGGCAGGAGGCTTTGGGGGGAGAGAACCATCATCGCCTTGCTTCGGATTGGAACTGTGGGGCAGAGAGAAAGACTCGGGCGTCCACAGCCAGTTTGGCTGCAGAGATGCTGCCGTTCCGCCCAGAAGGCCGGCGTCGTCGTCCCCTCCCCCGCCCACGGGTGCTGCGCCCCCCCGGGGGAGGGCAGCCATCCCCGGACGCCCCCCTTTTCTAACCTCCTCAGGTGCGGAGGGCCGAGGGTCGGAGAGAAGAGAGCTCCTTCTCCTTCGACGTGTCAGACTCGGCCACTTGGCTCGGCCCCTTCCCTCCGGCCTCTGCCCTCCCGCGCGGCCACCCGAGGCGGGACAGCCGCCTCCCGGGGACCACGTCTCAGTCCGCTCCCTCGGGTTGTGTGCATCCCGAGGAAGCCCAGACGTGAGAGTCGGCTTGGCCCCCGTGCCCTCGCCGCTCCCGGGAAGGCGGCAGGGCCCGAGCGCCCCCCACCCCTCACGCCCTTCGCAGCCCCTCACCCGGTCCCCGCAGCCTCCTCAGGCTTTGTGAGGGGGCGGGCGTCTGCCCGGCTCCCCTCACGCGCGAGCCCGGGGGCAGTCACTGACGGAGCCGGGCCCCGCACCCCCGGCCGGACTCCGCCCCCCGCGCCCCGGGCGCGCGCCCCGGCACCTGGCCGCCCCTCCCCCGGCTCCGCGCGGCTCTCTCTCACACCCGCCCCCCGCCCGGCGCTCGCGGCTCCGCGCCCACCCTCGCCGCTTCCTGCCCGGCCCCGCCCCGTCCGGGAGGCGGGGCCCCGGGCGAGCGCGGCGGCGTGGCCAATGGGCGCCCGGCTTACTCTGGCCTCTCCCCCGCGCGGCCGCCAATCGCGGCGGGCGGTGGTGGTAATATTGTGGAGTGGAGTTTGGATGCCGCGGCGGCCGCGGGCTGGAGCGGCGGGGCCGCGGGGGCCGCTCGGCTGTGTCGGGGAAAGGGGGCGTGAGGCGGCGGCGGCTGAGGAGGCGGCGGACGGGGTAGAGGAAGAAAGGAAGCAAGAGGGCGGGGATCCTCGCCGAGGAGGCGGGACCCTCCGGTTCCTCACCTCGCGGCGGCGGCGGCTGGAGGCGGGGAGGCGGCGCCGCCCCCCTGCCCGCGGACTCCTCAGCGCACGGCCGCCGACCTGCCGGCTCCGGGCGCTGGAGAGGCTCCTGAGGCGGCAGCGCCGGCCGGGCGGCGGCGACCGCCATGGCGTTCCTCAAACTCCGCGACCAGGTAGGCGAGGGGCGGCGGGCTCCGGGCGTGTGAGGGAAAGGCTGCGGGGCGGGCCGCGGGGCGCCCGCTGGGCTGGGCGGCGCGAGGCCGGCGGGGGCGCCCCGGGGGTCGCGGGGTCCGCCTGTCAGAGCCGCCCGGCCCGGGGGAGCCCACGTGCCGCCGCCTCCGGCCGCCGCCGCCGCCGGAGGGGCGGGTCCGCGCTCGCGCCGGGCGCCCGCGTCCGGGTCCGCGCCTTCGCTCCTCCAGGTGAGTGAGGCCCGGGCCTAACAGGTGGCTTCCCGCCGCCCCGGCCGGGCGCCGCCCGCGGCCGGGACCGCGGGTCACGACCTTGTCCGCCTGTTGGCGTCGCCGGGTAAGTTGGAGGCCGCTTCTCCGGGTCAAAGGAGGTTGGTTTTTTTTTTTTTTTTTCGCTCAAGGACTAAGTTATTCACCGTGCAAGTTCCCAGACTCGTTTTCTTCTGACGTTTTGTGCACCATTTTGATTACTTTTCTTGACTCAGGAAGAGCGGGTTCACGAACACCTGAAGTGCGGGAAAGAATCGTGACCCTCTTTGATGGAGGAGATACTTTTGTGTGTAGGGACGAAATCGCCACTATGTCGGAATGATTTGTCAACTTAAAACATTGAATGATGGGTAGCAAGACTAGGCAGTGCAAACATTTGAAATCTCCTCTGAAGGAAAAAGGAAATGAACGTGTGAAATACACCGAGTCGCAGTAGGCTTATTCTTCCTGAGAATTTGTTTTTTTGCCATTTGTTTTTCTGAACAGAAGGTATTGAGCAGATTTAAAGGGAAGGTAGTTGGATGCATTGGGAAACTGTTTCAGAAGTGAAATCCCCTTTTGAAAAACGGTGGGGGAAATCTTGAGATGTATTTTTCAATGTTGTCTCTTAGCAAATATTGTACCTTAAAGTTTGAATCTAAGTAGTGTCATGTCATTAGTGACTTTTTTGTGGAGGCTGATGGTTGAACTTGTGTATGTATCATTTGACATCAGGAAGGTTTTAGTTGGTGTTAAGGTCATCAAGACTTGATACTTTGAAAAACTATAGCATTTAGTCAAGTTTATACATTGTATTTCAAATCGTTGAACCGCATTGTCCAACATGAAAGCCAGTAGCCACATGTGGCAACTTAAATTAACTTTAATTTTAAATAAAATAAATTCAGTTCTTCATTCCTGCTAGCCACATTTCAACTGTCCCATACGCTGTGCGGCTCTTGACTGTGGTATTGCACAGCACAGGTGATATCAAAAAGTTCTATGGGGCAGCACTATTAAAGAATAACAGGTAAAGCATAAACCAATTCATGCTAATTACTGTACAGTTCATTCACGTTGTGCTTTTAATGGTGTGAAACTCTGATCTAGGTACTCCACCAATCTTTACTGATCCAGTGGCGCGTTGTGTTTCCATAACTTATAGTTGAGGTAACAGTTTTTGTTTTTAGTCCTACACTTTTGAAGAAAGTTCTTTGGATCATTGTGTGCATTAGAAACTTGGTTAACTTTTAGTAAAGAGAGCATCTCGTTTTACAGAAACAGGGTTGTAGTTTCAGTTGCACATAAAACCTAGTGGCACCTTTGTGTATTTAGGAACTGCAGTGATGAAGCAATTGTGATGCTACTCCAGTTTTAGATATAATGTCCATGGTTAAGGATGATAAAGATTTTGCATTTGAATAGAGCCTGATACTGGGAAAGATTGAAGGCGGAAGGAGAAGAGGATAACAGAGGATGAGATGGTTGGATGGTATCACCGACTCAATGGACATGAGTTTGAGTAAGCTCCGGGAGTTGGTGATGGAGAGAGGCCTGGCGTGCTGCAGTCCATGGGGTCACAAAGACTTGGATATGACTGAGTGACTGAACTGAACTAAGGATGATATGTAAAATGTCACCTGTAAACTTGAAGATACTTGGGCGAGTTAATGAAGTGGCATGGCTCAGATGGGGGAAAGAGTGTTAGGGTTTACCTCTAAACTACTAACAGTTGGCTCATTTGGTCTGTCTTTTGGAAGACTTCTAAAAGTGAGTTTGTTTTTGCCTGGTTAAAAGGGAATAGCCACTTTTAGAAGTCATCTTATATGTTGATATTTAATTAGCTATTGAAAGTAATGGTAAAAATGAAATGGAATGCAAATATATTAAAAAAAATAATTTTATTCATTTTTGGTGGTGCTGGGTGTCTTCGTTGCTGCACGGGCTTTAAGTGAGCGGGTGCGTGCTTAGTCCTGTCCAACTCTTTGCAGCCCCCATGTACTGTAGCCCACCAGGTTCCTCTGTCCATGGAATTTTTCAGGCAGGAATACCTGAGTGAGTTGCCATTTCCTTCTCTGGAGGATCTTTCCCACCCAGGAGTGGAACCTCATCTCTTGAGTCCCCTGCATTGGCTTGCAAATTCTTGACCACTGAGCCCCGACAGAGAGTGCACAGGCTTTTCATTGCAGTGGTTTCTCTTGCTGTGGAGCACAGACTCTAGAGCACAGGCTTCAGTGACTGCAGCTCCCAAACTCTAGAGTACAGGCTCAATAATTGTGGCCCACGGGCCTAGTTGATCCTAGGCATTTTGGATCTTCCCGGATCAGAGATTGAACGCCTGTCTCCTGCTTTGGCAGGTAAATTCTTTACAACTGAGCCCCCAGGGAAGCCGGCAAATACCATTTTAACCTTTTCCGTCTACGAACAGGCCATTCAGCTAAATGAATTATTTTACTTGGAGGAAAGGAGGAGATCTGTTTAAATACACAGAATTGTAAGGCTGGAAGGTGCTTGACAGCATTTTACTCAGTCCTCATTTTCACTTGAGCTTTTCTCTGTTATTTCCATATTTACACTGTATTTTGCTTTTTTCCATTGTTACAGTCTGTTACATAGAAACTAAACATAGGTAGGGGTTGTTTTTCTTCGTGCACAGAAGTGTCAGGGGGGTTATAATTGGTTTAAACGTAGAATCAGTGAGTAAACACAGTAGTTTGTTTTCCTATCCAATCAGTGAATGAGACAGCTCTCCCTCATTTTGTGCCAACCCCAATATGGGGGTAAAGAGTTATTACTGTACTATTTTTTATTTGTAGGTGAAAATAACTGTAAATGAAATAAAAGGAATGTCTGCTGTTTGTAGTAGTGGAAACATGAATTTTTCCCTAGACTTTTTTCCCACTTTGATGTGTTTATACAGCATGAATCTGTAACAATTGCAGGGTTTTATTCAGCAGGTGTCACTGTCAAGATTTTTTCTCCTTGCATGGTTGCATTTAAAATTTATTTATTTTCCAACTTTTCAGTTCAGTTTAGTTGCTCTGATGAACCGCAGTATACCAGGCCTCCCTGTCCATCACCAACTCCCGGAGTCCACCCAAACCCATGTCCATTGAGTCGGTGATGCCATCCAACCATCTCGTCCTCTGTTGTCCCCTTTTCCTCCTGCCCTCAATCCCTCCCAGCATCAGGGTCTTTTCAAATGAGTTGGCTCTTTCCATCAGGTGGCCAAAGTACTGGAGTTTCAGCTTCAGCATCAGTCCAATGAACACCCTGGACTGATCTCCTTTAGGATGGACTGGTTGGATCTCCTTGCAGTCCAAGGGACTCTCAAGAGTCTTCTCCAACAACACAGTTCAAAAGCATCAATTCTTTGGCGCTCAGCTTTCTTTATAGTCCAACTCTCACATCCATACATGACTACTGGAAAAACTATAGCTTTGACTAGATGGACCTTTGTTGGCAAAGTAATACCTCTGCTTTTGAATATGCTGTCTAGACTGGTCATAACTTTCCTTTCAAGGAGTAAGCGTCTTTTAGTTTCATGGCTGCAGTCATCACTGCAGTGATTTGGGAGCCGAAGAAAATAAAGTCTCTCATTGTTTCCATTGTTTCCCCATCTATTTCCCATGAAGCGATGGGACTGGATGCCATCATCTTCGTTTTCTGAATATGGAGTTTTAAGCCAGGTTTTTCACTCTCCTTTCACTTTCATCAAGAGGGTCTTTAGTTCCTCTTTGCTTTCTGCCATAAGGGTGGTGTCATCGCCATATCTGAGGTTATTGATATTTCTCCCGGCAGCTTGTTTGCAAGCTGTGCTTGCAGCTATTGATTGCAGCTTGTGCTTCATCCAGCACAGCATATTGCATGATGTACTCTGCATATAAGTTAAATAAGCAGAGTGACAATATACAGCCTTGACAGACTCTTTTCCCACATTGGAACCATTCCATTGTTCCATGTCCAGTTCTAACTGTTGCTTCCTGACCTGCATACAGGTTTCAGGAGGCAGGTCAGGTGGTGTGCTATTCCCGTCTCTTTCAGAATTTTCCACAGTTTGTTGTGATCCACACAGTCAAAGGCTTTGGCATAAAGCAGAAATAGATGTTTTTCTGGAACATGTTTCTCTTGCTTTTTTGATGATCTAACAGATGATCTCTGTTTCCTCTGCCTTTTCCAAAACCAGCTTGAACATCTGGAAGTTCACGGTTCACATATTATTCATGGTTCATTTATTGCTGAACCCTGGCTTGGAGAATTTTGAGTATTACTTTATTAGTGTGTGAGATGAGAGCAATTATGCGCTTGTTTGAGCATTCTTTGGCATTGCCTTTCTTTGGGATTGGAATGAAAACTGACCTTTTCCAGTCCTGTGGCCACTGCTGAGTTTTCCAAATTTACTGACTTATTGAGTGCAGCACTTTCACAGCGTCATCTTTTAGAATTTGAAACAGCTCAACTGGAATTCCATCACCTCCACTAACTTTGTTCGTAATGATGCTTCCTAAGGCCCACTTGACTTCACATTCCAGGAGGTCTGACTCTAGGTGAGTGTGAGTAGTCACACCATTGTGATTATCTGAGTCGTGAAGATCTTTTTTGTACATTTTCCAACTTTGTGGAGGTATTATTCATACATAACATATGTGAGTTTGAAATGTACGATACTGCTCTGATACATGAATGTGCTGTGAAATGGGTTACTGCAGTAAGTTAGTCAACACTTCCATGTTGTTGTTCAGTTACTAAGTTGTGTCTCACTCTTTGCAACCCCATGGACTGCAGTATGACAGGCTCCTTTGTCCTTCACTATCTTCCGGAGCTTGGTCAGATTTACGTCTGCTGAGTCGGTGATGCTATCTAACCATCTCATCCTCTGCCACCCGTTTCTCTTTTTGCCTTCAATCTTTCCCAGCATCAGGGTCTTTTCCAGTGAGTCAGCTCTTTGCATCTGGTGGCCAAAGTATCGAAGCTTTACCTTTAGCATTAATCCTTTCAATGAATATTCAGGGTTGATTTCCTTAAGGACTGACTGGTTGTATCTCCTTGCAGTCCAAGGGACTCTCAAGAGTCTTTTTCAGCACCATAATTAGAAAGCATTAATTCTTCAACACGCAGCTTTCTTTATAGTCCAACTCTCACATCCATACATGACTGCTGGGAAAACCATACCTTTGCCTATCTGGACCTTTGTTGGCAAAGTGATGTCTCTGCTTTTTAATACGCTAAGTTTGTCATGGTTTTCCTCCCAAGGAGCAAGCATCTTTTAATTTTGTGTCTACAGTCACATCTGTCCCTTCATGTAATTAATTATCATTTTGTGTGTAAATGATCTATAAGATCTATGTCTTGTAACAACTTTCAGTATTTGAGGTCTATGTCTTATAGCAGCTTTCAATTATGTATATACAATAGAGCATTGTAAATTATACTCACTGCGCTATTCACTAGACCTCCAGAACTTTCTCATCTTATAGCTGGACATTTGTACCCTTAGACCAATTACAGGGTTATATTTTATTGGCAGTGATTCATAGTATACGTTAATAAGAAAGGTAGATGGTCTTTGTTTGGATAAAGGATAAAAACTCACAAACAGGGAGCTGAATAGCAGCTGATACTTGGCTTCAGTATCTAGGAGACAATTGGGAATGATGGAGATCATGGCAGATAACAGGTATGTTAGCTGCTAATCAGCTCCAGTCTGTTGTCGCTGGGAAGGTGTGCCTAGTATTCTGAGAACTCCAGTTTTTTTTGTAGGGAGCCAGAAATACAGATTCTTATGAAAAATTTCTATTTATAACTGTTGGCAAGTTGGTGGTTATCATTGAGGAAATCTTAAAGCTGTGGTTTTAAAAGGGGGTTACTAGGAAATGCAGAGTTCCAAAAAATAGCAAGGAGAGATAAGAATGCCTTCTCTGTGATCAGTGCAAAGAAACAGAGGAAAACAATAGAATGGGAAAGACTAGAGATCTCTTCAAGAAAATTAGAGATACCAAGGGAACATTTCATGCAAAAATGAGCACAATAAAGGACAGAAAAGGTATGGATCTAAAAGAAGCAGAGGATATTAAGAAAAGGTGGCAAGAATAGGCAGAAGAACTATACAAAAAAGATCTTGTCCCAGATAAGCACAATGGTATGATCACTCACCTAGAGCCAGACATCCTGCAATTCAAAGTTAAGTGGGCCTTAGGAAGCATCACCACAAACAAAGTTAGTGGAGGTGATGGAATTCCAACTGAGCTATTTCAAGTCCTAAAAGATGATGCTGTGAAAGTGCTGCACTCAATATGACAGCAAATTTGGAAAACTCAGCAGTGGCCACAGGACTGGAAAAGGTCAGTTTTCATTCCAATCCCAAAGAAAGGCAATGCCAAAGAATGTTCAAACTACTGTACAATTGTACTGATTTCACATGCTAACAAAGTAATGCTCAAAGTTCTCCAAGCTAAGCTTCAACAGTATGTGAACCCAGAACTTGCAGATGTTCAAGCTGTTCAAAGGCAGATAAACCAGAGATAAGATTGCCAACATTGGTCAGATCATCGAAAAAGCAAGAGAGTTCCAGAAAAACGTCTCCTTTATTGAGTACACCAAAGCCTTCAACTGTGTGGATCACAACAGACTGTGGAAAATTCTTAAAGAGATGGGAATACCACACAACCTGACCTGCCTCCTGAGCCATCTATGCAGGTCAGGAAGCAACATTTAGAACTGGACATGGAACAATGGAATGGTTCCAATGTGGGAAAGGAGTCTGTCAAGGCTGTATATTGTCACTCTGCTTATTTAACTTATATGCAGAGTACATCATGCAATATGCTGTGCTGGATGAAGCACAAGCTGTGAAAAAGATTGTCGGGAGAAATATCAATGACCTCAGATATGGCGATGACACCACCCTTATGGCAGAAAGCAAAGAGGAACTAAAGACCCTCTTGATGAAAGTGAAAGGAGAGTGAAAAACCTGGCTTAAAACTCAATATTCAGAAAATGAAGATGATGGCATCCAGTCCCATCGCTTCATGGGAAATAGATGGGGAAACAATGGAAACAATGAGAGACTTTATTTTCTTCGGCTCCCAAATCACTGCAGTGATGACTGCAGCCATGAAACTAAAAGATGATTGCTCCTTGGAAGAAAAGCTATGACCGATCTAGACAGCATATTCAAAGCAGAGACATTACTTTGCAACAGAGGTTCATCCAGTCAAAGCTATAGTTTTTCCAGTAGTCATGTATGGATGTGAGAGTTGGATCATAAAGAAAACTGAGCACTGAAGAAGTGCTGTTTTTGAACTGTGTTGTTGGAGAAGACTATTGAGAGTCCCTTGGACTGCAAGATCAAACCTGTCAATCCTAAAGGAAATCAGTCCTGAATACTAATTGGAAGGACTGATGCTGAAGTTTCAGTACTTTGGCCACCTGATGGAAAGAGCCAACTCATTTGAAAAGACGCTGATGCTGGGAAAGATTGAAAGCAGGAGGAGAAGGGGATGACAGAGGATGAGATGGTTAGATGGCATCACCAACTCATGGACGTGCATTTCAGCAAGCTCCTAGAGTTGGTGAAGCACAAGGAAGCCTGGTGTGCTGCAGTCCATGGGGTCGCAAAGAGTCGGACATGACTCAGTAATGAAGTGAACTAAGAGGACCAGTTTATAACCTCTAGTATAGATCAGCTTGAAGAATCAAACTATTATATGATAAGATTTGTATTAAGAAACAATTTTCTTTCAGATAAAATAGCCAAAGTGGTTATAAAAATTAAAAAATTGAGATATGATTTGCATACCGTGAAATTCACCCTTTCAAAATGTTCAGTAGTTTTTATTATATGCACAGAATTGTACAGCCATTACCTAATTCTAGAACATTTCATTACTCTAAAAATCCATTAGCAGTCACTTTTTGTTTTCCCCTCCTCCTAACCCCCAGTAGTCACTAACTACTTTCTGTCTCTATAAATTTGTCTATATTTCATATAAATTGAACCATACATAATATTTTTATGGTTCATCCATGTAGTAGCATGAATCAGTTGGTCATAAATTTTTATATCATGTTTAAGAATTTTTTAAAAAGTTTACATACTTTTATACTGGAGAAGGAAATGGCATCCCACTCCAGTGTTCTTGCTTGGAGAATCCCAGGGATGGGGGACCCTGGTGGGCTTCTGTCTATGGGGTTGCACAGAGTCGGACATGACTGAAGTGACTTAGTAGTAGCAGTAGCATGCTGTTTTACTGCCTCTTTGCATATTTATAATCTGGATGTTTTCTGTTTCCATTTTTTGAGTTTGTTTCATATTGAGTTAAATTTTGTTTGCAGTAATACTAAAGGATAATAACTTTCACTTTGGGATTTGTGTGTGTGTAGTAGCCATCTTTGTCAGCCTCCTTGGTTAAAGTTCATTAGATAAGAATTCTTGATATATTATTTAAGTTATATGCAGAGTACATCATGAGAAACACTGGGCTGGAGGAAGCACAAGCTGGAATCAAGATTGCCAGGAAAAATATCAGTAACTTCAGATATGCAGATGACACCACAATTACGGCAGAAATGAAGAACTAAAGAGCCTCTTGATGAAAGTGAAAGAGGAGAGTGAAAAAGTTGGCTTAAAGCTCAACATTCAGAAAACTAAGATCATGGCATCTGGTCCCATCACTTCATGGCAAATAGATGGGGCAACAGTGGAAACAGTGGCTGACTATTTTTTTGGGCTCCAAAATCAGTGCAGATGGTGATTGCAGCCATGAAATTAAAAGATGCTTACTCCTTGGAAGGAAAGTCATGACCAACCTAGATAGCATGTTCAAAAGCAGAGACATTACTTTGCCAACAAAGGTCCGTCTAGTCAAGGCTATGGTTTTTCCAATAGTCATGTATGGATGACTGAGCTGAGCACCGAAGACTTGATGCTTTTGAACTGTGGTGTTGGAGAAGACCCTTGAGAGTCCCTTGGACTGCAAGGAGATCCAACCAGTCCATCCTAAAGGAGATCAGTCCAGGGTGTTCATTGGAAGGACTGATGCTGAAGCTGAAACTCCAATACTTTGGCCACTTGACTCGAAGAGCTGACTCATTTGAAAAGCCCCTGATGCTGGGAAAGATTGAAGGCAGGAGGAGAAGGGGACAACAGAGGATGAGATGGTTGGATGGCATCACCGACTCAATGGACATGAGTTTGGGTAAACTCCGGGCATTGGTGATGGACAGGGAGGCCTGGCGTGCTGTGGTTCATGGGGTCGCAAAGAGTTGGACACAACTGAGCGACTGAACTGAACTGAACTTGATATATTGAAAAGTCTTTTTTTTGGAGCAGAGTTGACATATCAATGAGTACATGTTGGATGGATTTAAATCACTATTTTGGATAGTTAGTAACTTCTTACTTGTTAAGTATTTCACTTATCTTGTCAAGGGTAGAACATTATTTGACTTTTCAGTAGGAAAAAAAAATGGTTCTGAAAAACCTTGTAATTGGGGATGCAGGATGTGTGATGTGCTCAAAAGACACTGGTGCCCAGATGTTCAGGTGTTCCGTATCAAGTGTCTCCTTACTTTGTGTTGGATACTGTGGGGGACACAGAGGTGCAGTCGCTGCCGTCTCTGCACTGAAGAGTCTTACTGGCTAGAAACTGAGTGAAAGTATTAGTCACTCATTCATGTCCAACTCTTTGTGACCCCATGGACTATGCGTGGAATTCTTCAGGCAAGAATACTGGAGTGGTTGCCATTTCCTTTTCTGGGAATCATCCTGACCCAGGGGTTGAACCTGCGTCTCCTTCATTGCAGGCATTTTTAAAAAATTTTACCTTTTGAGCCACTAGCTGAAGACACACATAAATCAATGCACAGAGTTGGAGACGCTTCACGTGAAAAGCTTTAGAGAGGCTGAAGGAAAACATGGGGCATATTCTCTGAAAATGTAAATATAGTAAAATATAGTAAATATAGTTTAAAAATAAGTTTTTTAAGTCCAAATGTTTCTTAATTTTTTTTTTAATACCTTGTATGATACAGTGTGGAACATGCAGTGCTTTGTAAGAGTTGCAGATAACATGATTCCAAATTCAGAAAGAATCAGATGATTTGATTTTAGGAAGACGGAAACCCTCATGGCTAGGGAGGTGTTTGAGGTTCACAGAAAGACTTTGTTGAAAGCAGACATCGGTGCAGGAAAGCAACAAGGGAAATCCGTGAAGGCAAGCCAGAAATAAAGGATGGTGTTTGGCTCAGACAGTAAAGAATCCGCCTGCAATGTCAGAGACCTGGGTTCGATCCCTGGATCGGGAAGATCCCCTGAAGGAGGGCATGGCAACCCACTCCAGTATTCTTGTCTGGAGAATCTCATGGACAGAGGAGCCTGGTGAGCTACAGTCCATGGGTTTGCAAAGAGTCAGACATAACTGAGGATACACACACACAGTGAGGAGGTAGACCTGATTGGTGGTTGTAGTTGAATAGGACTGGAGATAGATTAGTTAAATTAACAGTGACTACATTATGAGGTACTCAGAGTACAAGGTTAAGAAGCTTTGACTGATGGGCAGGTGATGGGAAGTCTGATGTAGGCTCTGTGAAGGGCTTCAGAGGGAATGTGTATATGTGTACTTTTTTCAAGACAGTTCATAGTTTCATTAGGTCCTTTGAGAGGTACATGAAACCCTAAAGTTAAATAACTGCTAAATTGCAGGTTTTAGAAGGGTAGATTATGAAAGACAAACAGGGACACCCAAGATTCATTAGGTGGCTACTGCTGTAATTCAGAACATAGGTAAAACCTTTTCATTTAGTGTAAACTGCATATATTAATTACTAAGCTGAAGTTTGAATAGAAATGAGTACGTCTTTAAATGATCCTTGTATATATAATGATGACTTATTTATGTATAGAATTGTGTCTTACAGTCATATAACAGTTGGTAACTTTGTGTGTGCATAGTCCCACCGTGCTGTGCTTTAGTTGCTCAGTGGTGTCCGACTCTTTGTGACCCTGAGAGAGCCCACCAGGTTCCTCAGTCCATGGGGATTCTCCAGTCAAGAAGACTGGAGTGGGTTGCCATGCCCTTCTCCAGGGGAACCTCCCAACCCAGGGATGGAAGCCAAATCTCCCGCATTGCACTGTCAGAACCACCAGGGAAGCCCAGTAGTCCCACCAGGGTCAATTATACATGAATGCAAGTGAACACTGATTGTGGTAGTGGGGGAAAAAGGAGCAGATAATCCAAGTAGTTAGGTTTGGGGTGTGTTAGGTTTCTCAGCATTTTATTTCCTTTTTGTCTCTCTAGCCTAATATAAAATTCAGTGAATGCACCCTCTCTGGGCTAGAATAAGATGCACCTGAAAATGTTCTGTGCCTGGACAAAACAGGGTTAAGCCTTTTTGTTTTGGATAATGTCTCCTATGGACAAGTCACATCAAACTAATCATTGAGTAATACGTCTAATTTAAAGTAAAAGCTAATGAAATCTTCAGTTACTTAAACCAATCATGGTTTGTTTTTTTTTTAGTGTGTTACAGTATATGGTACACAGTGATTACAGTTCTCAAGTACTTTAGGTTTGATTCCCACTCATATCCATAAACCCAGTTCTTAGTTATACTGTTAATTGATTCATCCATCTACTTTCCTTGTGTGATGCTGATTTTAAGAAAAATTGCCAGGATTCTTTAAAGCAAAGTCTAGATGGAGTTACTGCTCCCACAACTAAAGTTCACTTTTACCTAGTAAATTTAAGTTCAAATTCTTAATTGGTGATGGTTTCATAATTTGTTTGTTATAAAGTTAAAGGTCTGTCTTTTCTACTGTTAAGGATTTAAGGCCACAGATAATATTGAAACATGCAGCACAGGACAGTTAAAATATTTTGAAAGGGAAATCAGGAAGCAGTTGTTTCTAACACAAAGGCTTGTTCTAAAAGCCTAGGATGAAAGTAATTACTGTCGAGCATGATATTTTTTATATCCTTTTACCTAAAAAGTACTCAAAAGTCTCCATAAACTTTGTCATATAGATTAATCTGGAGAGGCAACCTTTTCTCTTGCTTCAATTTCTGGATTAAAAGTTTGATAGCTTTTTCTTTTTTAAAAAAATATATGTTTATTTTGGTAACATTGGTTTATCACATTCTATAAGTTTCATGTGTACAACATTGTATTTCTATCTCTGTATATAGTACAGCATGTTTACCACTTCTGTCTCCTATCCCCACCCCCTCTGCTAATCATTACTTTGTTCTCTGTTTTTGTTTGGTTTATTCATTTATTTTGGTTTTTACTTTTTATATTCCATCCATGAGTGAAGGCATACAGTATTTGTCTTTCTCTGTCTGAGTTACTTTGCATAATGCCCTCAAAGTTCACCCATGTTTTCACAAGGGCAGAATTTCACCTTTTTTTTTAATGGATAAGTCAGTCAGTCAGTTCAGTCACTCAGTCGTGGCTGACTCTTTGTGACCCCATGGACTGCAGCACACCAGGCTTCTATCCCCAACATCCGAAGCTTCTTGCTCAAACTCACGTCCCCTGTCCTCTGTCATCCCCTTCTCCTCCTGCCTTCAGTCTTTCCCAGCATCAGGGTTTTTCTCCATTGAGTCAGTTCTTCTCGTCAGGTGGCCAAAGTATTGGAGTTTCAGCTTCAGCATCAGTCCTTCATGAATATTCAGAACTGATTTCCTTTAGGATGGACTGGTTGGATCTCCTTGCAGTCCAAGGGACTCTCAAGACTCTTCTCCAACACCACAGTTCAAAAGCATCAATTCTTCAGTGCTCAGCTTTCTTTATGGTTCAACTCTCACATCCATACACGACTACTGGAAAAAACATAGTTTTGATTAGACAGACCTTTGTTGGCAAAGTAATGTTTCTGCTTTTTAATATGCTCTCTATGTTGGTCATAACTTTCCTTCCAAGAAGTAAGCGTCTTTTAATTTCATGGCTGCAGTCACCATATGCAGTGATTTTGGAGCCCTCCAAAACTGAAGTCTTTAACTGTTTCCATTGTTTCCCCATCTATTTGCCATGAAGTGATGGGACTGGATGCCATGATCTTAGTTTCTTGATTGTTGAGTTTCAAGCCAACTTTTTTCACTCTCGTCTTTCACTTTAATCAGAAGGGTCTTTAGTTCCTCTTTGCTTTTTGCCATAAGGGTGGTGTCATTTGCATATCTGAGATTACTGAAATTTCTCCCAGCAATCTTGATTCCAGCTTGTGCTTCATCCAGCCCAGCATTTTGCATGAGATACTCTGCATATAAGTTAAATAGTAATGTATAAGTAGTATCCATTATATACCTCATCTTTATCCTTTCACCTATTCATGGACATTTACATTGCTTCCATATCTTGGCTATTGTAAATAATGCTGTGATAAACATAGGTGTGCATGTATCTTTTCTAATTAGTGTTTTGTATTCTTTGGATAAATACCCAGAAGGGGGATAGCTGGATTATATGGTAGTTCTGTTTTTAATTTTTTGAGGAATTTCCATATTGTTTTCCATGCTGGCTGCACCAATTTACATTACCACCAACAGTGTATGAGGGTTCCCTTTCTCCGAGTTATTGCCAACACTTGTTTTTTCTTGGTTTCTTAATAATAGCCATTCTTAACAGGTGTAAAGTGATACCTTATTTTAAAATTTTTTCTAATTTAAAAATCACTAGTAACTAGTGATGTTGAACATCTTTCATGTGCTTGTTTGGCCATCTGCATGTTTTTTGGAAAAATGTCAATTCAGTTTCTCTGCCCATTTTTTAATGAGGTGTTTTTTTGTTGTTGAATTACAGCTTTTCCTTTTTGAAACACCTTTACTGATAAGATTCACAAACCAATTTAAATTATACAGTTCAGTGGTTTTTAGTATATTCACAGAGCTGTGTATCTTCACAAGTTTAGAACATTATATCTTGCCTGAAAGATGCCTCTAACTCCTAAATCTGTTATTCCTCCAAGCTCCTGTCATCACCAACCTCGACAACTACTAATCTACTTTTTGTCTCTAAAATTTGCCTTAGTGTGTTTTCTGAGCTCATTCATGTTGTGAAAGTGAAGTTGCTCAGCCATGTCCTATTCTTTTTGATCCCATGGGTAGCCCACCAGGCTCCTCCATCCATGGGGTTTTCCAGGCAAGAATACTGGAGTGGGTTGCCATTTCCTTCTCCAGGGAATCTTCTCGACGCAGGGTATCCCGCATTGCAGGCAGACGCTTTACCCTTTGAGCCACCAGCGAAGGCATTCATGTTGTAGCTTGTATCAATATTTTTATTGCTGAGTAATAATGATTTCATTGTATCGAATGCCACATTTTCACTTTTTGGCTAAGTATGAATAATGCTGCTGTGAACATTTGTGTGAACATCAGTTTTTATTTCTCTTGGATGTATACTTAGGAGTGTAACTAGCTAGGTCATATTGTTACTCTGTATTTAGCCTTTTAAGAAACTTCCAGTCCAGTTTCCAGAGTAGCTGTGTCACTTTGCATTTCCACCAGCAGTGTATGAGGGTTCTGGTTTCCCCACATCCTCAGAAACACTTACTGTCTGTCATCCTGTGTGTGTGAAATGGCATCACTTTTGGTTCTGATCTGCATTTCCGTGATGGTTAATGATGCTGAGCATCTTTTCATCAGCTCCTTGTCCCTTTTTTAATTGGGCTATTTGTCTTTTTACTATTGAGTTGTAAGTGTTCTTTATACTACAAGTCTGTTAACAGAAATATGATTTGCAAAAAGTTTCTCCTAATCTGTAGGTCATCTCTCTATCCCTTGGTAATATTCTTTGAGGCATAAAAGCTTTTAATTATAAAGTCCAATTTATCCTTGATTCCTAGGGTTTTGACTCAAGGGCCTAGGCGAATAGGGCATGAGGAAGAGGAGCTGGTTTGAGGGCAGATGAATTCAGTTCTGGATGTACTGCTTTCCTAGTGGGACATTTAATGTAGAAGTGTTATTAGATAGGGAGAGGGTGGGCTCAGAGAAAAGCGTTATCTGTGGTAGTGAAGTGAATGAGAAGAGTCCCTGGCCGAGGAGAGTGTGAGGGGGGTATGGAAGGCGTGGAGGCAGGGAAGCCAGAGAAGCGTCCCCAGCGCGGGGCAGAGGGCCACGGGAAGGCCGCTCCAGGAGCGGGGAGAGAAGGTCCCGGTGGCTCCTCAGGCCCAGAGACTCAGTTCTCTCCTCATCTTTTAGGGCTTTTTATCCACACATTGTTTAAAACTTTTCCGTGGAAGTTTCTGTTTGCCTCAAGTTCTTCTTCCTAAGTCAGCCATTCCTAACGCGGACACAAACTAGAATCGCTCAGCCGTCTGAAGTGCAGGCTTTGGGGATCCCATTAGATCTGAGTGAGGATCAGCTGGTGCGGTGCCCCCGCCTCTGTACTTTAAAACCTCTTAGGTGAAGACTGGCTTGCTCTTCACCAGTATTGTTTCTTTTCCTCTTGGATCCCAGCTCCCTTATAATGACCAGCCCCTCTTGCACTTGATTGAGAACTGGCTGTAGAAAATTAAGCTACTAAAAAATACATAATTGAGTGTTTCTTCAACTCTGGCAAACACAAGCCTCCTTTGAACAGCCCTCTGTTTTCTTCACGTGCTGACTGGGTGTTGGCTGCCAGAGCAACTTTGGAAAAGAGGGTTCCCAGAGAGCTGGATATTTGTCATCTGGGTCATCTCCAGCTTTTTCATGCCCCAAGCTGATCATTAACGTGTCGTTTTGGATTTCATACAGGCTAAGTCCTAAGTTGCTTCAGTCATGTCTGACTCTTCACAACCGTGTTGACTGTAGCCTAGCAGACTTCTCTGTCCATGGGATTCTCCAGGCAAGAATACTGGAGTGGGCTGCCATTTCTTCCCCCAGGGGCTCTTTTCCCTCCCAGGGATCGAAACCATGTCTCTTAGGTCTCCTGCATTAGCAGGTGGGTTCTTTACCTATTAGAGGGAACCTAATAGGAGTATTTCCCAATGTAGAAACTAGTTAAGAGTTCTAAGTTAAATACTGTATAGGTGTACTATAGAAATGTTCTGGAAGATTGTGTATATGGTTAATCTACTTATTGAACATTGCCACCTGGTAAACCCTAAAGACATGAAATAAAAATTAACTATTACGTTAGGCCATCTGGATCAGACGGTAAAGAAACCATCTGCAGTGCGGGAGACCTGGGTTCAGTCCTTGGGTTGGGAAGATCCCTGGAGGAGGGCATGGCAGCCCACTCCAGTACTCTTGCCTGGAGAATTCCCATGGACAGAGGCGCCTGGCGGGCTGCAGTCCATGGGGTTTCAGAGAGTCGGACGCAACTGAACGTAAGCACATGTGTTATGCCACAGTCGGGGGGGTTTATTTATTAAAACACACTCTAACTTTAATTGATATAACTCCTTAGATTATTATCCAAATTATAATTTAGAAGCAGTTGCCCTTGGTTTGTATTATTTGTATTTTTAAAATCATGCGTTTGGTAGGTTGGGCTTTCCTGGTGGCTCAGTGGTAAAGAATCCTCCTGCCAATGCAGGAGATGCGGGCTCTTTCCCTGGGTCAGGAAGATCACCTGGAGAAAGAAATGGCAGCCCACTCCAGTATTCTTGCCTGGGAAATTCCATGGACAGAGGAGCCTGGCAGGCTGCAGTCCATGGGGTCGCAAAAGAATCAGATACAACTTAGCAATTAAAATAACAAACAGCAACAATAATTTGATAGGTTAGTCTTCAGTTGTTGACTTCCAGACCATATGTGTGTGTGTGTGTGTGTGTGTGTGCGTGTGCGTGTGTGTGTGCTGTTTTCCTTGGAATTATTTTCGTGGAAATCGTTATAATTAACATCCTGGTTATATAATTAGATAACAAACATTTGTACGCCTGCTACCTGCTGGTCCTTGAAAATGAAGCTTTATCTATGCATAAAACAGGGGCTCTGTTTCCTAGCATGGGATAATCTGCAGTTAGATAAGAACAGTTATGCTACTTGTGCTTTGAGAGCATCAAAGGGGCAAATGGCTGATTGAACCCAGTCGTGGAGTTGGGGGTCCTTAAAGTATATTTTAAAGAGATTTTATTTACCCATGTTCCTCTTGTAATATTTTTTTCTCTCATTCTTGGTGGACAAGAGCCATACATAGCCTGAGTAAAATATCCTTTTCAGTTCAGTCACTCAGTCACGTCCGACTCTTTGCGACCCCATGAACCGCAGCACGCCAGGCCTCCCTGTCTATCACCAACTCCCAGAGTCTACCCAAACCCATGTCCATTGAGTTGGTGATGCCATCCAGCCATCTCATCCTTTGTCGTCCCCTTCTCCTCCTGCCCTCAATCTTCCCAGCATCAAGGTCTTTTCAAATGAGTCACCTCTTCGCATCAGGTGGCCAAAGTACTGGACTTTCAGCTTCAACATCAGTCCTTCCAGTGAACACCCAGGACTGATCTCCTTTAGGATGGACTCATTGGACCTCCTTGCAGTCCAAGGGACTCTCAAGAGTCTTCTCCAACACCACAGTTCAAAAGCATCAATTCTTTGGTGCTCAGCTTTCTTCACAGTCCAACTCTCACTTCCATACATGACCACTGGAAAAACCATAGCCTTGACTAGACGGACCTTTGTTGGCAATGTCTCTGCTTTTTAATATGCTATCTAGGTTGGTCATAACTTTCCTTCCAAGAAGTAAGCATCTTTTAATTTCATGGCTGCAGTCACCATCTGTGGTGATTTTTGGAGCCCAGAAAAATAAAGTCAGCCACTGTTTCCACTGTTTCCCCATCTATTTGCCATGAAGTGATGGGACTGGATGCCGTGATCTTCGTTTTCTGAATGTTGAGCTTTAAGCCAACTTTTTCACTCTCCTCTTTCACTTTCATCAAGAGGCTCTTTAATTCTTCTTCACTTTCTGCCATAAGGGTGGTGTCATCTGCATATCTGAGGTTATTGATATTTCTCCTGGCAATCTTGATTCCAGCTTGTGCTTCCTCCAGCCCAGCGTTTCTCATGATGTACTCTGCATGTAAGTTAAATAAGCAGGGTGACAGTATACAGCCTTGACGTACTCCCTTTCCTATTTGGAACCAGTCTGTTGTTCCATGTCCAGTTCTAACTGTTGGTTCCTGACCTGCATACAGGTTTCTCAAGAGGCAGGTCAGGTGGTCTTTTATCCTTTTAATATGCTTTAATATTCTTTTAGAGGAGCCAAAACTACAAGTATATTTTTGGCTATTTGGTGTTATGTGGGGCTGTTTCATTTGAATATGTTTTTCGTTGCCTCCAAAATAGGATCAAATATTTTATTTAGGAGAACTGCAAATCTTAGTGTTGATGCAGATTAAATCGTGAAACTTTCCCTGCAGTCAACTAAAGGGTTTTTTGTTTGTTTGTTTGTTTTTTAAGAAATAGCTTATTGATTGCATTTCCTCTTTTCGGTTTGAGGAAACTCTCAGATTAAAAAGGATGAAAGAAAGGACCTACTTCGCTATCTTTAGTATTATGTTTCTATTAGTGTAAATTAATTAGGGTAAAATCAGATAATTCAAACAGCATTTGAAGATTTTATATATGTGTTTGGTGTGTATGTACGTAGATGGTAAACAAGAGCTTCTCTGTTGGGTAGTTCTCTAAGTGGTGGCGGTTTCCCCCATTTTTGGAAGCTTCTGTGCTAGGTGATGTGTAGTTCCAGTGTGTCAGACTGGGTCATGCCAGGAGTGAGGACTTTGAACAGCAAGGGAAGGGACAGTCACGTCCTGGAGAAATGGAGTTAGTTGGACTTCAAAGTTAGCAATAGCTGGCTTTAAAGGGATGTAAAAGCAAACTGCTGCATGAAGGGTGGGCAGTGGAGTTGAAGCCAGCTGAACAAATTGGAATAGCAACTGTAGAATTACTCATGTAGAGCCAGTAAGTAGCCTAATCCAAGGTATGGGCAGGTAAGTTAAAAACCAGCGTGTCTGTTGGTTAAATGATTCGAACAGAGATGCCTGGAATCCAGAGACCTCAGTCGAGGAGACTAGGGGACTGCAGTCTGCAGACATTCTTAGCTGATATTGTCTTGTGTCAGAGAGGGAACCTAATAGAAGTATTTCCTAACTCAGAAACTGGTTAAGAGTTCTAAATGAAACACTGTATAGGTGTACTATAGAAATGCTCTGGAAATTTGTGTATATGGTTAAACCACTTATTTAACAGTGAGTGACCTTGCTATTTTAAAGAAACTTATTTTAAATAGTCCCTTAATGAAACAAATTGTCCTTCACTTTATCTTTTATCATAAAGCTTGATTTCTGTATATCATCTTCACTTAAATGTAGATGTACTCACTGGATTGCCTGAGTGTTAGAGATGATCAGTAGTACCTGGACTGTTTTGTGTGTCCTGGTGCATCACTGGTTTAGAACCTCCTGTGTTTTGGCTGTTGAATTATTGCTTTTGAGATGCTGCTTAGTTAACTTCGGTCTATTTTCTTTGCTTACTAGTGGTGTTCCACCGACTAAGATTCCAGGTTCTATTTATAAAGTCAAAAGAACTCCCTACCCTTCACCTAGTTTCCTCAGCACCTAGAAGCCACACTTTTGAGCTTGGGATTCCTTTTCTCTGAACTTAATGTCTTTCATCATCGGTTATCCTGTTTCTTCACCCACACCTGTGCTCTGCTCTGTTAGAACCTACTTCACCTAGTTGGCTAGGTTCAGTTTGGCCATAAACAGACCTCTGGAGAAACTTGACCTGCTGCCTCTAGCAGTCCTGGCTAGGGTAGTGTTTTCTGAATCACAGGACAGCTTTTCCTATGGCCTCTTTAGGGGTCTCCCAGCTCTTCCATTGCACCCTTTTGTATTAGTCATACCTACTCAGCTTTCGTCTCTGTTTTTCCACCTGAGTCTCCTTTCTCGAGTCCTTTGGCACCTCTTGGGCCTCAACTCCTACCTTGCATCTCGGTCTCATCCCTTCCATCTTGGTCTGCCTCCTGCAATCTGTCTGTCAGGCTGTGCCCCCTTCTCAGCAGGCCTTGTCTCTCAGTGGGCACTGTATGTGCAGTTCCTCCCCTGGGTGCCATTATGTCAGTCTTAAGTTCCCACCTGCCACGTTTTCTACTCCTGTCTGTGGCCCCGATTTTACCCTCTCAGGTTACAGTGTCATTCTTTTCTGTGGCTTTCTCAGGCAAGAGGAGCAAATGACTTAAATGTTAAGTAAATAATAATAGATGTCATCCATGGATATGGAAAACAAGTATGATAGTCTTAATTGAGGAGAAGGCAATGGCACCCCACTTCAGTACTCTTGCCTGGAAAATCCCATGGACGGAGGAGCCTGGTGGGCTGCTGTCCATGGGGTCGCTAGGAGTTGGACACGACTGAGCGACTTCACTTTCACTTTTCACTTTCATGCATTGGAGAAGGAAATGGCAGCCCACTCCAGTGTTCTTGCCTGGAGAATCCCAGGGACCGGGGGAGCCTGGTGGGCTGCCATCTGTGGGGTCGCACAGATTCGGACACGACTGAAGTGACTTAGCAGCAGCAGCAGCAGCAGTCTTAATTGAATGTCTGGAATGCTGGAACATATACTTTTAATTGTAGCTCATTAATTTATCTGCTCTGTGACTTTGGGCAAGTTATTTCACTTAAGTTTGTGTTTACTCACCTAGAAGTGCAAGGTAGTTGTGTTTTGTTCCCAGAATTGTTGAATTAAATGAGAGTGTGTAAAACCCCTGGCATATAGTTGGTACTTGATAAATGGCAACTACTACTGTATTAAAAGACTTGGGTTTGGAACTTAGCTCTGCCGCTCTCTGACTGTGTGATCTTGGGCCAACAAACTAAATCTAAGCTGGAGTTTGTTTTTAATATCTTTTTGAGATATAATTCAGAAAATCTACCTATTAAATAATTTATAATTCAGTGTGTTTTGTTTGTTTGTTAGTAAATTCACAGGGTTTTGCAACTATCAGCCACAGTCTAATTTTGGAACATTTTTGTCACCCCGGAAAGAAACCTTGTGCCAATAAGCAGTTACTTTTGTTTCTCCTAACCTCCTCTCCTTTCTCTTAGCCTTTGCCTTGTGTGTGCGTGCTCAGTCATGTCTGAGTCTTTGTGACCCCCATGGACTTATTAGCCTGCTAGGCTCTTCTGTCCATGGAATTTTTCAGGCAAGAATACTGTAGTGGATTGCCATTTCCTTCTCCAGGGGATCTTTCTGACCCAGGGATCAGACTCCCGTCTCTGTCTCCTGCATTGACAGGTAGTACTTCAGCCCTGAGCCATGTGGGAAGCCCGCTCAGCCTTAGGCACTCACTATCATTTGCAAGTATGCGGCTTCCTTGGTGACTCAGTGGTGAAGAACCTGCCTGCCAGTACAGGAGATGTGGGTTCAACCCCTGGCTCAGGAAGATCCCCTGGAGAGGGAAACGGCAACCCATTACAGTATCCTTGCCTGGGAAATCCCATGGACAGAGGAGCCTGGTGGGCTACAGTCTATAGAGGGTCGCAGAAGAGTTGGACATGACCTGATGACTAAACAAAGAACAACAAAAACAAGGTATATCTTGGAGATATTGCAGGTTTGACTCCAGACCGCTGCAGTAAAGCTAGTATTTCAGTAAAACAAGTCACTCACTCAAATGGTTGGTTTCCCAGTGCATGTATGAAAGTGAAAGTGAAAGTGAAGTCACTCAGTCGTGTCTGACTCTTTGCAACCCCATGGACTGTAGCCTACCAGGCTCCTCCGTCCGTGGGATTTTCCAGGCAAGAGTACTGGAGTGGGTTGCTGTTTTCTTCTCCAGGAGATCTTCCCAACCCAGGGATCGAACCCAGGTCTCCCGCATTGCAGGCAGACGCTTTACCATCTGAGCCACCAGGGATGTTTATGCCGTGCTGCAGTGTATTAAGTGTGCAACAGCATTATGCCTGAAAAAACAATATACATACCTTAATTTAAAAATACTTCATTGCTCAAAAATGTGAACCATCATTTTACAGTGTAGGGTTGCCGCACACCTTCAGTTTGTGTGGATGTGTGTTTTAATTTCTCTTGGGAAGATTCATATGAGTCAAGTTGCTGAATTGCACGATTGTTGTTTGGTTGCTAAGTGGTGTCTGCCTCTTTACAACCCCATGGACTGCAGTACACCAGTCTCCCCTGTCCTTGACTGTCTCCCTGAATTTGCTCAGATTCACGTCTGCTGAGTCGGTGATGCCATCCAACCATCTTATCCTCTGCCTCCCTCTTCTTTTGCCTTCAGTCTTTCCCGGCATTATCAGTCCTTCAATCAATTCAGGGTTGATTTCCTTTAGGATTGGCTGGTTTTATTTCTTTGCTCTCCAAGGGACTCTCAAGAGTCTACTCGAGATCACAATTTGAAAGCATCAATTCTTCAGCGCTCAGCCTTCTTTATAGTCCAGTTCTCACATCCATACATGACTACTGGAAAATCCATAGCTATGACTATCGGAGCTTTGTCAGCAAAGTGATGGCTCTGCTTTTTAATACACTGTATTTATGATAATGTTATGTTTAATGTTTTAAGAACAGCCAGACACATATAATCCCTTTTGTGTGTTGCTGGGTTTAGCTTGCTCATGTTTTGTTTCTCTTTCTTGTGATATCTTTTTCTTTGGTATAAGGGTGATGCTGGCCTCATAGAATGAACTGTGAAGTGTTCTCTGCTCTCTTCTAGAAGAGTTGGTGAAGGATTAAGTGCTTGGTAGAATTCACCAGTAAAGCTGTACTGGCCGGACCTTCTCTTTGTGGTAGTCTTTTAAGTTGCTAATTTTGTTTCTTCACTTAGGTCTGATTAGACTTTCTGTTTCCTCTTGAGTCAGTTCTGTTGGTTTGTGTCTTTCAGGTAATTTTTTTCATTTTATCTGTAATGTCTAATTTGTTGGCTTAACATTGTAAAATTATTCCCTCATAATCCTTTTAATTTCTCTTAAGTCAGTGGTATACACCTTTCATTCCTGGTTATTTTTTCTTGGTCAGTTTAGCTAAAGATTTGTTCATTTTTCTTTTCAGAGAACAAACTTTTGATTTTATTGATTTTTTTCTACTTTTTCTCTTTTCCATGATACTGATTTTCCCTCTAACATTTATAATTTCTTTTCTTCTGCTTGCTCTGGGTTTAGTTGGTTTCCATCTTAAGCAATCAGAAAAAAAATACTTTTTTCCTTTTCTCATATTGGTGTGTACAGCTGTAAAGTTCCCTTTAAATACTTCTGTTTATTGTCCTATATGTTTTGAATTTGTTTCCAGTTAGTTCAAAATACATTCTGACTAAAGTCCCTCATGATTTTGTGTTTGACCCAACTGTTCTTTAGAAGTGTCTTGTTTAGTATCCAAACATTTGTGGATTTCCCCAATTTTTTGTTTGTTTTCTAATTTAATTGCATTGTGATTGGGGAATATTATTTATATTCTTTGTCTTATTTCAGTTCTTCTAAGTTTGAAACTTGTTTTATTGTCTGGTCTTCCCCGGTGGCTTAGACAGTAAAGAATCTGCCTGCAGTGCAGGAGACCTGGGTTCCATCCCTGGGACTGAAAGATCCCCTGGAGAAGAAAATGGCAGCTCACTCCAGTACTCTTGCCTGGGAAATTCCCACGGACAGAGGAGCCTGAGGCTGCAGTCCCTGGGGCTGCAGAGTCAGACGCAGCTGAGTACCTAACACTTTCACTTTCTTGTCTGTCATGCAGTCTGTCCTGGAGATTCGGGAGATTATTCCACAGATGCTTCAGAAGAGTGTGAATTCTGTTGCTGGGTGGAGTCTTGAATATGTGTCACCTAGATCACATTAGTTAGCAGTGTTGTTCGGGTTCTTCTTACTGATTTCCTGTTCGCTTGTTCTATACGTTTAAGAGGGTAGGGTGTTGAAGTCTGTTGCTGTTACTGATTGCCTATTTTTCCCTTCATTTCTGTCGTTTTCTTGCCTCCCCTATTTTGGGCCTGCTTTTTAGGTGCATATGCTTATATTCATTAATATCTTCTATTGAATTTGTACTTTTAATATTATAAAATGTCTTTTTATCTCAACTTTTTTTTATATAGTCATATTTTGTCAGATATTAATACAGCTGCTTCGGTTCTCTGATAGTTTTTGTTTGCATGTTATATCTTTTTTCCATCCTTCCAACCTGTTTGTAAGTTTCTCTTGTAGAAGGCATATAGGTGGACATTGGTTTTTTAAGTCTAGTCTAGCCATCTGCCTTTTTAATGGAGTGTTTTATAATCCTTTCCTATTTAATGCTATTTTTGAAATGGTTGGATTTGCGTCTCCCATTTACTTTCCATTTTCTATATATGTCATGTCAGTTTTGTTCTTCTGTTCCTCTTTTATTACCTTTTGTATTTTCTTTTTGCCATTTAAAATGTTTGATTTTTAAGAACTCTATTTTTCTTAGTGTTTACTCTAAGGATTACAGTGTGCATCTGAGTTTATCAGAGCCTACTTCCGATTTAGTGCTGGTAAGACTCCAGCATTATTATTGTAGCTCTGTTTCCTCCTGTGTTCTTTGTGCTGTCATTATCATGGTATGTAAGGGCCAATTCCTGGATTAGCTCGTGTTCTAAACTGGGGTTTGAAACTGGGGAGCAGCCATTGGAAGATTTTATAGAGTTCTTGCATCACATTAGAGTTTTGAGGAAAGAACAAAGCTTGTTCTGAATGCTTGGTTTAGAGATGGCAGGAACAAACCTCAGGCTTTTAAGAGGAAGATGAATCTGCCTTTTTCTCTGCAATTCCTTCTTTGTTTCTTTGAGTAATTAAAAGCTATTAAATGTAGCTCCTTCCTTGCAGGCATGGAATACTTACAAATTCGTGAGTTAGACACTTGTGGAATAGGATCCACGGGAGCTGTCTTGGAAGTTTGTGAAACATCCATTTTAGAATCACTCTTAGAAGATGAACAGGTTGCTGCTGTTTGTGTGTATGGAATGGAGTATATATTGAAACATTAGATAAACATTTTCTGGCATCTGACCTTTTTTCTGATTCCTAAAGGCTGGGTGTATTTAAGTGGTACCTTTAAGTAGTTTTGATATGACAGAGAAGTGTTTGATCTTTTTATTTGATACTCACAACTTTTGTTTATTTTTGACATGTAGTTGATTTACAGTGTGTTACTTTCTGGTATATAGCAAAGTGATACATATTTGTGCATGTATGTACACACACACACATATACTCTTTTGCATATTTTTTCCATTATAGTTTATTATCGGATATTGAGTGTAGCTCCCTGTGCTGTGCAGTAGGACCTTATTGTTTATTTTATCAATAATGTGTGTGCATTAATCCCAAACTCAATATATCCTTCCGCCATCTTCTTTCTCCTTTGGTAGCCATAGATTTGTTTTCTTTTTATAAAAATTTATTTTATTGAAGTAGACTTGATTTACAGTGTTAGTTTCTGCTGTACAGCAAATTGATTAAGTTATGCCTAAATGTACTTTCATTTTCATATTCTTTTCCATTGTGTTTTATTACAGGATATTTTTCCCTGTCGTTTATCCATTCTATATATATATATAAATAAAACAGCTGGCATCCATAAGTTTGTTTTCTGTGTCTCTGAATCTGTTTCTGTTTTGGTGTTGTCGTTGCTTAGCCACTAAGTTGTGTCTGACTCTTTGCGACCCCGTGGACTGTATCCCGCCAGACCCCTCTGTCCATGGGATTTCCCAGGCAAGAGTACTGGAGTGGGCTGCCATTTCTTTCTCTAGGGGATCTTCCCAACTCAGGCATAGAACTCGCATTTCCTGCTTGGCAAGCAGATTTGTTACCACCAAGCCACCTGGGAGGCCCTTCTGTTGCATAGATAAGTTCATTTGTGTTGTATTTTAGATTCTACATGTACTTGTGAGTAATATCATATGGTGTTTGTTTTTCTGACTTACTTTGCTTAGTACGATAATATCTGGATCCATCCAGGTTGCTATAGATGGCATTATTTCATTCATTTTTATGGCTGAGTAATATTTCACATCTGTATCTGTTCATCTGTTGATGAACGTTTGAGCTGCTTCCATGTCTTGGCTATTTCAGTGCTGCTGTGAACTTAGGGGTGCATGTATCTTTTTGAGTTCTAGTTTCCTCCAGATATATGCCCAGGAGAGGGATTGCTGGATCGTATGGCAGCACTCATTTTATTAGTTTTTTAAGGACCTTCCATAATGTTCTCCATAGTGGCTGTACCAATTTACATTTTCATCAACAGTGTAGGAGGGCTCCCTTTTCTCCACACTCACAACGGTTTTTTAACCATAGAAAAGATATGTAAGAGTCTTTTTATTGTTTTTTTGTTTTGGCGGGTGGGGGAGGGGTGTGTGTGATTTGTTTTGGTTCTTAGGAAAAATTGAAGAGCAGAAAACTTACTTATTTAAGGTTTTTGGTACCAGTTTTTCACAGAAGTATAAAATGAAAGAGAAAAAAGTCCTCTTCCTCAGTCTTGCCAGATTTGTTGCGAACAGTCCTTGACTGTCAGCTTGTCAGCAGATGTTATTTTCCTTTGAATAACTTCTTCAGGAGACAGCCTTGTTCCTGGACTACTCTCTCTTACAGCCTACAGTTGCCCTCAGAAGTGCAGGAACTCCCCCCTCCCCCATTTATAAAATCATTAAACTTTACCATTTTTAAGGGTTTAATGTAGTGTTTTCATTGAACTCATGGAAGTTAGAATTGGAACTGTGAGAGAATGTAACTATTTAATGTCTTGAGCTTATAATTTCCCAGAGAGTAAAGGCCACGGTTTTGCCCAGTACCAAACTCTTAACAAGAAATTCATTCAGTACTTTGATACTATCTACTGAATATTATTGGTGAGAATGCAGAAAATGGTCCTATTAAACTTTTATGTCTCCATAGTTGTATCTGAAATAATACTCTTTATCTGACTCTGTATTTATGGTCTCTCTCTCTCTATTGGAATGTGATTTCTAAGAGGGCCAGGACCATGTCTGTTATTACTGCTGTATCCCCATCACCTGCAGTGATATTTTGCATAGAGTGGACATTCAGATATTTGCTGGATGAGTATGAGTAAAGGTGTGTCTGAGACAGGACCCTGGTGTGTGTGTGTGTGTGTGTGTGTCTGTGTGTATATATATATATATATTTTTTTTTTTTTTTTTTTTTTAAAGGTTATTTTGATATGCACTCCCAAGGTTGAGAAACACTGACCTGTCATTTCCTTAGGCAGTAATGTGCTTACGATACAGAAGATACACAAACACGTGTGTGTGTACTCACAATGGACAGTTGCTTTCCACCATCAAATAATTTAGGAGTGGTGAGAAGAAAGAGCTAAAATAGAATTTATTGCCCCGTCCTCTTTCTTAAGCAACAATAACAACAAAAGGTGAAGTCAGGCTTCCTAGATGACTTTTCTCCAAAATAGCGATTCTCATTGGTGGGGGTGGGATTTCTCCAGTGACGGTTTTGTTTGTTTGTTGCCACTTTATTTTTTTAACTGAAAGAAAATTGCTTTACAGAGTTTTGTGGTTTTCTGTCAAACATCAACAAGAATCAGCCACAGGTACACCCATGTCCCCTCCCTTTTGAACCTCCTTCCTGTCTCCCTCCCATCCCACTCTTCTAGATGGTCATGGAGCCCCTGTTTGAGTTCGCTGAGTCAAATTCCCGTTGGCTATCTGTTTACATACGGTAATGGAAGTTTCCCTGTTACTCTCTCCAGGCCTCTCCCCCTCCCCCCTCCCCCCTCCCCCAGTGTCCATAGGTCTGTTCTCTACGTCTGCTTCTCCACTGCTGCCCAGAAAATGAATCCATCAGTGCCATCTTTCTAGATTCCATATATGTATGCATCAGTATAGAGTATTTATCTTTCTCTTTCTGACTTACTTCATTCTGTATAATAGGCTCTAGGTTCATCCACCTCATTAGAACTGACTCAAACGCATTCCTTTTTATGGCTGAGTAATATTCCATTGCATATATGTACCACAGCGTCTTTATCCATTCACCTGTTGATGGACATCTAGGTTGCTTCTGTGTTGTAGCTATTGTAAATAGTGCTGTGATAAACATTGGGGTACGTGTGTCTTTTTTCAGTTCTGGTTTCCTCAGGGTATATGCTTAGTAGTGGGATTGCTGAGTCGTATGGTGGTTTTATTCCTAGTGTTTTAAGGACTCTCCATATGGTCCTCCATAGTGGCTGTATCAATGTACATTCCCACCAGCAGTTCAAGAGGGTTCCTTTTTCTCCACACCTTCTCTAGCATTGTTCGTTTGATGATGGCCGTTCTGACTGGTGTGAGGTGGTATCTCTTCAATGACATTTTTGATTGTCATAACTGAGGAAGGGGAAGGATGCTACTGGCATCTGTTGGATAGAGTCCAGGAGTGAAGCTGAAACGTTCTGCAATGAACAGGACATCTACCCTCAGCAAAGAATCACCTGGTCTACAGTGTCATTACTGCAGAAGTTGAGAAACTCTGCTTTAAACAAATCACTTGGAGAAAGCATTAGTAGTTACTATGAGTTTGGCAATTATGAATCCATGGAGCATATGTGTGTGTGTGTGTGTGTGTGTGTGTGTGTGTGTGTGTGTGTGTGTGTTGGTGATCTGTCATCAGTGGTCTTTGATGTTATTATTGTAGTTGTTTTTGGGCACTATGAACTATGCCCCATATCAGGTGGCAGACTTAATCCTAATCCATAAACGTGTGTTCCGGCAGCTCTCTCTCTCCTTGGGCCCCCTTATTCCCTGAGGCACAGCACTGTCGAAATTAGGCCAGTTCATAAATAGCCCTACTCATGGTCTCTAAGTACCTGTTGAAATTGAGAGTTACACATCTCTCACTTTAAGTCAAAAGTTAAAAATGATGAAGCCTAGTGAGGAAGGCATGTTAACAGCCCACACAGGCCAAAAACTAAACCCTTTGAACCAAACAATTAGCCAAGTTATGAACGAATGCAAAGGAGAAGTTCTTAAAGGAAATTAAAGTACTGCTCCAGTGAACACACAAAAGATAAGAAGGTGAAACAGCCTTATTGCTGATAGGGAGAAAAAAGTTGTTTTAATTGTGGTGTAGCTGATAATATTATGTAAGTTTCAGGTGTACAGGTTCTCGGGCACATGGGCTTCAGTAGTGATTCACAGTTTTTCAGGGTTCTACTCCAAGCACAGCTCATAGTTGTTATAAAGTATTGGTTATAGTCTCTGTTGTACAGTATATCCTTGTAGCCTATTTACTTTTAGTAGTTTGTTCGTCTTGATACAGAGAATGTTTTAGTTATCTGGATAGATCCAACTAGCCACCACATTCCCTTAAACCTGGATAGATCCAACTAGCCACCACATTCCCTTAAACCAAAGCCTAATCAAGAGCAAGACCCTAATTCTCTCCAATTCGGTTAAGGCTGAGAGAGGTGAGGAAGCTGCAGAAGAAAAGTTTGAAGCTCGCAGAGTTCATCAGGTGTAAGGCGAGAAGCCATCTCTAAAACCTAAAACTGCAAGATGAAGCCGTGAGTGCTCATATAGAAGCTGCAACAAATTATCCAGAAGATTTAGCTAAGATCGTGAAAGTGGCTACACTGAACAGTAGATTTTTGATGTAGATGAGCAGCATTCTTTTGGAAGATGCCATCTCGGACTTTCGTAACTGGAAATGGAAAGTTGGTGCCTGGCTTCAGAGCTTCAAAGGACAGGCTGACTGTTGCTCCAGGCCAATGCAGCTGGTGACTAAGTTGAAACCAGCGCTCTGATCCTGAAAATCCTGGGACCTTAAGAATTACACTACGTCTATGCTGCCTGTCCTCCATAAATGGAGCAGCAAAGGCTGGATTTTAAAACATGGCTTACTGAATATTTTAAGCCTGCTGTTGAGACCTTTTACTCAGAAGAAAAGATTCCTTTCAAGATGACTGCTCAGTAACAGTGCACCTGGTCATCCAAGAGCTGAGGGCAGTGTACACACAGATTCACGTATGGTTGTTTCCATGCTTGTTAACACAGCTTCCATTCTATAGTTCAAGGAATAATTTTGACTTCAGGTTGCATGTTTATTTTTTTGCTGCTCTGGGTCTTCATTGCTCTGCGGGCTTTTCCTTGGTTGCGGTGAGCGGGGGCTGCTGTCTGTCTGCGGCACGGGCTCCTTGTGGTGGCTTTCCTTGAGGGGCTCGGGCTCTCGGCACATGGGCGTCAGCAGTTGTGGCTCCCCGGCTTTAGCACACGGGGTCAGCAGTCGTGGGGCACAGGCTTAGTTGCTCCATGGCGTGTAGGATCTTCCCGGATCAGGGATCGAACCTGTATCTCCTGCATTGGCAGGTGGATTCTTTATCACCGAGCTGCCAGGGAAACCCTCAAGTTTTATTTTTCAAGAAATACATTTTGTAAAGCTATAGCTGGCATAGATAAGGATTCCTCTGATGCCTTTGGGCAAAGTAAATTGAAAATCTTCTGGAAAGGATTCACTGTTCTAGATGACATTAAGAATATTCATGGTTCATGGAAAGAGGTCAAAATATTAACATGAATAATAGTTTGGAAGAAGTTAATTCCAGCCCTCCTGGAGACTTCGAGGGGGTTCAAGGTTCAGTGGAGGAAACAACTGCAGATGTGGAAACAGCAAGAGAACTGGAACTAGAAGTGGAGCCTGAAGACGTGACAGCACTGCTGCACTCCGACGGCAGAACTTTACCAGATGAGGAGTTTTTATAGGGGAGCAGAGAAAGTGGTTTTTTGAGAGGAAATCTGCTGGTGAAGAAGCCGTGAAGCTTAAAATTTTGAAATTACATAAACAGTTTTTCATTTTGAATAATTAGATATCACTATAAATAACCTCTCCCATATAAATAAAACTCTTTGGAGTCTTCAATAATTTAAGGTGTGAAGGGGTCTTGAGGCCAAAATTTTTCTGAACAGATGATATCCTGATATTGGTCCCTCAGATCCTGTTAGACCTATATTTCTGTCTCTGGTTGGGTTAGGCTTACATAGACAAGAAGATTTAAATTCCTTGAGCTTTGATGTAAAGTTTTGGCTTTTTATCTTGATTTGAGTGTGTTTTTAATGTATAAAATATATAGCGAAATTTTTGAAGATTAAATTTTTTACTTTCATAGGACTACAAAAGCATTATTTGTAGATTAGGTAAGTGGAGAATTATATCCGGAAGAATGACAATAAGAATCACAGAAAATGGTAAATTATTTTGTAACAATGTTTGTTACAATTTTATAATTTGTTACAATATTTGTAAATTTACAATAGTTTGTTACAATTTTACAATTTGTTGCAATATTTGTAAATTTACAACAAATGATTGAGGAAAAAATGTTATGAGAATCTTAGAGAAAAATTATGAATAGGTTTAGCAAACACCTTCATTATAAGAGACTGCATACCCATAAAAAAAGAAGTATGGTAGAGCATTTAAATTACTGATCAGAGCTTTATCTAATCATAAAGTATGATAGTTTGAGCATTCTTTGGCATTGCCTTTCTTTGGAATTGGAATGAAAACTGACCTTTTCCAGTCCTGAGGCCACTGCTGAGTTTTCCAAATTTGCTGGCATATTGAGTGCACCACTTTCACTGCATCATCTTTCAGGATTTGAAACAGCTCCACTGGAATTCCATCACCTCCACTAGCTTTGTTCATAGTGATGCTTTCTAAGGCCCACTTGACTTCACATTCCAAGATATCTGGCTCTAGTTTAGTGATCACATCATCATGATTATCTGGGTCTTGAAGATCTTTTTTGTACAGTTCTTCCATGTATTCTTGCCACCTCTTCTTAATATCTTCTGCTTCTGTTAGGTCCAGACCATTTCTGTCCTTTATCGAGCCCATCTTTGCATGAAATGTTCCCTTGGTATCTCTAATTTTCTTGAAGAGATCTCTAGTCTTTCCCATTCTGTTGTTTTCCTCTATTTCTTTGCATTGATCATTGAAGAAGTCTTTCTTATTTCTTCTTGCTATTCTTTGGAACTCTGCATTCAGATGCTTATATCTTTCCTTTTCTCCTTTGCTTTTCGCTTCTCTTCTTTTCACAGCTATTTGTAAGGCCTCCCCAGACAGCCATTTTGCTTCTTTGCGTTTCTTTTCCATGGGGATGGTCTTGATCCCTGTCTCCTGTACAATGTCACGAACCTCATTCCATAGTTCATCAGGCACTCTATCTATCAGATCTAGGCCCTTAAATCTATTTCTCACTTCCACTGTATAATCATAAGGGATTTGATTTAGGTCATACCTGATTTAGGTCATTCCAACATCCGCAGGATCATGGAAAAAGCAAGAGAGTTCCAGAAAAACATCTATTTCTACTTTATTGACTATGCCAAAGCCTTTGACTGTATGGATCATAATAAACTGTGGAAAATTCTGAAAGAGATGGGAATACCAGACCACCTGACCTGCCTCTTGAGAAATCTGTATGCAGGTCAGGAACCAACAGTTAGAACTGGACATGGAACAACAGACTGGTTCCAAATAGGAAAAGGAGTCTGTCAAGGCTGTATATTGTCACCCTGCTTATTTAACTTCTATGCAGAGTACATCATGATAAATGCTAGACTGGAAGAAACACAAGCTGGAATCAAGATTGCCAGGAGAAATATAAATAACCTCAGATATGCAGATGACACCACCCTTATGGCAGAAAGTGAAGAGGAGCTAAAAAGCCTCTTGATGAAAGTGAAAGAGGAGAGCGAAAAAGTTGGCTTAAAGCTCAACATTCAGAAAACGAAGATCATGGCATCTGGTCCCAGCACTTCATGGGAAATAGATGGGAAACAGTAGAAACAGTGTCAGACTTTATTTTTGGGGGCTCCAAGATCACTGCAGATGGTGACTGCAGCCATGAAATTAAAAGACACTTACTCCTTGGAAGAAAAGTCATGACCAACCTAGATAGTATATTCAAAAGCAGAGACATTACTTTGCTGACTAATGTCCGTCTAGTCAAGGCTATGGTTTTTCCTGTGGTCATGTATGGATGTGAGAGTTGGACTGTGAAGAAGCCTGAGCGATGAAGAATTGATGCTTTTGAACGGTGGTGTTGGAGAAGACTCTTGAGAGTCCCTTGGACTGCGACGAGATCCAACTAGTCCATTCTAAAGGAGATCAGCCCTGGGATTTCTTTGGAAGGAATGATAATAAAGCTGAAACTCCAGTACTTTGGCCACCTCAGGCGAGGAGTTGACTGATTGGAAAAGACTCTGATGCTGGGAGGGATTGGGGGGCAGGAGGAGAAGGGGACGACAGAGGATGAGATGGCTGGATGGCATCATGGACTTGATGGGCTTGAGTTTGAGTGAACTCCAGGAGTTGGTGATGGACATGGAGGCCTGGCGTGCTGCGATTCATGGGGTCGCAAAGAGTCGGACACGATTGAGCAAGTGAACTGAACTGAACTGAAAGTATGGTAGAGCATTTAAGTGATTGGTTAGAGCTTTATCTAATCATAGAGAAAGGATAGGCTTCCTATTTCCTCAAACAGTGAAAATAAACTCTAGGTTTGAATGAATTGTTACACGTTACTATGTTTAAGGCAGCATTTAGGAGAACCATAGTGAAAGTGATTTAGAGGTAAAGAGACTTTCCGCAGGTGTTTTCTTATCTGTATAAGATTCATTAGCATTACCATGATTGGAGCTCTGGTCTTGATCAAGCCTTTGTAAAGGTTGTTTGGTGTGTGACCTAAACACAGTGTCTGTGGGTCAATAAGTAAGTGTTGTGTGCTGTGCAAAGCTGTGGAAGAGCCAGATGAAATCAGGGAGGAAAACCTGTCAAGAGTTGACTTAAAAACTTAAAGGCATTGATTTTTCCCCCTAGATATTGTATCTTGGGTAAGCGGATTTTGTAAATGTAGTTTTTATGTGTACCATTTTAATCCCTAGGACCCTTGTAACCTTTTGAAGTAACCCACAGTCATTTCATAGTGGGGGTTAGGAACTGGATTATTAAAAAAGACCACAATTTGTTTTTTCTCAAGTTCGAATACAAATAATATTTAGCATTGATACTTGTATCCTTGGATGTTTTTCACTAGTTTAATGTGAGGAACTTGTCTTTAAAAACTTGCCTTGAAAAGATTTTTTTCCTGATCACCAACTTTTTTTTGGAAATATTTAAGTAGATACAGTTATCTTTTTAAATTTCATGTTTTTTTCTCATTATATTCTGTTTTCCTTTTTTTTTTTTTTTTTTCATTGTACAACGTGACTTGTGGGATCTTAGTTCCCTGATCAGGGATCAAACCCATGTACTCCGCAGTGGAAATGGAGAGTTCTAATAACTGGACTGCTAAGGAAGTCCCTATTTTCCTTTTTATTTAGATCAAATGATTTGAACGTATCCCTCTGTTATCTGAACAATGACAGGAGATATTTAGGGGTATTGGTCATAATAAATATTTCTTGTGTGTGTGATAGGATTCATGAGAATATTATTTTACCTCTGATGTTAAAAAAATTCTCATTCTAAAATTAAACAAAAACACAAATTATTCATTTATGTAAAAGCAAAAAATTATTTTTCTATTTGTTTTTCATTGTTGTGAAATGAACATACAAAACATTTATCACTTTAATCATCTTGATATGCAATTAAGTGACATTAAATACATTGACATTGTTGTGCAACCATCACCACCAACCATCTCCATAACTTTTTTTATCTTCACAGTGAAACTCTGTATCCATTAACCATTAACTTCCTGTACCCTTCACCCTCCAACCTCTAACAAACACCATTCTGCTTTGTTTAAGTGTATCATACAATATTTATCCTTTTGTGATTGAGTTATTTCATTTGGCATAACGTCTTCAAGGGTCATCCATGTTGAAGCATATGTCAAAATATCTTTTTTAAAGTTGACTAACATTCCATTGTATGTATCTGCCCCATTAAAAAAATTTTGTTAATCCATCCATGGACAGTTAGATTGCTTTCCAAGTGTCCTTTAGGCTCTTGTGAGTAATGATGTTATGGACGTTGGTGTATACATACCCGTTTGAGTCACTACATTCAGTCTTCTGGGTGTATCACCAGAAGTGAAATTGTTGGATCATATGGTAATTCTGTGTTTAATTTTTTGAGGAATTGGCATATTGTAATTGTGTTGTACCATTGGCTGTACTATTTTACATTCTCACCAGCAGTGCTTAAGAGTTTTAATTTCTCTGTACTGCACCTACATTTGTTATTTTCTGTTTTCTTTCTAATAGCCATTGTGATATTTGTTAAGTGGTATTTTGTGGTTTTGATTTGTATTTTCCCAGTGATTAATGATATTGAGTATCTTTTCATGTGTTTATTACCATTTGTATATCTTTGGAGAAATATTCATCTTTTAATTGGGTCGTTTTCATTTGTTACTGTTTTGTAGTCGTTTATATATTCTGGATATTAATCCCTCATCAGAAACGTGATTTGGAAGTACTTTCTCCCATTCTGTAGGTTGCCTTTTCATTGCATCCTTTCGGTGGCTCAGATGGTAAAGCCTCTGCCTGGAATGAGGGAGACCCAGGTTCGATCCCTGGGTTCGGAAGGTCTCCTGGAGAAGGAAATGGCAACCCACTCCGGTAGTCTTGCCTGAAAAATTCCATGGACAGAGGAGCCTGGTGGGCTATATGGTCCATGGAGTCACAAAGAGTCGGAAATGGCTGAGTGACTGTGCACTCAAGAGTGAAAGCACTTTCATGCACAAAAGCTTTTAATTTTGATTAAGTTCACTTTGTCTTTTTTTTGTTGTTGTCGTTGCTGGTGATTTGGTCATGTCCAAGAAATCCTTGCCCAATTCAGTGCCATGAAGCTTTCCCCATTTTCTTCTGAGAGTTTTATAAATTTCAGCTCTTGCATTTAGGTCTTTAATCCATTTTGAGCTGATTTTTGTATATGGTATATGGTAAGGGTCCAACTTCATTTTTTGTACAGGGATATCCAGTTTTTCCAACACCATTTGTTGAAAAGACTGTCCTTTCTCCCATTGAATGATCTTGGCACCCTTGTTGAAGTCTGTGAACCATATGTATGCAAGGCTTTATTTCTATGCTTTGTTCTTTTGCACTGGTCTATATGTCTGTCTTTATGCCAGTTCCACACAGTTTTGATTTCTGTAGCTTTGTAGTTTGAAATCAAGAAATGTGAAATCTCCCAAGTTTTTTTTCCCCAAAGATTATTTTGGTTATTCAGAATTCCTTAAGATTCCATATGAATTTTAGGATGAATTTTTAATCTGTAAAAAACTATTGGAATTTTGATAGGGGTTATATTGAATCTCTAGATTACCCTGTGTAGTATGAATGTTTTAATATTATTAAGTCTTCCACATCTTTCCATTTGTTTGTCTTTTTTCATTTCTTTTGGCAGTGTTTTATAGTTTTCAGTGTAGAAGTCTTTTGCCTCCTTGGTTGAGTTTATTCCCAGGTATTTGATTCTTTATGCTACTGTAAATGGAATTGTCTTCTTAAATTTCTTTTCTGTTTCTTGTTAGTATATTAAAAAAGACACACACACCTGATTTTTGTGTGTTGATTTTGTATCCTACAACCTTGAATTCATTTGTTCTAATATTCTTTTTTGTTTGTGGACTTTTTAGAGTTTTCTACATAGAAGATTATGTTGTCTGTGGATAAGGATATTTTTACTTCTTCTTTTCCAGTTTGGATGTCTTTTCTTTTTCTTGTCTATTAGTTTTAATATTAATAGATGGAGAAATGGTATTAGATGATTTAGAAATTTGTTTTTCTGAAGCTTCACTGTGGAAAGCATATTTTAAAAGTTTTTCATGGTATTCCATGAATTGGGGAATTTAAGTGATAGAGACAGTCTGCATTACACAGAAAATTTAACTCGCAGTTTCTAGATTTATAATAGGTGGGTTTTTGGTGGTGTTTTTTTTTTTCTCCCTTTCTGAGAAAGTCTAATCACAGATACAATTTTCTTCTAGTTCTTGACATTGTGCATGCTTTTTGTTTTTTTCTGCTTGCTTTTGAAGGCAATTGTTAACATTCAGTTATGCTTTAGAGTTTTTGGGGTTTTGCTGCAGATATTTGTATAAGAGATGCCTGTAACTGACATTATAGATATATTAACTGTAAAAGTTGTAAAAACAGGTGAAAGTGTTAGTCACTTAGTTGTGTCTGACTCGTTGTGACCCTATGGACTGTAGCCACCAGGCTCCTCTGTCCACGGAATTCTCTAGGCAAGAATACTGGAGTGGGTTGCCATGCCCTTTTCCAGGAGATCTTCCTGACCCAGGGATCAAACCTGGGTCTCCACATTGCAGGCAGACTCTTTACCATCTGAGCCACCAGGGAAGTTTTTACAGGGAAGTAAAAACAGGTAGTACTCTGGAAATAGACTTTGATCATATAGGTCAGATCTAATGATGAGAGAACTGAAGCCTTGTGCAAGATTATATAGTTATTATCAGAGCCAAGACTAAATGATAGTCTTGGCTGATGATAGTTATTATCAGCCAAAAGTCTTTGCTGATTTTTCTCTAATTCTTTCTGTCTAACTGCACTGTCGATTACTGCAGCAGCCTTTTAACCTGATTAAAATCCCATGGACATAGCATGGCAGGCTGCAGTCCATGGGGTTGCAGAGTCAGACATGACAGCATGGATTCACACACCTCACCTGGACTTTAGAACTACTCTTCAGCCTATTCTTGCTACTGGGTCCAAAGCATAATACTTCTAAAATATGATTATGATTAGTCATATCAGTGTGTCAGTTTTTTCAATTATTAACCATTTAGTTCAATTCAGTTGCTCAGTTGTGTCCGACTTTTTGTGACCCCATGGACTGCAGCTCGCCAGGCCTCCCCGTCCATCACCAACTCCTGGAGTTTACCCAAACTCATGTCCATCGAGTCAGTGATCCCATCCAACCATCTGATCCTCTGTCGTCCCATTCTCCTCCCACCTTCAATCTTTCCCAAAATCAGGGTCTTTTCAAATGAGTCAGCTCTTCGCATCAGGTAGCCAAAATATTGGAGTTTCAGCTTCAACATCAGTCCTTCCAATGAATATTCAGGACTGATTTCCTTTAGGATGGGCTCGTTGGATCTCCTTGCTGTTCAAGGGATCTCAAGAGTTTTCTCCAACACCACAGTTCAAAAGCATCAATTCTTCGGCTTCCAACACTCACATCCATACATGACTACTGGAAAAACCATAGCCTTGACTAGATGGACCTTTGTTGGCAAAGTAATGTCTCTGCTTTTTAATATGCCGTCTAGATTGGTCATAACTTTCTTCCAAGGAGCAAGTGTCTTTTAATTTCATGGCTGCAGTCAAAATCTGCAGTGATTTTGGAGCCCCCATAAATAAAGTCTCTCACTGTTTCCATTGTTTCCCCATGTATTTGCCATAAAGTGATGGGACTGGATGCCATGATCTTAGTTTTCTGAATGTTGAGTTTTAAGTCAGCTTTTTCACTCTTTTCTTTCACTTTCATCAAGAGGCTCTTCAGTTCCTGTTTGCTTTTTGCCATAAGGGTGGTATCATCTGCATATCTGAGGTTATTGATATTTCTCCCGGCAATCTTAATTCCAGTTTGTGTTTCATCCAGCCCGGCATTTCTCGTGATATACTCTGCATATAAGTTAAATAAGCAGGGTGACAATATACAGCCTTGACGGACTCCTTTCCTGATTGGGACACAGTCTGTTTTTTCATGTCCCGTTCTAACTATTTCTTGACCTGCATGCAGATTTCTCAGGAGGCAGGTCAGATGGTCTGGCATTCCCATCTCTTGAAGAATTTTCCAGTTTGTTGTAATCCACACAGTTAAAGACTTTGACGTAGTCAATAAAGCAGAAGTGGATGTTTTTCTAGAACTCTCTTGCTTTTTCAATGATCCAACGGATGTTGGCAATTTGATCTCTGGTTCCTCTGCCTTTTCTAAATCCAATTTGAACATCTGGAAGTTCTTGGTTCACATACTGTTGAAACCTGGCTTGGAGAATTTTGAGCATTACTTTGCTAGTGTGTAAGGTGAATGCAGTTGTGCGGTAGGTATTTTGAGCATTCTTTGGCATTGCCTTTCTTTGGGATTGGAATGGAAACTGACCTTTTCCAGTCCTGTGGCCACTGCTGAGTTTCCCAAAATGCTGGCGTATTGGGTACAGCACTTTCACAGCATCATCTTTTAGGATTTGAAATAGCTCAACTGGGAATTCCATCACCTCCACTAGCTTTGTTCATAGTGATGCTTCTTAAGGCCCACTTGACTTTGCATTCCAGGATGTCTAGCTCTAGGTGAGTGATCACACCATCGTGATTATCTGGGTCATAAGATCTTCTTTGTGCAGTTCTTCTGTGTATTCTTGCCACCTCTTCTTAATATCTTCTGCTTCTGTTAGGTCCATACCTTTCCTGTCCTTTATTGTGCCCATCTTTGCATGAGATGTTCCCTTGGTATCTCTAATTTTCTTGAAGAGATCTCTAGACTTTCTCATCCTATTGTTTTCCTCTATTTCTTTGCATTGATCCCTGAGGAAGGCTTTCTTATATCTCCTTGCTATTCTTTGGAACTCTACATTCAGATGGGTATTTCTTTCTTTTTTTCCTTAGCCTTTTGCTTCAGGGTAACATTAGCATTAAATATAGCTAAGCCCCTTTCTTGTGTTGTCTGATTTAATTCTTCAAACAGTTCTTTGCTTTAATTATCACTGTCTTACAGGTGAGGAAATTGAGACCAGGACTGTCTGCTTTCAAAGTTTATGTTCCTAGGCACTATATTACACTACCTAAGTAGGGCATTCAAGATTCCTTGTGTTGTTGCTCTTACCCACTCTTGTTGTGTTCAGTTGACATTTTTAACTATAAATTCCTTGAAGACAGTTATGTCCCAGACCAAGCTGTTGCCTAATACATAGTAGATATTTGGTAAATGTTGAATACATTTTAAGTAATGAACTTATGAATGGTACAGGATAGTGAGACTAGCCGAATGTGGGAAGACATTACACCTCAAAGAAAAGATTCCTCTGACTGGCCATGCTCAGAAAAGGTCAGTCTTTGCATTAAAGCAGAGTTCCGAGAGGTTAACGAATGAGGGAAATGAAGTCCAGAGAGATGATTAAAGATAGCGACTATTTGTTCTTGACTTAAATTAATTGTATCTTTGGATTGTAAGAACTTGAAAATGAATTTTCTAAATAACTTTTTTTGTTTTCAGGTCTGGAGGGTTCAGGAGAGAGGCACCTGATGATTTCAGACAGAAAAAGTTTGCCTACTTTTTAGAAAGGGAAAGAAGCAAGATTACAGAGTTTGATGTGGCCCTCAGGTGAGATTCTAGAGTAGATTAAAAGAATTACTTGTTTCCAGGGGAAGTGAAGTACTTAACAGTAAGAATTAGCTTTAATTCATTAAGCACAAACTAAAACAGTCTAACTTCTCTTTTTGTGGGGGCAGCCTCCTGTCTTCAGTGAGTTGCATGAGGTATACAGATCACTCATCACATTTGCAGCTGGCACAGATACAGTAGGGGTAGTGTGATAGCTGGTATGGGTTAGGTTTTGCTGTAGCAATAATTTTCAAATCTCAGTGACTGACAAGGAGTAGAGATTTATTTATTGCTTATATTGCATGTCTGTTCTCAGGTCAGCAGGGTTCTCTGCTTTGTGTTGTCCTCACAGAGGAACCTCTGGAGTTTCTGCCTTCTAGAATATTGATTTTACTTGTGGTACAAGAGACAGCACATGATGGATGGCACATCAACTTTCAGAGGCTCCATCCATCATTTCAGCTCACAGTTAACTGATCAAGCAGGTTCTGTGACCACACCTAGCTGGGGTGTTTGTGGGATAGGAAAGCATAATACTTCCATAATTTGGAAGGAGAAGACCCAGAAATGTTACTGCACATCAGTGTTGACTCTGAGATAGTGAGGACTTTGGATGACAGATTAAAGGACCCAAGAGGATTGAGCTTGATAGACTGATGTGATCTGCTGAATTTGACAAAGGGAAAATGAACAGAGAGGAGTGGAAGATCCTGTCCTTTGTTCCCAAAACTAATCCTTGATGATAAAGACTGAGGGAGGCAGCTTGCTAGCTTCGTCAGCACGTGTGACGCAAAGAAGTGTCTGGTTGGTGCACGGAGACGACACAGGGGCCTCGACCCTGGCTTACTCCAGGTCTGAGATTACCACCTTTGTGGCTATAGGTGCAGTCTCAGGTGGGAGGTGCCCTTGAAATTGTGTGATGTTGGTGACCGAGGCAAATAGGAGTGTGTAGCTGGGAAACTAACCTGGGCAGGGGGATGGGAGGCATCATGGCTGCCTCATATTTGGAGGCCTGCCATCGGGAAGCAGGAGTGGGCTTTCACCGTAATGTCACACTAGTGGCTGGTGGATGAAAGCTACAGGAAGTGACTTAAGCTCAGTGAAAGCAAGCTGCCGGTTTTAGAGGTAGTATAGTATACTCTTTCCTGGAAGTATCAAGCATTGGGTTGATTCCTGTGAAAGTCTATGACTTTGAATGACAGAAGAAGGCCTGTTACATGTTAACTTTCAGAAACAATCAAGTATGTAAACATTTATGTGATGATTTCTAACTTCACTGGTGAAAAAAGTGAGATGTAATGAATTAGTGGTTTAATAAAACATTTCTGTCTTATGCCTATTAGGTACTAGAATTATGCTAGTAACTTATGATTTTTCTTTTCTAAATCTTAATTTAATCTCATTTTATACATGAAGAGATTAATTCAGAGATGGTATATGGCTTACCCAAAGTTTATTCTGATTACCTGAAATAAGCAGGTTTTAACCAAGGTCTCTTCAAGTCCAGAAACTGCTCCTTCTGCTTTCTCACTGTAGTAGCGAGCTGTGTTGCCTGCCTGCCGTGTTTTGCCTCCTGGGGACAGCACCCTCTTATTTTGGGGTTCTGTCTGTCCATCTTGGTCCCTTACCACATGGTTCTGTTGGGACTTCCCAGAGTCCTCACTGCTTGGTCTATTGCCTGCCTTGCTTTACGTGGGACAATCAGAATTCCCTGGATGTTTTAAGGTGAAATCAGGAAGGAGACTCATCCCTCTGTGGATATGGGTGTGGTCGGATGCAGAATGTAAGAGCTGTCTGTGTTTGCCACTCCTTGAAGGAAGCGGTCTGCTTTGACAGGAGTGACGCTGATTGTAAGTGCCTGGTTCCGGTGGCTCCTGGCACTCAGCTGCACGCCTACCATTGCTGCGATTCCGTTATTCTACCCTTCTCCTATGTGAGGCTGCCGCCCCCATCCTGCTCCAGTATTTCCCTTAATTCCCTTTCTTTTGGCAGAAGCTTGAAGTGATGGGCTTTGAATGGTACCGGTCATTTTTGAGAGAGGAGATATGGGCTGGGCAAACCCCCTGACAGGGAAGAAATGAATCTCTAAAGAAGACAGTCACCTCACTGGCTGGGAAAGGCACAGTTTTTGTGTGTATGTGTTTGTACTGAGGAAAGATGGGACGTCAACTCTGGTGACTTTTCAGAATGCATTTTTTAAAAACCGTTGGATCCATTGTACTGAATTGGCCTATGGTGTGTACCAGTATCTTAGGACGAGGCAGAGTAGTGTTTGGAGCTCTGGCCCCTTCTTCCTGCCCCCTTTCTGTCTCCTTTTAGTTACTGTCTGAGGCGCCCTCATGTGATACAGACTTTTCCCCCCTCCTCTCCTATATGAGGGCTTCCCTGAGGCTCAGCTGGTGAAGAATCTGCCTGCAATGCGGGAGACGTGGGTTCGATCCCTGGGTTGGGAAGGTCCCCTGGAGAAGGGCAAGGCTACCCACTCCAGTATTCTGGCCTAGAGAATTCCATGTACAGTATAGTCTATGGGGTGGGAAAGAGCTGGACACAACAGAGTGACTTTCACTTCACATTGTCTCCTGAATGGGTCTGTAAAGACGAGAGACAGGACAGCTGCTCTGGGGGTAGTTCGAGGAGAGGACGAGGAAAATGGGCGCGTGACTTACGTTCATTGAGTCACTGCAGGGCACAGAGTACTTTTTATGAGTTTTAAGGTAAGCAGCATTAATCTTATTAAAGTTAGGGAGGTTCAGACCCAGAGAAGTTAAGTGACTTTATTCAAGGTAGCAGGTCTAACTCTAAACATCATTTCATGTAACTGCTAGAGAGTGGGCAATAGTTCATGTGTGTCAAAGATCAGAGTTAGTTGCATCTGACTTCATCTAATAAAAGAGGCAGGACAAAGGTTCAGAGAAGAAACCAAAGAAGAAAGTGATTCAATAAATGACTAAAAGGATACGAAACACAAAAACGATGATAGGTCAGTAGTGATAGCCAAGTGAACTGTATCGTAGCCCCAGTGCCCAGAAGTGCACCGGTCACACTGAATAGAGCTGCGTCAGGCAGCCCAACTTATAGCACTTCCATCTCCGCCTTTAACAATGAGTCTCAAAAGACAAGGGCATTTTGGTTACTTCGGAGTTAACAGAAACAAATTATTTTTCCTTTTTGCAAGAGAAATAAGAGTACACGTGTGGAGCACCCTAAGGGTGATATGACCTCGGCGCTATAAGCTGAGAAACAGCCGTGTGTAAGGGAAAGAGTGCGTGTCCCATCCCCTCTCTCCTAAGCAGTTCGTGCTGATAAGCAGACAGCCACGAAAGGACTAGCGTTCAGTTCTAAAAGCGCATCACCTCAGTATTTAAACAAGAAAAACAACACACAGTGGTTTCCGGGGCTTAGCATGTATTTTGGGGGAGTTGTCTGCTAACAGTACTTTTCATAAGGGTCCTAGGGTCCTGCTGCAGTGGTTTGTGATAGGAGTGGTGACCTGGGGGACCTCTGGGCCTGCATTCTTCTTCACTAGAGCTGGGCCGTTTGGATCACCGTGTCATTCTCGTGAATGTGTGAACGTGCGTACACACTTTGAGGAGGTTATCTGAAATAGTAGTGTTGATCAAAGCATGCTGTTAGCTTCAAACTGTACTTTTGAATCATCATATATATACTTGATTCAAAAGTGGGGGCTGACTCATTATCTAGGTGTTCTTACGTGTCTTCTTGGAATTTTCAGTGTCTTTGCCAATAATTCTGTTGGGATCTGATGTTAATGACTCTTGAGGCCTATGTCTGTAGAATTATTTGGAGGTGATGATTACAGATGATGAATTTTAGATTTTCTTCAGAAGCTGCCATCTTTTATGTGATATACAAATAGTGAAAGTGACAAGTTTTGGTGCAGATTGACAAGGATGTGTCTTTGACATTGTGCTAGTGATACAGATGTGATGATAATACTGTGAATCAGATTTAATAATAGCAGTGTAGAGTTTATGGCTCCTCAAGCTTTGATTTTTTTACTAAGTGGTTCTGTGGAAAGGCGGCCGAAGTTCACTGTCTAGAAGCTGATATAACTGAATTTGAATTTTATGACAGCCCCCAAATCAAGCTGACATTGAAGGACCTTTGGTTTTTTGAATTATCATATGTACAAACGCCTCATCAATACAGGAGATCCTAAAAGGGAATAGCTGACAGGCATCCAAGGCTCTCGTGAGTGTGTGGAGGGCTCTGTAGCCCGGCCAGAGAGTGGAAGCAGCAGGTCTCTTCCTGCCCGCTTGATGCTGCTCTGCCTCCTGCTGGGGTCAGTGCAGCCTCGCCCCAGTCTGCCCTCCCCAGGCTTGCCCATTGCAGTTTGTCTTCTGTGCTGAAGTGAAGCAGAATGATCTATCTTCAAAAATACTTTTAAATCAGATTGAGATTTTCAGACACACAGGATAAAACAAAATTCAGTAGAAACCTACTCACCTGTTACCAGGAATAAACAGATATTAATACTTTGCCGTATTTGTGTTGTCTCTCAAAAAGGAATAAAATAGTTACATATACAACTAGAGCCCCATTCCTGTCCTTTCCAGCCTTGAAAGTTGACTCGCATCATCCAGGTTTCTGCGCTTACCCTGTGTTTATATACCCGTCAGTAGCACTGTAAACAATATGTACCATCATTTTTGTGTTTTCTAAACTTGGAAATGATATGTCTTTTGCAACATTGTTTTTAAACTTTATTCATTGTGAGACTTTTGTTATAATTGCTCTGTATCTTATACAGGTAAATGCAGTTTATTCCCCTAACACACTGCGCTTAGGTAGTTTCTAGAGTTGAGCGATTACAAATAGTGCTGCAGTTGATATCCTGGCGTGTCTCTGTGTACATGCACACGTCTCCTGAGGTTGACATGTGGAAGCAGTCTCTCTGGGTCATTCACTTTTATGATGTGATTTTACTTTTCTCCAAAGTAGCTGTGCCAGCTGTATTTCCTCTACTCTCAAACTTGTTGGCAATTGTTTTCATTTGATTTCAGTGTTTACAATCTGATAGGTATGAAGTAGTGTCTTGTTTTAATTTGTATTTCCCAGATTATACTGAGATAGAATATATTTTCATGTGTTTTGACCAATTGGCGCTTTTCGGGTGAGTTGCCTGTTTGTTTTTCTTCTCCTTACAGTGCAGTTTTGAGACAGTGTGTGTGTGTGTGTGTGTGTGTGTGTGTATACATGCTATGTTTTTTGTTGGTGGTGGTTTTGTTGTATACATCTCAGTATGTTACAAGTCTTTTCACTTTATTTATGAACATTTTAAATTGTAGTGTAATCAGACTTCCCAATTTTTTGCGGTTTTTTTCCTTTCTTGTGTGAGAAGCAGTCAAGCTCTTAAAAATATCGTGTTCTAAAAAATTTCAGTTTCTTTACCTACTTAGTTTTTTGACCCATCTGGAATTTTATTTTTGTATATGCTGAGAAGTTCACATTTTTCTTCAAAATGGATTCTTCCTTACCCTTTGATTTCTCTTTTTTCCGTGTACATTATAAATTTCAAATTGCTGTGGAAACTCGAATTTAACGGTTATTCTGTTGAAGTTATGGGTTTAATTTAGAAAATTGACATTGTACAATATTGAGTCTGGAAAAAACCAGATGATTGTTGTGCAGTGGCCCTTTCGGATCTCATGCTTGTTGCCTGCCCATGCATTTACTCACAGTTGCCATCACACAATAACAAAATCCTCTAATCTCCCTCACTGGCAGAGAAACGCTATCTTTGAATCATTTGAGGGAAAGGGATTCTGGGAAATGTAGTTCCAGACTTCCGCCTGTGAGGCAGAGGAAACTATAGAAGTGGGTATCAGTGATGCAGATTTTACAGTGGACAAGCCACGTCAATGCATATCTGTTCTTATTTTCCTCCTCCTTTTAATGCATAAGGTGGGTTACTAGATTGTTGTGTACATTTTTCTCCCAGCTGATATAGTTTGGAAGTTTTTTCCAGTGGGATGTACATATATAATTTTGCTACGTATTGTCAGTTGCCCTCCACAGAGGATATATTAATTTATATTTCTACCTGTAGTATGTTGCTTTCTATTTTTCCACCCTGCCCTCTTTATTATAAATGACTTTTTACCTTTATTTGGTCATCTTGTTTAAAGTCCGAGTCATTCTGGCAGAAGTGATACCTGACACGTGCATGCACACACACTCGGTTCTCCTGCTTCTCAAGATTGGATGAGTCGCGCTCTCGGTATGACTGTATAATGTATTTCATTAATTTAGTACTTACGCATTTCCTGCCCCCTTTTAGGCCTGGGCTTTCTTGGTTTTCCGTGTGTATCTTTCTGTCATCAGTACATTGTGTGTGTGCTTATCTCCTTTACTAAACTGTGACTCCTTCAGAACAATACTATGCTCTTTGTTACCAGTGCTTAGCACATAGTAACAGCTCAGTAACTGTTGCAATGAGTGAGTGATGCATAATTTTAAACAGAGGGAATATGCAGCTTTATAACCTTTTCATTTAAATAAATACATTGCGCTACATGCTATATATATCATGGCAGCTCTGTTTATTTCATGAAAATGTTTTGTCAAGAATACATTAATTATGAGACTTTTATATTTAATTTGGGTTGACACTCAGCTTCATCTCATTTTAGTGTAACACTTCACCTAGTTGCTATGTAATCTTCCTAATTATGATTTTTAATGGTTGCATCATATAACATCAAGTTGATTTATCCTTCTGCCCTTTAGATATTTAAGTAATCTGAATTATTCTTCAGAGGATAGATTGCATTTCCAGTATTGAACAAAATATTGTTCTAAATAATTTTTACCATTGGTATGCATCTGATTCATCTGTGAAGCTTTTAAAATTTAATTTTATCAGGCAGTTGTATGGTTCATCATTTTAAAGGAATAGAAAGAATATAATGTAACTGGATATGGAATAACAGACTGGTTCCAAATAGAAGGAGTACGTCAAGGCTGTATATTGTCATCCTGCTTATTTAACTTCTATGCAGAGTACATCATGAGAAACGCTGGGCTGGAAGAAGCACAAGCTAGAATCAAGATTGCTGGGAGAAATATCAATAACCTCAGATATGCAGATGACACCACCCTTATGGCAGAAAGTGAAGAACTAAAAAGCCTCTTGATGAAAGTGAAAGAGGAGAGTGAAAAAGTTGGCTTAAAGCTCAACAGTCAGAAAATGAAGATCATGGCATCTGGTCCCATCACTTCATGGGAAATAGATGGGGAAACAATGGAAACAGTGTCAGACCTTATTTTTTGGGCTCCAAAATCACTGCATATGGTGACTGCAGCCATAAAATGAAAAGATGCTTACTCCTTGGAAGGAAAGTTATGACCAACCTAGATATTATATTCAAAAGCAGAGACATTACTTTGCAACAAAGGTCCGTCTAGTCAAGGCTATGGTTTTTCCTGTGGTCATGTATGGATGTGAGAGTTGGACTGTGAAGAAGGCTGAGCACCGAAGAATTGATGCTTTTGAAGTGTGGTGTTAGAGAAGACTTGAGAGTCCCTTGGACTGCAGGGAGATCCAACCAGTCCATTCTGAAGGAGATCATCCCTGGGATTTCTTTGGAGGGAATGATGCTAAAGCTGAAGCTCCAGTACTTTGGCCACCTCATGTGAAGAGTTGACTCATTGGAAAAGACTCTGATGCTGGGAGGGATTGAGGGCAGGAGGAGAAGGGGACGACAGAGGATGAGATGGGTGGATGGCATCACTGACTCGATAGACGTGAGTTTGAGTGAACTCCGGGAGATGGTGATGGACAGGGAGGCCTGGCGTGCTGCGATTCATGGGGTTGCAAAAAGTCAGACACGACTGAGCGACTGAGCTGAACTGAATGTAAAAATATTTTCTTGTTCAGTCTTCTCACCCCAGGTTGTCTAGTTCCTCTTACTATAGCCAACCAATATTACTTTCCTGTTTATTCCTAGAGACTTTATTGTATAGACAAACACCTGTGACTACTGCCTTTTCCATGGTAGATAGTGTATCACACACTGTGGTGCATCCTATCTCCTCTCTCCGCCTCCAGGATCTTGAGTTCATTCCCTATCAATACTTAAAGAGTTCTGTTGTTATTATTAATACTCATGGCTGCGTAGTGTTTTCTTGTTGCATGCATGCATGCTAACTCGCTTCAGTAGTGTCCGACTGTTTGCGGCTCTATGGACTGTAGCCTGCCAAGCTCCTCTGTTTGTGGGATTCTCCAGTCCAGAATACTGGAGTGGGTAATGATTGCCTTCTCCCAGGGATCTTCCCAACCCAGTGATCAAACTCAGGTCTCCAGCATTGCAGGTGGATTCTTTACTGTCTGGGCCACCAGGGAAGCCCAATTTTCTTATTACATATACCCAGTTCCCTGTTGATATCTAGGTTGTTCTTTTGCTAATGCAAACAAGGCTGCAGTGAATACCCGCCTGCCACAGTGCCGTTCTGAAGATGTTACTGGTTAAGAGTTTGGTCAGAGCGAGACTGCCCTCGGGCTTCCCAGGTGGTGCAGTGGTAGATAATCCACCTGCCACTGCAGGAGACAAGGAGATGTGAGTTCAGTCCCTGGGTTGTGAAGATCTCCTAGAGAAGGAAATGGCAATCACCTTCAGTATTTTTGTCTGGGGAAGGCCCATGGACAGAAGAGTCCATAGGGCTGCAAAGAGCCAGACATGACCTACAAGACCTTCTGAGCTAACACCAAAAAAGATGTCCCTTTCATCATAGGGGTGTTTGTGCTAAGTCGCTTCAGTTGTGTCCAACTCTGGAGTGGGCTGCCTTGCCCTCCAGGGGATCTTCCCGACCCAGGGATAGAACCCTCGTCTCTTACGTCTCCTGCATTGGCAGTCAGGTTTACCACTAGCGCCACTTGGGAAGCCCCATCATAGGGGACTGGAATGCAAAAGTAGGAAGTCAAGACATACCTAGAATAACAGGCAAGTTTGGCCTTGGAGTAAAAAATGAAGCAAAGCAAAGGCTAACAGAGTTTTGTCAAGAGAACACACTGATCATAGCAAACATGCTCTTCCGACAACACAAGAGATAACTCTACACGTGGACATCAGCAGATGGTCAATAGCAAAATCAGATTGATTGTATTCTTTGCAGCCAAAGATGGAAAAGCTCTATACCATCAGTAGAAACAAGACCTGCAGCTGACTGGCTCAGATCATGAGCTCCTTATTGCAAAATTCAGAATTAAATTGAATAAAGTAGGGAAAAACCACTAGGCCATTCAGGTATGACCTAAATCAAATCCCTTGTGATTGATTATACAGTGGAAGTGGCATATAGATTCAAGGGATTAGATTTGGTAGACACAGAACCTGAAGAACTATGGATGGAAGCTTATAATATTGTACAGGAAGCAGTGACCAAAATCATCCACAAGAAAAAGAAATGCAAGAAGGCAGTGTGGTTCTCTGAGGAGGCCATACAAATGGCTGAGGAAAGAAGGGAAGCGAAAGGCAAGGAAGAGAGGGAAAGATTATACCCAACTGAATGCCGAGTTCCAGAGAGTAGCGAGGAGAGATAAGACCGTCAATGAACAATGCTAAAAAATAGAAGAAAACAAAATGGGAAAGAGTAGAGATGTTTTCAAGAAAATTGGAGCTATCAAGGGAACGTTTCATGCAAGGATGGGCACAATAAAGGACAGAAGAGTCAAGATCTAACAGAAGCAGACGATACTAAGACGAGGTGGCAAGGATACACGGAAGAGCTGTACAAGAAAGACCTTCATGAGCTGAGCCACCCACGATGGATGGCCACTCACCTGAAGCCAGACAGCCCGGAGTGTGAGGTCAAGGGGGCCTTAGGAGGCATCACTACCAACAGAGCTAGTGGAGGTGATGGAATTCCAGCCGAGCCATTTCCAGTCCTAAAAGATGATGCTGTGAAAGTGATGCATTCAATATGCCAGCAAATTTGGAAAACTCAGCAGTGGCCACAGGACTGGAAAAGGTCAGTTTCCATTCCAGTCTCAAAGAAAGGCAATGCCAAAGAATGTTCAGCACAATTGTACTCATCTCACCTGCTAGCAAAGTAATGCTCAAAATCCTTGCAAGCTAGGCTTCAGCAATATGTGAATCAAGAACTTCCAGATGTTCAAGGTGGATTTAGAAAAGGCAGAGGAACCAGATATCAAATTGCCAACATTCGTTGGATCATGCAGAAAGCAAGGGAATTCCAGAAAAACATCTACTTCTGCTTCATTGATTACCCTAAAGCCTTTGGCTGTTGGATCACAGCAAACTGTGGAAAATCCTTAAAGAGACAGGAGTACCAGACCAGCTTACATGTCCCCTGGGAAACCTGTATACAGGTTAAGAAGCAACAGTTTCCAGCAGACATGGAACAGCTGACTGGTTCACAATTGGGAAAGGAGTATGACAAGACTGTATATTGTTACTCTGCTTATTTAATGTCTGTGCAGAGCACATCATGTGAAATGTCGGACTGGATGAATCACAAGATGGAATCAAGATGGCTGGGAGATATATCAACAAGCTCAGTTGCTCAGATGGTAACAAGTTTGCCTGCAATGCAGGAGACACAGGTTCAATCCCAACTCACTCCAGTATTCTTACCTGGGAAATCCCATGGACAGAGGAGCCTGGCAAGCTACAGTCCATGGGTTGCAGAGAGTCAAACATGATTGAAGCAGCTGACACTTTTCACTTTTCAGATATGCAGATGGTACCACCCTAATGGCAGAAAGTGAAGAAGAGCCTCTTGACGAGGGTGAAAAAGGAGAGTGAAAAGTCTGGCTTAAACTCAGCATTCAAAAAACTAAGATCATGGCATCTAGTCCCATCACTTCCTGGCAAAATAGAAGGGGAAAAAGTGGAAACAGTAACAGACTTTATTTTCCTGGGCTCCAAAATCACTGGGGATAGTGACTGTAGCCATGAAATTCAAAGATGCTTGCTCCTTGGAAGGAAAGCTATGACAAACCTAGACAGCTTACCAAAAAGCAGAGACATCGCTTTGCCGACCAAAGCTGTGGTTTTTCCAGTAATCATGTACAGATATGAGAGTTGGACCATGAAGAGGGCTGAGCGCCAAAAAATTGATGCTTTTGAATGGTGGTGCTGGAGAAGACTCTTTGGGAGTCCTTTGGACTGCAAAGGGGATCAAACCAGTGAATCCTAAACAGAAATCAACCTTGAGCATTCATTGGCAGGACTAATGAAGCTGAAGCCACTTGATGGGAAGATCCAACTCATTGGAAAAGAGCCTGATCCTGGAAAAGATTGAAGGTAAAAGGAGAAGCGTGCAGCAGAGGATGAGATGATTAGATAGTAACACTGATGCAATGGACGTGAATTTGAGCAAACTCTGGGAGATAGTGGAGGCCAGAGGAGTCTGGCATGCTGAGGCCCACGAGGGCACAGAGTTGGACAGGGCTTAGCGACTGAACAAAAGCAGTAGGGGCAGGTTGGTAGGTAGGGACAGAGAAGTGATGAAGGCGGCCTGCCCGCCCCATTGGTGGCGCCATGCACAGGCTTCACACATGGGGCCCTGCTTTTTTGCTCTGAATACCTCTGCAGTGGCAGTTGGATTTTTTGGTCTCTCTGTTCATAATTTGCCCCAGCTGCATGCATGCAGTTATTTTAGTCCCTTATAATTTTCTTCGTATTCTGTTGCCCGAGGAGATGTTTGTCCAAGTGTAAGCATTGCAGCAAAGGGTCCTGGGTCCCAGCCTGTCTCAGACCGATCACCCTTCTAGCATATTGGTAGCTCAGCGTCAAGATTACTCAGTTTATAGGGATGATGGGCTGAGTCATTGGCCACATGATTGAATTCAGTCTCTAGCCTCATCCTCTTCGTGGAGTTCGGGAGGTCAAACTAATATCGTGTGACTCACAGCCTCAGTGCTTTTATCACACAGTGGTTCCTTCAGCTTGATCAACCCCAGTCTGGAACAATCTAGGGACCTGCCTAGAATCACTTCATCAGCATAAACTAGTGCATGGGCCTTGGAGCTTCCTATGAATAACGAAGACACTCACATCACTTGGGAAATTCCAAGGGTACCCATGGTCTCAGGTGCCCAGGATAAAGAAAGACCAAATTATTTTTTATTTTCAGTGTAACACCTACGTGTATCACTTTGCTCATGTGCAAATATGTCAACTGTGGAGTAAATTCCTCTTTCTCCTCTTTTTTCCTACCTTCATGTGATATAATAATCAAAATCAGGTAAAGCTGTACTTGAGGTGTCTCTCCCATTTTGTCTCATGTGTTAAACTTGTACACCTCATTTTAAATGAATAGCCATGTTTGCTTCTTGTGTATCTTTAGTGTTTCTGTATGCAGAGAAAAGCAAATACAGATACATCTTTTTCTCATCGAGTTAAAAACTCACAGTGCAGAAACTGTGAGTCAGGTTTATTCAGACTGGGAAACTCCTTCCCAGAGAGCTCTGAGAAACTGTTCCAAGGAGGTGAGGGGAGAGGTCAGCGTATTTGTGACTTTGGCCAAGTGGGTGTGTGCAGCCAGGCATGCATCTTGGTAGGAGGCACCGCTGGTCGTGAGGAGTGGGTGTCTTAGTTAATGGATTTAGTGCTTTTCTGTGTATGGAAAGATGCAAGAGCTTGGGGTTCAGGGAGTTTTCTCTTAAAAAGACCTAACCATCTGAAGGCCTGTTCTGCCAGTTTTTCCCAGAGCACAGTGTCTGTCTCCCCAACCCCACCGATCTCTGCCCTGAGCTCCTTGCTGACTGTGTTAAAGGTCGACGACTGCCGTGACTCGGTCCTTAAAAACGGTCTTCAGTTGGCACTCTCTTTCTTACACACCAGGTATCACACTTTATAGACCCAGTGTAACTTGTTCTTTTCACTTAAAAACGTCCTAGAAATGTATTTCCATATCAGCTTAGAATGTGTTCAAAGTTTTGCTAGCTATTAATAAATCACTTTCCCACTGAGATTATATTAATACTTCATTCACTATAGGACCTCAGTAGTTTTAGTCTTCTTGATCTTTGCCAGTTTGAGATATAAACAATGATACATCCATATAATTTAATTTGATTTTCTTTTATGAGGTCGAGCATCTCTTTGTATGTTTGAGACATTTATGTTTCCTTTCCTATGAATTGTTCCTATTCTTTGCCTATTTTAATAGTGGTTCCCCTACCCCACCCCCCGCCAATGTTTGTCATTTATCTTACCTCTTGGTTACATTTTAAAATGAAGAAATGTAATAATTTTAACTGTTTAAATTTATGAATTATGTCTTCTAAATTTTTGTGTCTTCTATTACGAGATTATTTTTTTAAACTGTTCTGTGGCTTCTAGTATTTTTATAGTTTTTTCTATTTTTTACTAAGGTTTAATTTATAGTAAAATTTACCCTTTCTAGTATACAATTTTGTGAGTTTTTACAAATGCATAGTCATGTAATGACCACTGCAGTCAAGATATAGAACAAGTCTATCACCGCTAAAAATTCCTTTTTGCCTCTTTGTGTTTGTCCCTTCCCCAGGTCCCCAGCTCCTAGCAACTTTGTTGTTTACTTGCTAAGTCATGTCTGACTCTCTTGCAACCCATGGACTGTAGCCTATCAGGCTCCTCTGTCCATGCGATTTCCCAGACCAGAGTACTTGACTACCAGAAGAGTTTCCCAGGCAAGAAGGAAATTGCCATTTCCTACTCTAGGGTATCTTCCTGACCCAGGGATCGAACGCATATCTCCTGCATTGACAGGCATATTCTTTACCACTGAGCCAGCTGGGAAGTCTTTCTGTCCTTAAGGTTTTAAGCTTTTGCAGAAGGTCCTAAGAAATAGAATCATTCAGTATATAGCCTTTCACTTAGCATAATGCATTTGGTATTGTCAGTTTTATACACACAGAGAAAAGTCATTTTAGTAGGTGTGTAATAGGATTTCATGTTTTTATTTTGCAGTTTTCTAATTATTAATGTTTATATATCTTCTTTGGTGAAGTATCAAAATGTTTACATTTAAAAAATTGAGTTATAGAAGTTCTTCATTTATTTTGGATATAATTTATCATATATCTAATTTACAAGTCTGTGGCCTGTGTTTTTATTCTTTTAATGATGTCATTCAAGGAACAGAGATTCTTTGTTTTGATGAATTTTAATCATTTTTATTTATGGGCTGTATTTTTGATATCATCTCTAAAAATCTTTGCTTTCATCATCACAAAGAGTTCCTCCTCTGTTTTCTTTTAAAAACTTTATAATTTCAGACTGTACATTTAGTTCTATGACGCACTGTAAGTTAATTATAGTGCTCTTGCCTGGAAAATCCCATGGACAGAGGAGCCTGGTGGGCTGCAGTCCATGAGGTCGCTAAGAGTCGGGCACAACTGAGTGACTTTTCACTTTCATGCACTAGAGAAGGAAATGGCAACCACTCCAGTGTTCTTGCCAGGAAAATCCCAGGGACAGGGGAGCCTGGTGGCTTGCCGTCTATGGGGTCTCAGAGTTGGACACGACTGAAGTGACTTAGCAGTAGCAGCAGCAGTATTAGATAGAGGTCTAAGGTTTTGCTGTTGTTGTTTTGGCAAATGAATTATCTGGTTATTCAAGACCATTTGTTGGAAAGACTGTTTTTTTTCCTGTTGAACTGCATTTTTCACCTTTGTCAAAAATCAGTTGACCATGTATGTATGGATATATTTCTGGATTTGTCCATTCCATTCCATTAGATCTATATGACTGCAATTTCTTTCTTCTTAAAAATAGTTTTGGCTCTTCTAGATCCATTGTCTTTACATATAAATTTTTGACTCTGCTTATTCATTTCTACAAATACTACTGGGACTTTGGTTGGGATTGGATTAAATTATAGATTACATAAGGAAAAACTGACACCTTAACAATAATGAGTCTTCCGGTACACAGATGTAGTATCTTCACTTATTTGGTTTCCTCTATCCCTTGTGGCTCAGCTGCTAAAGAATCCGCCTGCAATGCAGGAGACCTGGGTTTGATCCCTAGGTTGGGAAGATCCCCTGGAGAAGGGCAAGGCTACCCACTCCAGTATTCTATCCTGGAGAATCCCATGAACTGTATAGTCCATGAGGTCCAAAGAGTCAGATATGACTGAGTGACTTTCACTTTCATCAGTATTTTATAGTTTTAGCATTTAGATTTTGTACATATCTTGTTAAATTATACCGTAGTACTTTAAGTTTGAGGTGCTGTTATAAATGGTACTGCTTAAAGTTTATTTTAAATTTCTAGTTCATTGGTAGTATGCAGAAATATAATTGTATTCTATGACTTTACTACACTTAATCCTTAGTTCTGGAAACTTTTTTAATATGTTCATGGATTTTCTATGTAGACAGTCAAGTTTATCTGCTAATACAGACAGTTTTATTCCTTTCTTTCCGATCTGTTTGCCCTTTATTTCTTCTTATAGTCCTGTCATAGTGGCTAGGAGTTCTTTTTGATAAATCGAATAGGAGTGGTGAGGGCAGGCATCCCTGAACTTGCTTCCCCTCTCAGAGATAAATCAGTCAGTAGTTCCCCGGTACTTTTATATTTCTATAAATGGGTACAGTTCAGTATAGTGATCACTTAGCAACGGAGCCCTATTTTATTTTTCGGTTGGTTTCCACTTTTCCTGATACCTTTCATTGACTAGTATCTCGTGATTCCTAATGCATTATATGTATGTACGTCTCTCTCTCTCTCTCACACACACTCACAGAGAAGTTTGAACTATCAAAATACTTGCTGCACTGCTGGGTAGTTTACTTCTTACTTATCTCTTGCCCTTACTAGAAGATGAACATTTTGAGGGGCTTAAGAAATGGTGCCTCCCCTCAAGGAACTTAAGTTGTGAATAATTAGCCCATATGAAATTGCCAATATTCATTTTTAACCTGTAAAATCTTGCATCTGCTTGGGACAAAAACAGAAAAAAAAAACAAGGGAATTTCTCTTCTGCTGACAAGATTCAGTTATCAGTATGAGAAATAAACGTCCATACACAGCAAATTGCTCATGGCTGTGGTATGCAGAGCCAAAGAGCTGGGTAGACTCATGTGAGTGGGGTGCAGCCCCGCCCTAGAGGAGCTGCTGTGCTGTGAGGGTCGGGGAGTGAAACTGTGGTTCCTGGGTCCTTATGAGGCCTCTGTGTGAGTCCACTCATGATTCCAGCATCAGGCTTCTGTGTCTTGGATCATAAGACACTTCGGCAGTGATTTCTCCAAATCAGTTAATGCAAAATGTGATATACTCTGCTGTGTGAGAATTTTATGTGAAAAGATGCTCTCCATACATTTTTCAGTTTGTTATAACTTAATTATTCCAGTCACTTAGCATCTTGTGAGTTGAGTCCATAGAGTAGTGAATTAAGAGTGCTGCACATTTGCTGTTTGGACAGAACTTGATATTTTGGAGGAAGAGGAGGCCGTTAAGGGAATTGTAATATGAAAAATAAAACTATGTTGCATTTCCTTGCTCCAATTTTTTTGTGTGTGTTAAAATAAATGTAGAGGGAGACAATATTTTCTTACTTTATGTATATTTGTGGGTTTCACAGGTAGCTCTCGTGGTAAAGAACCTGCTTGCCAATGCAGGAGACAGACGTAAGAGACATGGGTTCGATCCCTGGGTTGGGAAGAGCCCGTGGAAGAAGAAATGGCAACCCACTCCAGTATTCTTTCCTAGAGAATCCCATGGACACAGGAGCCTGACGTGCTGTGCTCCATAGGGTTGCAAAGAGTCGGACACGACTGAGGCGACTTAACACAGAACACACATGTGTATTTGTATACAGTTTAGACTCTCAAGCTGGCCTTTTGCTGCCTCCATTCACAAGTGTAAATTTCATGAAGCCAGAAACAATTTCTCCTTTTACTTAGTACATGTGAAGTTATTAAGTGATTATTTAGATGAGTATGATGATAGGAAATTAGCTGGATTTAGTTAGAGTAAAAAAATGTAATTTTTACATGAGATATATAAATATTAGTACAAATAAAAGTTATTGCAATTACTTGTTGCTTGATAAGCATCAAAAGATTCCCATAGTTTTTGAGGAAATTAAATTGTATTTGTAAATGCTATAGTAACAAGGTTATTAATGTTAATCACAGATTCACTTATAATACTGTTTTGAGCTTGACTGTCAACACAAAAGGACTAAAACATAACTATTAAAACCTGTAAAGCACCATCTTTCATTTGAAATTCTTGTTCAAAATTTGAGATTCGTGGAAGACTACCTTTGAATTGGTAATAATACAATAGATAGTAGTACTCAGGAAACGTACTTCCTTTTGTGTTTGCTGCCACCAAATGGCAAGTTAATAATATTACTGTCTGTTGCATTAATATAATAGGGTTGTTTGGTTGCTAAGTCGTGTCCTACTCTTTGCAACCCCATGGACTGCAGCATGCCAGCGTTCCCTGTCCTTCACTGTCTCCCAGAGTTTGCTCAAATTCATGTCCACTGAGTTGATAATACTATCTAAACATCTCATTCTCTGCCACCCTCTTCTCCTTTTGCCTTCAGTCTTTCCCAGCATCAGGGTCTGTTCCAGTGAGTCATCTGTTTACATCAGGTGACCAAAATACTGGAGCTTCAGCTTCAGCACCAGTACTTCTAATGAATTTACAGGATTGATTTCCTTTAGGGTTGATTGGTTTGATCTCCTTGCAGTCCAGGGGACTCTCAAGAGTCTTTTCTAGCACAGTAGTAAAAGTACTGCTCCTTGAATATTTTTTGACAGTTAATTTGTTCATAAAGATTTTTGGTAAGAGGAGACATAACAAATTTTGATATCTTTAGAACTGTAGCTAAAACATTTTTCTGCCAGGTGGATGGTTTCTGTCTCCTTCTAACATAACATACTGGAAAGGCATATTAGAACATTAGCAATAATCACTATGACAACAATGATAAACTCAGATGATTCAGACTAATAATAAATATGGTTGACAGAATACTTATATACAGAGAATTTAATTCCAACATTTGGTCTTTCTAAGTTATTGCATCTGAGAATTACGGGTCCAGAACATTTTAGGCCTAATTTTATTTATTTGAAAACAAACTATTTCACTGTAAATAAATGTTGAGATATGAGCCTGGAAAAATTACTATATATGAGTAAAAGAAGAAGAGTAACCCAAATGTTCAATCTTAGGAAATTAAATACAATGAGGTATTACTTTTGAATGTAATATTATACAGTTTTTTGAGGTGTTGTAGACAAATATTCAAGAACATGAGTAGTGTTCACATTGTTAAGTGGAAGAAGATGGAGTCCCTAGACTGTACATTATCACAGATTTTTTAGTACATATAGATATAGAAAATAATTATCAGTGTTTATCCTTGTTAATATTATTGTTATTTCTTGTTTGTATATATCTAAAATGAACATTTTTAATATTCAGACAATATGTAGTTTGAATACTTTATACCTTATAGACAGTTTCTTAGATTAAGATATCCCCATGAAATTATTTGAGAAATGTTAAGTACATTGGATAGATTTTAATTTTTTAATTAATGAGACTGTCCTGTTGCTAGGATCCTTATAATCTAACCCCACATTTTGAGTCTCTTCAGAGAATCCAGCAAGAAATGATTCATATGTAAAGAACACCTTTAAAAAACTCTCTCATTACACTAATTAATAATTTTCTTGCACTTTTATTAAAAATAATTTTCTTTCTTGATAGAAGGGTAAAACTAAGTTCTGAACTACTAAGATTTTTGAATATTATCTAACAGTTCAAAGTATTAGTTACTTTATAATGTAGCCCTTCATTTCTAGAGTCAGCGTATCCTTGCTTTTGATATTTGTTTTCTGCTACAGGCCTGATATCGGAATTGAAACAATACCACTACTGCTTCCACCAGAGGAAACAGTGTGGGAATTCCTGTTATGGTAGGTGCTCTCCCCTAGTCTCTCTGCAGTAATGGAGGCAGCTCTTGTTATTTTGTTGCTGAAATCTCAGTCACCTCAGATATGCAGATGACACCACCCTTAAGGCAGAAAGTGAAGAGGAGCTAAAGAGCCTCCTGATGAAAGTGAAAGAGGAGAGCGAAAAAGTTGGCTTAAAGCTCAACATTCAGAAAACGAAGATCATGGCATCCGGTCCCATCACTTCATGGGAAATAGATGGGGAAACAGTGGAAACAGTGGCTGACTTTATTTTTTTGGGCTCCAAAATCACCGCAGATGGTGACTGCAGCCATGAAATTAAAAGACGCTTACTCCTTGGAAGAACAGTTATGACCAACCTAGATAGCATATTCAAAAGCAGAGACATTACTTTGCCGACTAAGGTCCGTCTAGTCAAGGCTATGGTTTTTCCAGTGGTCATGTATGGATGTGAGAGTTGGACTGTGAAGAAGGCTGAGCGCCGAAGAATTGATGCTTTTGAACTGTGGTGTTGGAGAAGACTCTTGAGAGTCCCTTGGACTGCAGGGAGATCCAATCAGTCCATTCTGAAGGAGATCAACCCTGGGATTTCTTTGGAGGGAATGATGCTAAAGCTGAAACTCCAGTACTTTGGCCAGCTCATGCGAACAGTTGACTCATTGGAAAAGACTCTGATGCTGGGAGGGATTGGGGGCAGGAGGAGAAGGGGACGACCGAGGGTGAGATGGCTGGATGGCATCACGGACTCGATGGACATGAGTCTGAGTGAAGATCAGAGATGGTGATGAACAGGGAGGCCTGGCGTGCTGCGATTCATGGGGTCGCAAAGAGTTGGACACGACTGAGCGACTGAACTGAACTGATGCCTCCTAACTTAAATATTTTTTTATATGTAGGAGTGTATGTGAATGAATACTTAGTGCCATCCTGTGTTGTAGGCATTTTGTTTATAAGTGTGGTGGTCCTTGTATTTGTGGAAAACTTTAGGAGAGCAAATAGATTTTCAGTGCTTAGGAATCTAACAAGCTCTTGCTGTTGGAGTTTGGGGAAGAGAATATTAACTATGGTGACGCTGCAGTTGGTTTTATTTTATCCTGAAACACTTAGTGTTGTATGGGAGTGTCCTCCTTCTTTGTCTGCCTGGCGTGTCCCCCTGCTCCGAGCTCTTTCTCCTCTGTGGTCCATGTTTGTGATGTGCACTGCAGATGTGTCAGCCACTCAGCCATCCCTGGGGAGCCTCACATGCGAGGGTTGCCCTTGTTAGTGAAGAGTTTAAAGGTCTCCAGGCGTCAGACGGAAGGCACTAGCGCACGCAGCATAAGCCAGCTGGACACCAGTGGTGTGGGACACTTCTTATGTGAGATTCAAGCATATTTCTGAAAGACTGTGGAAAGGAAGGAGCTGAAGCCCAGTCACTAGCTTCTTTGCCTTACCAAGCTGCAGCCTGCCGTACTTTTTGATAGTTTATGATCCAAATGGCAATACCATTTGATATTAAGTAGGCTTAATGCAACATTGTTTCAAAAACAAATCACCCTTAATAGCTTTGGGGTTTTTTTTTGTTGTTGTTGTTATTAATTCTTTGTTAAACTTTATTTTTTAGAAGAGGGTGGTCCAGAGGCCTTAATGGAAGCTGAAAAATTGTATCCATCTGTACTCTGGTAGATGGGGAGCAGATTGTTGGCAAGCATTATTATGTTGTATTCGTCAACTTGAAATAATTTTGATGACATTAATTATTCATATTCTCTTTAGGAATTCTGAATTCTGAAGGAATTAACCAATTGTGAATCTTTAACCTGGCTTTTTAGGATTATCTACCAACTTATCACTTAAAAGTGAAACATAGGATGCCTCTCATTTGTTCCGAGAATGGCCCTTGCTGAGTAAAATTTCATTGGAAATTCACCCCTCACATACCTTATTTCTGTTATTTGTAACTTTTTCTAACCTTTAGCTCAATAAAGGCTCTGAGAAGTCTTGAAATACCCCTTCTTAATTTAGTCAAGCTTTTGGGTAATGGGCGGGCAAGTCAGAAAAAGGAAAAATGTCAAATTTAAGATAGTAAGAATAAGGTTTGACTAGGAAAATGGTAACGAACAGCAGACACCATCAACATCCTTTAGCCCATTTATCTTTTTGTCTCCTGGTAATGTGTGTTAGCGACATTGTAGAGTCTCAAAAATGTGATCCCCGTATAAGTTGCAATTTTCACCTTCTACCACTGGATGGTGCTTTTGCATTGGTTTCTGCAAATTTTCTGAATTTACATGAGGAACCATTTTAAAATTCCTCATAAAGAGCAATGAAATTAAGATAGTGGTATGGCTGCTCATGGCTTCCCAGGTGGTGCAGATGGTAAAGAATCTGCCTGCCAATGCAGGAGCCACGGGTTTGACCCCTGAGTTGGGACGATCCCTTGGAGAAGGGAATGGCAACCCGTTCCCAGTATTCTTGCCTGAGTCCCCTGGGCAGAGGAGCCTGGCGGGCTGCAGTCCATGGGGTCGCAGAGTTGGACGCAGCTGAGCACAGCACATAGCTGCTCACGTGGACAGGGAAGTTAAAGCCAGTGCAACAAAGCCATCATTGTGATCTAATAGGCGGATTAATCTTTTTAAAAAACAGATATAAGTGTATGAACAGGTTAAGCACTCTACTGACTAGACTTTTTAATATAATCTTCAGTCTACCGTCTTAGATGTTGATTTTGTAGGTGGTACCTTAATTTAAATGGCATCTAAATAAAACACGGTTCTTGATTTGTAATGTTAAAAAAATTCAGATAGCTCAGACTTTGAAAATTGTCCTTGATCATTTTGTCTTTTTCTCCTATCCAGTAGCCATCCAAACATCTTTCGTTGAAGCCTTTTATTTCACAAATATTACATTCAGGTTCTCTTTTTGAGAATCAAAGGTTATCAAAGGACTTTTTGATAATTATTTTACTTGAATACATTGAATACTTGGGGTCTGTAGAGTTTATTTGGGATTGTAGTAAGGTTGTGGAAGTCTCACTTGAAGGAAATAATAGTCCCATGTTAAAAGCATTCCTGTGTTTTAAAAAGCAAAGTAAGTACAGACAATAAAACATCAATGTCTCCAAACACTTTTCCTTGATGGTGTCTTTCTCCAGTCTAGTTTGTCATTACTGTTTCCTTTACTGTTCTTCGAAAGATGTTTTTATATATAAAAAGTTATAAAAACAAGTATTTAACCCTTCTTATAGTCTCCTTTTCGCTAGTGGTTTGATGCCGGATTTAGAGGCGAGTGTCAAGCCTCAGCAGCCTTGGTCTGTGCTCAGTGGTCAGCTTTTGCAGGTTCTCTGGAGGTGCACATAAGCGGCTCTGCCTTCATGACTCTGCTGCTTAACAGAGCGCCTTCTAACCATGTTCAGTATTGGTCTTAACTCTTACTAATGTGAATTTTTGTCATTTAACCCCTCTAGGACTTATTTTTCTTTAAAATAGTCACTGACTTTAGCAAATCATGACTAAGGAATAATGTTCAGTTCAGTCAATTGAGTTCAGTCGCTCAGTCGTGTCCGACTCTTTGCGACCCCATGAACCGCAGCACGCCAGGCCTCCCTGTCCATCACCATCTCCTGGAGTTCACTCAGACTCACATCCATCGAGTTGGTGATGCCATCCAGCCATCTCATCCTCTGTCATCCCCTTCTCCTCCTGCCCCCAATCACTCCCACCATTAGAGTCTTTTCCAGTGAGTCAACTCTTCGCATAGGTGGCCAAAGTACTGGAGTTTCAGCTTTAGTATCATTCCTTCCAAAGAACACCCAGGGCTGATCTCCTTTAGGATGGACTGGTTGGATCTCCTTGCAGTCCAAGGGACTCTCAAGAGTCTTCTCCAACAGGAAAAATTAAGTATACGAATATTTGAAGGAAGGAGCAAATTATCGATAATCCTACCACTCAACAATGAAAACAGTGACAGACTTTATTTTCTTGGATTCCAAAGTCACTGCGGATGGTGACTGCAGCCATGAATTTAAAAGACGCTTGCTCCTTGGAAGAAAAGCTATGAACAACCTAGACAGCATATTGAAAAGCAGAGACATTACTTTGCTTACAAAGGTCCATTTAGTCAAAGCAGTGGTTTTTCCTGTAGTCATGTATGAATGTGAGAGTCGGACAATAAAGAAAGCTGAGCGCCAAAGAATTGGTGCTTTCAGACTGTGATGTTGGAGGACTCTTGAGAGTCCCTTGGACTGCAAGGAGATCCAACCAGTCCATCCTAAAGGAAATCAGTCCTGAATATTCATTGGAAGGACTGATGCTGAAGCTGAAACTCCAATACTTTGCCCACCTGATGCGAAGAACTAACTCACTGGAATAGACCCTGATGGCAGGGAAAGATTGAAGGCAGGAAGAGAAGGGGACGACCAAAGATGAGATGACTGGATGGCATCACTGACTTGATGCACTTGAGTTTGAGCAAGCTCTGGGAGTTGGTGATGGGCAGGGAAGCCTGGTTGCTGCAGGTTTGCCCATGGGGTTGCAAAGAGTCAGACATGACTGAATGACTGAACTGAACTGATTGTCCCTTTTCAAAAAATTAAAAAAATTTTTTAAAAACCAAATCAGAAGTTCTTCTGATCTTCATTAACATAATTAGACTCATATTGTGTGTTGTGATGTGTTGCACATTTTTATGAGTATTGTCTCATGCTTTAAAGAATTCAGTTTCTAAGACATTTCTCCAGAAAACACATAGAGATGACTGATAAACATATGAAAAGATGCTCAACATCGCTCATTATTAGAGACATGCAAATCAAAACTACAATGAGATATCACCTCACACCAGTCAGAATGGCCCTCAAAAAAAAAAAAAATCTATGAACAATAAATGCCATATAGGGTGTGTAGAAAAGGAAACCTTTTTGCACTGTTAAGTGAAGTTGCTCAGTCGTGTCTGACTCTTTGTGACCCCACCGACTGTAGCCCACCAGGCTTCTCTGTCCATGGGATTCTCCAGGCAAGAATGCTGGAGTGGGTTGCCATTTCCTTCTCCACTGTTGGTGGGAATGTAAATTGATAGAGCCACTATGGAGATCCCTTAAAAAACTAGGAATACAACCGTCATATGACCCAGCAACTCCACTACTAGGCATACCCTGAAGAAACCAAAACTGAAAAGCCACACGTGCCCCAGTGTCATTGCAGCACTGTTTACAGTAGCTGAGACCCAGGCAACCAAGAGGCCCATCAACAGATGCATGGATAAAGAAGCTGTGGTACATATGTACAGTGGAATACTACTCAGCCATGAAAAGGAACACATTTGAGTCCGTTCTGATTAGGTGGATGAGCCGATAGCCTATACAGAGTGAAGGAAGGGGAGAGTGGGATGTATGGAGAGAGGAACATCGAAACAAACATTACCATATGTAAAATAGATAGACAGTGGGATTTGCTCTGTGACTCAGGGAACTCAAACAGGGCTGTGTAACAACCTAGAGTGGTAGGATAGGGCAGGAGGTGGGAGGGAGGTTCAAGAAGCGGGGGCACGGTACACCTACGGCTGATTCATGTTGATGTTGGCGGAAACCAACACAATGCTGTAAAGCCATTATTCTTCAATTAAAAATAAATTTAATTACAGAAGAAAAATTCAATTTGTAAATATCATTCAGGTTCACTGTATGATATAGTCTAAATTTTAAATTGCTTTTATTTAACACTTAGGTTGTTGTTAATAGTTTGTTATCAATGATCCTTCAGTAAATTCCTGATATGTACATTTTTATAGGCTTCACATTACTCCCTTATGTCTGTGCTGTGTCCCATGCTAAGTCACTTCAGCTGTGTCCAGCTCTGCGCTGCCCCTTGGACTGTACCCACCCCAGGCTCCTCTGTCCATGGGATTCTCCAGACAAGAATACTGGAGTGGGTTGCATGCCCTCCTCCAGGAGATCTTCCCAATGTCTACATTTCTTGCAAATAGAAATGCTGGTTTAAAGACTTTGAAAGATTTAGCAATGCTATTTGAAAGTTGGCAAAATTTATTTCCCCAGAGATGTCCTAATTTATTCCTCTTTCCATTCCTGTGGCCCCTGGCTTAGACTATTGCAGTGGCCTACTGTTGTTTTCTTGTCTTTAGTATCACTTCATTTTTAAATCGTCCTTCATGCTACATCCACAGTGAGGGTTCTAACATGCAAATCTGATTATGTCATTTTTTGGACTTAAAATTTTTTAGTAGTCTCCCCGACCTTTCTGCAGTTAAAATGTATATATGTCAATGTGGCATATAAGGCCCTTTCCTGGTTTGGTTCCTGCCTAATTTTCCAGCTTTATTTTATGCAACCTTATTGTATATTTTGTGGCTAGTTAGGTAAAAAGGGCACATTCTAGGCAGAGGGAACATGGTATATGGTGGCCCAGCCACATGAAATGATGTGATATATTGAAATTGTAACAAGTTACAGTAGTGGTGGGTATCTTCAGTGTTGTGTTTTGTAAAATTTATTTCACTAAATAAAAGCAGGCAAATAACATTGTAATTAAGAGAAATGACTAGTGGTATAGAAAATTGTTAATCAGAACTGTTGGTTACAAATGGCAGAAATCCTAACTGAAAGTGGCTTAAATGCAAAAGAAAACTGATTAGCCAGACAGTAGGCATGGTCAGACAGAGCTGGTTCCGGGACTTGGCAACAGTGTGGAGTTCCCTCATCCCTTACCCTTTCAAAGCTCTGTCCTCTTCTCTCCTGTAAGGCAGTTTAGCTTACATTTCATTACAGTCCCAAAAGAAAAAGGGTGTTTTCCCTCATATCTTTGGCAGGAAACTAAAATCTTGAGGAAATTCCTGTCTGGCTTTGATTTTATGTTCATCCTTGAATTAAACTAAGGAATAGGTGGTACTCTCACCAGCCCTGGGTCTTTTGTTTATCTTTGGACCAGATGCACTCCCTAAAGCAAGAGATTCTTGTGAAAGAACCTGTCTGCTATGAGGATGGATAGAACTGGAGAATGGAGAGCCAAGCGCTGAGAGACTAGTTCGGAGGTGGGTTTTGAGAGGACTGAAGTGGGTCTGAGCTAGGTCCCTGTGGGGGAAGAGTTCAGGAAGATTTTGTGTAGAATGCTCGGAACTTGGCAACTGAGAGTGAGAGGTCAAGCACGGGAAGTCTTCTAGGCCATCCTTTCTGTGCTCTGGCCCACTGTGTGTATGGCCATGTCAGTGCTGCTAGCCCACCTGGGGATTTCAGAAAAGAGCCCTTTGAGGGAGTGGGCTAGAGGTGGTAAGTTGAATTTTGCCGTGCTAAGTATGAAATAATACAGAATATGCAGGTAAAAAGGCCCATCAAGCATTTGGAAGTTGTACTTGGAGATTAGGACTAGAAATAAAGTCTTGGAAGTATCACATAACTGATGACTCATAGAAATAGATGAGATTGTCCAAGAAGAGATTGAAGACCAAGAGGAAGCAAAGTGGGCTGAAAGGAAAGCCAGTATTTAAGTTTAGAGGGTGGAAGGAAAGCCAAATAAAAGGCACTTAAAAGGCTTAAAAAATAGATGAAAATCTTACAAAAGTAGCCAGAAGAGAGTTTAATAAATATTATTGATGTCCAGTATTGTATAGTAAGTTGAGAAAAATGAAGATTTAATAGGTGATTATCACTGGTGACCTTGGAGCAGTATCACTTGACTAGATTGAGAATGGAGTCTGCTGCAGCAGGGAAAAACGAGAGAGATGTGGTAGCTGGTTAGGGACCCAGAGTTTTCTGGAGGCTAAGAGAAAGGAGCAGAGACTGCAGGGAGGAGTAAAGCAAAGTGATATAAGAAAGGATTGGAATTGGTAAAGGAAAATCTGTTAAGGAGATGGAAATATTTTAAAAAAAAATGGACTCTTTCCCCCTTTGTGCCTACAGGTTCTTCCTGTCAGATCGCAAAGCCATTGAGATTCAGTATCTGGCGTGTAAGAGGTGTTTAGTGAATGACTACTAGGTAAATGAAACGTAAGAGGGGAAAAATGGAAAATAGGTATTTTAGGGGTAAACCAGAAGGACGTCGAAGGAATCTAACTTTGTTGTCTTCTTCTCTGAGTAGAATGCCAAGAGAGAAAGCTTCCCCAGCTTCCTTACCCTGTGAGAGCAGATGTGAAGAGCTGGTGTGAGTGGAAGGGAGGAATTCTTGTCATTTCTGGCATCTCAGTTCTAAAAGGGACTTTAGTCAGATGACACTCAGTTCTCACCAACAGAGAAATCCCATTTGCTTCCTTAGCTGCTGATTTAACTTTTCTTAGGTGTGTGATGTGTGGGAAGAGCCAGGCCTTGGAGACAGATGGGCCTGGATAAGAATCCAGTGTTCTCCACTTCCTAGCTGTATGATTTCCAGTTTTAACTTGTCTAGCTCAGAATTCATCTGTGAAATGGAGTGTATTTTGCAGGCATGTTGTTAAAAATTAAGTACAGATTCAGTGCCTAGAACCATCATAAGCAGGCATTCGGGTGACCTGGGATGCTAATCCCTGCCCCATGCGAGCAGCCAGCCTCTTCGTTTTCAAATGAAATGCTAGATTAAAAGCAAAAAGCGCAGTCTTCTATTGAACCAGGGTTTATCTTCCTGCTTGTGACTATTCATGGATGCTGGTTCTTCTTTCAAGGCCTGTGCAGGCCGGCGTCTCTTGGCAGTGGCAGCACTTCACGCAGTTTAGAGCTGCCCCACTGTCCGTGCCTCCTTTTCAGATGGAGCCCTCAGCTTCACTGACCCTGAGGACATGGGTCCACCATCTTCCTGGCTGCCCTTTTTGAATGTTTTCTGGTCTTATTACTCTCGGTGCAGTTTGACCTGTGTCTAGTAGTTAGACTTACTTTTCCTAGAGGAGAAAAGTAAGGTTAACAGGAAACATTTTTGATATAAAACTTTCATTTTAATTGGTCAGAAGTAAAGTGTAATTTTACAGCTCTATATTCTAAAGTATACTATTCTCTTTTCTCAATAGCATTCATAAAATGATCACCTTTAATCTTTCTCAAGATAGATTATTTATAACTAATATTTTCCCCCTTTAAAAATCTACAGAACTCTCAAAGTATCTCATAAAGGGAAGAAAACTAAACTACTGAAATAAAATGCCCAACTTTAATTTTCTATGTTGTAAATAGCATGCTATTAGTTGCCTACTCACCGACTGTTGCCCACTTCTTTCCCTACAGGCCCCCAGTGTTGTGTGTTTGCCCACCTGTACCCCACACGACTTGGAGAATCCCCTAATTGTGTGAGCTAATCATGGCAGTCCTGTTCTGCCTGCTAGTGAGCCAGGTCTGGTCCCATATCAGGGAATATCTTTGTACCTAAAAAAGGAGACAGAGAAGAAAACTCCCCCTCCTGCTGGGCAACAGTGTATTATTATTTTGTGGCTGTGAAGGGAGTTATTCCAAGGTCCATGCTGAGTCTGGCATAAAAGCTGGGAGGAGCCGAGGTGTTCTATGTGATAACACTGAGGAACCAAGTGACTCACCCTGGAGCCCCCTTCTTTCACTTTGCTTTGTTTGTGGTGATAAGACTCTATAGTTTAGTTTGGTGTAAGACACTGTTTTAGTTTAGAATAGCCCTAATATTAAACAACAAGCATATTTAATAGTCTCTTGTGCAGAAAACTAGATACTTTGTGGAATGCCCATTAAGATGTAATGGGCTGCATAATTTTAAGATAACATTACAACTGTATGGGGGGTCACAGTTTCATAAATATTCTTGCATTAATGAGTGTTCTAATTGTGAACAAGATAGACAAAAAGCTTCTATAAATATAATAACTGACAGTACATTTCACTCCTAGTTATTCAAGAATGAGCTAGCTAGTCATTAATTCTGACAGGAACCCCTTCTTCTCACTTAAGTTAAAAATTGACTACATCTAAAGGAATTGACACTTACTCTAAATTAATACTAAGTTATAAGCATGACTTTTTACAGGTTTATCAAGAGCACGAAGATCTGTTCATGAAGAGAAAAAAAAAAACTTCATGACTGAAACACATTAGAAACGCCCTTTCCTTCTTTCAACAATTGAAGCTGCTTTATACAATTTTAGATAGCACTCTTTACTAAAGGAAACGAAGGAGTATGAAAAATGTCGAAAACTATCTGAGTCATCACTTGGATTTTCAAATAGTTACTCTTAGTGTTTTTGTCTCCACCCTTCTATGGTTTAGAAAGATGTGAATCATCTTTAGCATTTCCCAATGATAGCTACTTTGAAATGGAAGTGGCGTATGCAGCCCCAATTTGTGTGTGAAATGACTAGTGTATACTTCAGCTACTGATTCTCCTGCACTAGTGGGAACTCCCTGAATGGCTCACGTAATTATTGCTTCTAAAGGCAAACATTGAGTAACCATAGCAACTTCTTTTTAAACCAGCATTTTTCTTCCTTCAGACTGTAAAGCACAGTAGCTTAGCACTGCGCTCACCCCAGCGTCACCACATCGTAGAAACCGAAGTGAAGTGCAGGCAACTTTTCTTCAGTCTTTCCTTGAGAAAGGCAGAAATTCAGACTATTTCATGTAAAAATGTTATACTCTACTTCTTTGAAATATTGGGCCTCAGTTGTCTTTAGGCCCAGTATTTCTGCTCCATCTTCTCGACAGAGGATGAGATAATATCACTGACTCAATGGACATGAGTTTGAGCAAACTCTGGGAGATGGTGAAAGACAGTGAAACCAGGCTTGCTATAGTCCATGGGGTCACAAAGAGTTGGACGTGACTGAGCAACTGAAAACAACAAAGTTGTCTTTGAAACAGTTGCTGAAAGATTATTAATTATGCAAACAATGTTAATTATATTTTAGAGGGCGTGTTTATCATGAATCTGGTAAACATAAGCGGTATGCCAGACATGCTGCTAGTTAACATAAATTCCAGCCAAATCTTATACAAATAAGAGATCAAATAGGATATTTTTCCAAATAATACAATGTAAAAAACTTTAATTCAGTCTGGCCTTCAATCCACTCTGAATGATAAGACTCTTGCTTAATTTTAAACTACTGGTTGAGGTAATCAAAATTATGAAAGAAATAATCCAACATTATTATTTTTAAAAAATGCTACTTAAATACAGTAATATTTCTACTATCTCCCTTCAGTTCAGTTCAGTTGCTCAGTTATGTCCAACTCTTTGAAACCCCATGGACACCAGGCCTCCCTGTCCATCACCAACTCCCGGAGTGTACTCAAACTCATGTCCATTGAGTCGGGGATGCCATCCAACCATCTCATCCTCTGTCGTCCCCTTCTCCTCCTGCCTTCAGTCTTTCCCAGCATCAGGGTCTTTTCCAGTAAGTCAGTTCTTCCCATCAGGTGGGCAAAGTATTGGAGTTTCAGCTTCAGCATCAGTCCTTCTAATGAATATTCAGGACTTATAACCTTTAGGATTGACTGGTTTGATCTCCTTGCAGTCCATGGGGCTCTCAAGAGTCTTCTCCAACACCACAGTTCAAAAGCATCAATTCTTCGGTACTCAGCGTTTTTATGGCCCAACTCTCACATCCATACGTGACCACAGGAAAAACCATAGCTTTGACTAGATGGACCTTTGTTGGCAAAGTAATGTCTCTGCTTTTGAATATGCTGTCTAGGTTGGTCATAACTTTCCTTCCAAGGAGCAAGTGTCTTTTAATTTCATGGCTACAGTCACTATCTGCAGTGATTTTAGAGCCCAAAAAATTAAAATCTGACACTCTTTCCACTGTTTCCTCATCTATTTGCCATGAAGTGATGGGACCAGATGCCATGATCTTCGTTTTCTGAATGTTCAGCTTTAAGCCAACTTTTTCGCTCTCCTCTTTCACTTTCATCAAGAGGCTTTTTAGGTCCTCTTCACTTTCTGCCATAAGGGTGGTGTCATCTCCATATCTGAGGTGATTGATATTCTCCCGGCAATCTTGATTCCAGCTTGTGCTTCTTCCAGCCCAGCGTTTCTCATGATGTACTCCACACATAAGTTAAATAAGCAGGGTGACAATATGCAGCCTTGACGGACTCCTTTTCCTGTTTGGAACCAGTCTGTTGTTCCATGTCCAGTTTAACTGTTGCTTCCTGACCTGCATACAGATTTCTCAAGAGGCAGGTCAGGTGGTCTGGTATTCCCATCTCTTTCAGAATTTTCCACAGTTTATTGTGATCCACACAGTCAGAGGCTTCGGCATAGTCAATAAAGCAGAAATAGATGTTTTTCTGGAACTCTCTTGCTTTTTCCATGATCCAGCAGATGTTGGCAATTTGATCTCCGGTTCCTCTGCCTTTTCTAAAACCAGCTTGAACATCTGGACGTTTACGGTTCACGTATTGCTGAAGCCTGGCTTGGAGAATTTTGAGCATGACTTTACTAGCATGTGAGATGAGTGCAATTGTGCTTTAGTTTAAGCATTCTTTGGCATTGCCTTTCTTTGGGATTGGAATGAAAACTAACCTTTTTCAGTCTTGTGGCCATTGCTGAGTTTTCCAAATTTGCTGGCATATTGAGTGCAGCACTTTCACAGCATCATCTTTCAGGATTTGAAATAGCTCAACTGGAATTCTATCACTGCCACTAGCTATGTTCGTAGTGATGCTTCCTAAGGCCCACTTGACTTTGCATTCCAGGATATCTGACTCTAGGTGAGTGATCATGCCCTCTTGATTATCTGGGTCATGAAGATCTTTTTTGTATAGTTCTTCTGTGTATTCTTGCTGCCTCTTAATATCTTCTGCTTCTGTTAGGTCCATACCATTTCTTTCGTTTATTGTGCCCATCTTTGCATGAAATACTCCCTTGGTATCTCTTATATTCTTGAAGAGATCTCTAGTCTTTCCCATTCTATTATTTTCCTCTATTTCTTTGCACTGATCACTGAAGAAGCCTTTCTTATTTCTCTTTGCTCTTCTTTGGACCCTGCATTCAGATGGATGTATCTTTCCTTTTCTCCTTTGCCTTTTGCTTCTCTTCTTTTCTCAGCTATTTGTAAGGCCTCCTCAGACAGCTGTTTTGCCTTTTTTTTACGTGGGGATGGTCTTGATCCCTGCCGTCTGTACAATGTCAGGAAGCTCCGTACATAGTTCTTCAGGCACTCTGTTTATCAGATCTAGTGCCTTGAATCTATTTGGCACTTCCACTGAATAATCATAAGGGATTTGATTTAGGTAATACCTGAATGGTGTAGTGTTTTTCCTACTTTTTTCAATTTAAGTCTAAATCTGGCAATAAGAAGTTCATGATAAGCCACAGTCAGCTCTTGGTCTTGTTTTTGCTGATTCTGTAGAGCTTCTCCATTTTCAGCTGCAAAGAATTTAATTAGTCTGGTTTTGGTATTGACCATCTGGTGATGTTCATGTGTAGAGTCGTCTCTTGTGTTTGCTATGACCAGTGCGTTCTCTTGGCAATATTCTGTTAGCCTTTTATCTGCTTCATTTTGTACTCCAAGGCCAAACTTGCCTGTTATTCCAGGTATTTCTTGACTTTCTACTTTTGCATTTCAGTCCCCTATGATGAAAAGGACGTTGTTTTTTTTTGAGCGTTAGTTCTAGAAGATCTTGTAGGTCTTCATAGAACTGTTCAACTTTAGCTTTTTGGCATTAGTGGTTGGGGCACAGACTTGGATTACTGTGATGTTGAATGGTTTGCCTTGGAAATGAACAGAGACCATTCTGTCGTTTTTGGAATTGCACCCAATTACTGCATTTCGAACCCCTTTGTTGCATATGAGGGCTACACTATTTCTTCTAAGGGATTCTTGCCCACAGTAGTATATGTAATGGTCATCTGAATAAAATTTGCCCATTCTGATCCATTTTAGTTCACTGATTCCTAAGATGTGAATGTTCACTCTGGCCATCTCCTGTTTGACCACTTCCGATTTACCTAACATTCCATGGACCTAACTTTCATGGACCTAACATTCCTGGTTCCTATGCAGTATTGTTCTTTACACAATCGAACTTTAGTTCCATCAGCAGTCGCATCCACAGTTGGGCGTTGGTTTCACTTTGGTTCCACCTCCTCATTCTTTCTGAGCGCTTTCTCCACTCTCTGCAGTAGCGTATTGGGCACCTACCGGCCTGGGGAGCTCATGTTTCAGTGTCGTATCTTTTGTGTTTTCATGCTCTCATGGGATTCTCAAGGCAAAAATATTGAAGCGATTTACTGTTCCCTTCTCCAGTGGACAACATTTTGCCAGAGCGAAAGTACCTGAAGAAATACTGTGCCGACTGATGACTAGCCAATTTTTGTTAAGTTATGCTTATGAACTCTATGTGGAATACTAATATATGTGAAGAGGCCTCTGAATAAAGAAAACAGCACCTATAAAGTTCATGTAGTTTGTTTCATAAGAAAGTATGTTATTGCCTTCAAGCCAAGATTTATACCGTGATAAAATTAGATGTTTTTATGTTTTGAGATAAGAGACAAAGAAAGAACTGGTGAGCCATTCAAATTAAGACAGAAATATTTAGGAAATATCAGCTAAGGTAGTTATCTGCTGAAGTGTTTATTTTACTGTAGAACAGTGCATATTAGTACTAGTGACTCTGAGCTGCCATAAAGCTGTGTTCTTTTTCTTTAGACAGGAATGTAGATAGCATATTGAAGTTGGTTCTTACAGGTTTAAGTCAGTGTTGTGTAACCTGATCGTCACCAGCCAAATGGCTGGCTACTGTAACTGAGGAACTAAATTCTTAATTGTATTTAATTGTCTTAGTTATTGGAAAACTTTTAAGTATGCTTGGAACAACTTGAGTGCATGTATTGTAAACTTACGCGATCTGAATAGAGAGCAGTTATTTCCAATGACAGTTTGCTGTTTTCATTGAGATAGGCTTTAACTCTAAACTCCACAGGAAATTTTGAAGACAGTTTTAATAGTAAAGCATCTGATAACTATATTGACTACAAGTTAATGCAATATTTTGGATATATTTGATAACAGAGTATTATTATAATTAATTTTACCTGCCTCACCATTTTAGAATGTGTTTACTTGAAAATTTTAATTTACCTGTGTGGCTTACTTTATATTTCTAGTAGATGGTACTTATCTACATGTTGGGTAACTGACTGCTGTTCTTGCATTATAAATAGTTTTACCCTGAAATAGTTTTAGTGTTTCAACATGTTTTTCTCTGAAATATGATGAAGAATGAGTTTTGATATTAAATGTTCTAGCTAGAAGACTGTTGGTTTCTTTGAGAAGGCACCTTTCTGGTATATTCAAGGAGGAAAAGTTATCAACACTGAAATTTATTTAGGTTGGTAAAAAAGTAATTGCCATTTCAGACTGAATTTAAATCATCATAACCAGGCTCAAATACATCTTTATTAATCAAAATAAGAACCACTACAATCAACACATTTTTGTCAATTTTTTTTTTTCCCTTTAGCATAAAAATCAGTGCCTCAGGATTCAACGAACTCTTGGAAAGAATTATATGTCTCTCTCCTGGCTGTGGAAGCATTTTCCCTGCAAAAAGTTGTTGAGATGCAGAAAGAAGTGGTAGTTAGTTGGCGAGAGGTCAGGTGAATATGGCAGATGAGGCAAACTTCGTAGCCCAAATTCGTTCCACTTTTGAAGTATTGGTATGCGACGTGCATCCATCCGGCCATTGTTGTGGAGAATAATTGAGCTGTTTCTGTTGATCAGTGCTGGCTGCAGCTGTTGCAGTTTTTGGTGCATCTCATTAATTTGCTGAGCATGCTTTTCAGATGTCATGGTTTTGCTGGGATTCAGAAAGCTGTAGTGGATCAGACGGGCAGCAGACCACCAAACAGTGACCGTGACCTCTTTTTGGTGCAGATTTGTCTTTGCACTGAGCTGGTCATCACTGGTTGTCATATAAAATGTACTTCTGGTCGCATGTCACAATCCGATCAAGAAATGGTTTACTGTTGTTGTGTAGAATAAGAGGAGATGACATTTCAAAACGACGATTTTTTTTGCCCGAGGCACGAATCCCAAGAGGAGCCTGGTGGGCTAGTGTCTTTTGGATCTCAAAGAGTCGGACATGACTGAAGTGACTTAGCACACAGCATGTGCGGCATTCACTTTTTGAGCTTTTTCAGCTTTCCAGTTTGCCTCAAATGCCGAACGACCATAGGGTGATGGGCGTTGAGGTTCTTCTGCAGCGTCTCCTGTAGCTACCAGAGGATCAGCTTTGATGGTCCTCTCAGTCGGTTGTTGCCAGCTTCTGATGGCTGGCCCCTGCACTCCTCATCTTCAAGGCTCGCGTCTCCTTTGCAAAGCTTCTTGAACCACAGCTTCACTGTGCATCCGTTAGCAGTTCCTGGGCCAGATGTATTGATGCGAGTTGTCTCTGCTGCTTTCCGACCCGTTTTGAACTCCAGTAAGAAAATTGCTCAAATTTGCTTTTTGTGCAACATCATTTCCGTAGTCTAAAATGAATATAAAATAAACAGCAAGTAATAAATCATGAGCAAAAAAACATAAAGCAAGAAATGTGCATTAAAATGACATGTAACATGACCACCTTTATTTATTTAAGAATGTGTTCTGGTATCAAACGGCAAAGTTCAGCGGTGGAAACCCAGTCGCTTTTGCACTAACCTAATAGATAGCTTTATAAAGGACATCAGTTTTTTAAGAAAGTGGGCAGTTAGAATGTATCTTTACATACCAATTACAGTTCATAAGTTCATATACTGTACTCTTACCAGTGACTGCATTAGTGACGGCTATAGTCTATACCTCTTACTTAAGTCTTCTGTATATATTGCTTTTTACTATCTTGGGTTCTTACCTTGTACATGTTAATTTTTTTCATGTGTGAAAAAAATCCTCTGATTTTTTTTCCCTGATCCTCTGGTAACTACCTCATTTAGTACCTCATTTAGGCCGCATGAGGTCTTTTTTCCTCCAACTTTATTTCGGTATAATTGACAAGTAAAGATTGTGTTTGTTTCAGGTTTATGACATGACAATAAAATATGCATATACATTATGAAATGGCTACTACAATCAAGCTGAACATGTTCACTAGAAAGTCTCTCATCACACAGTTACCTTTTTTTTTTGCTTTTGTGATAACACAAGACCTACTCTCAGCAAATTCAAAGCTTTCATATAGTAGTCAACTGTCGTCACCGGGCTGTATGTTAGGTCCCCAGAATTTATTCACCTTCTATCTGAAGGTTTGTACCCTTCGACTACCAACCTCATTTCCTCCATTCTGCCCTCTGCTTCTCAGCTTTTTAAGATTTCACATATAAATGGAATCACAGTATTTTTCTGTGTCTGGCTTATTTCATTTATCGTAACATCCTTCAGATTCATCCATGTTGTTGGAAATGGCGCCGTTTCCTCCATTTTTACAGCTGAATTGCGTGCACATATACTGCATTTTATTCATGCATTCGTCTGTCAGTAGACACTTAGGTTGCTCCCATTTCTTGGCTTTGTGAATAATGGAGCATTGTGTACAGGAGTATGGTGTACTCTGCGTTGTATCTGCATCGAGTAGAGCTAACTCTTTGAGATACTGGCTTAATTTCCCTTTAATGTGTACCTAGAAGTGAGATCATGGGATCTTGTGGTAGTTTTATATTTAATTTTTTCAGAAACCTCCCTCTGGTTTTCATACTAGCTGTTCCAGTCTACATTTCCACCAACAGTGTACAAAGGGTTTCCTTTTCCCCATGTTCTGGCCAACACTTGTCTCATCTTTATGGTACTAGCTGTCCTAACGGGTGAAATGAAATCTCACTTTGGTTTTGCTTTGAATAATGCTAGTTATTAATGATGTTGAGCACCGTATGTCGTGTACATGAGAACATCATGTACCCATTGGTCATTTGTATGTTTTCTTTAGAAAAATATGTTCTTTGCAAAAAGAGAGAGAAAAATACCTACATGGGTTTTTTGCCAATTTAAAAAATCAAGTTATTTGTTTTTTTTGTATGTGTGTGTGTGTGGCTTGTTTGTTTTGCTGTTGAGTTACATGAGTTCCTTGTATATCTTGCATATTAACCCCTTAACAGATATATGGATTGCAAATATTTTTTCCCATTACATAGGATGTCTTTTCAATTTGTTGGTGGTTTCCTTTGCTGTCTCGAAGCGTCTTAGTTTGATGCAGTCCCACTTGTTTATATTTGCTTTTGTTGTCTGTGTTTTCGGTGTCATATCTAAAAAATCACTAGGTTGTTTGAGGTCTTTGAAGGTGATGATGATATATGACATTTTGTGATCCTTTGGTGTGGTATACAGAATGGGGTGGAAATATTAATATTTAGGTATTTGTTGAATTATTTGGTATTGTTATTTCAGTGAATGCTTTAGGAATAAAGCATTCTTGCCAAAAGGTTTTTAGATTATTTCAATGTACTGGACTTTGAGAAGGATTGAACCAAATCTTAGCATTCTTTAGGAATGTTTTTATACCCACCTAGAATTAGGCAGCTTTGGGATTGTTAACCCTTCGTTTTCAAATCATGAAAGTATATACTAAGAGACTTTGGGTTAACATTTGAAACCAACTGAGAGCTTAAAGGAACTATAGATAAGATAAAACAAATCATAGTCTCCATTTTATAAATTCAGAAACTGAAGAAGACCCAAACTGATTGACCTCTAGTTAGCACTAGTCTCCTGAGCCAGAAACCACCTGATTCCTCCCTCCTGCATCCAGCTTGTTAGCATGGCCAGTAACTCCCACTTGTAAAATGTGTCTGTTGCTCCATTTACATTCCCAGCACCCTAGATCAGATCACTCATCTTCTGCATCGCTGCAGGGGTCTCCTAACTGGGCCTTTGGCTTCCTTTCTTCTACTCCAGTCCTCTCTACACTGAAGCCACTTAATCTTTTTAAAGCAAACCATGGTGATCTTTGTAAAGCAAACCTTGCTGTAAAAGTTCTAATAACTTTTCAGTCACTTAATCAAAACCACAAACTTCAGTTGTAAAGTTTGATAGAGTCCACCTGCTAAGTTTGGTAAAGAATCCACCTGCTCGGTGATAAAGAATCCACTTGCTAATGCAGGAGACATGGCTTGATCCCGATCTGGGAAGATCCCACGTGCCTCTGAGCCACTCAGCCTGTGTGCCACAGCTGTTAAGCCTGTACCCTGGAACCTGGGAGCCACACTTGCTGAGCCTTTGTGCCTCAGCTCCTGAGGCCCGAGCTCCCTGGAGTCCGTCCTCTGCAACAGGAGGAGTCACTGCAGTGAGAAGCCCACACGCCGCCAGAGCGTAGCCCGCACTCACTGCAGCTGGAGAAAAGCCTGAGCACAGAAATGAAATCATTTTTTAAAAAGCACAGACTTTATAACTGGGTTTACAAAGCCCTGGGTAAGCTGAGTTTGCGGTTTCTCCAGCTGCGCCTGCCCTTGTCCCTCATGATGGCTGCGCCAACCACATGGGCCTCCTTTAGCTCTTTCCCTTCCAGAATTGTTTTCCTTCTACAGTTTGTCACAGTTTCTAGATCTGTAGTACTTATTTGTGGGTAAGCTTCATTAGAACACAGATTGACTTTTTATTCACAATTTTGTTTTCTTGACCTAGCAGAAGCCCAACACATAGTAGATGAGGAATAAATGCAGATGAATGGATGAGTCATTGACTGACTGGATGTTATTGAGCCTCCGTTTACAATGTATAAATCGTACATACAGTTGTATATTCGATATATAAATTGTAAAATAGTACCCACCAATGGTGGTGGAGGGTTCAGCAAGAATATGTGTGATAAGTATTTGTTTCATTTTCCCTCTGTTGATTTTCCTTTGCTTATACAGAGTAATACAGTGGGTTGTTCTTCAAGCTGTTTTCTGGTCACTTATTTCCGTTAAATTTTTTGTGGCTTGTGTTTATAAGTTTCTGTATATAAGTGATTGTTTCTATTAAATTTGTTGTGGCTAATGTTTATAATACATTTCATTTACTGAAAATATAAGTGGCTATAACGTGTACTGGTGTATGAATGGTAGAAGAACAGGGCTGGACGGGTATAACTGATGATTAAAGAAAGAATAAGAGTCTCATTTGGAGTTAGGTTCAGCTCCATGTGAAAAGAGACTGAAAATCACAGTGACTTAAAACAAGGCAGAAGTATTTCTCTCTACTGTCAAAGTCAGGAAGTAAGTGGACTTCCCTGGTGGCTCAGACAGTAAAGAATCTGTCTGCAGTGCAGAGCACCTAGGTTTGATCCCGGATCAGGAAGATTCCCTGGAGAAGAATTGGATACCCACCCCAGTGTTCTTGCCTGGAGAATTCCGTGGAAAGAGGAGCCTGGTGGACTACAGTCCATGGGGTTGCAAAGAGTGGGATATGACCGAGCGACTAACATTTCCACTCTTCAGAAGGTAGGCAGTCCAGGACTTTGATGGCAGTTCTGTCCCACAGAGTCCTCAGGGATCCAGATCCCCTGCAGCCTGCTTTTCCACTATGCTAGACTCTGGTCCTTATTTGGTTGAAGATGGTGGCCAATCTTTCATGTTCCAGGAAGCAGGATGGATATGCCATTTGTTCTTCTAGAAAGTTTTCTGGAAGCCACATGACACCTCTACATAAAATACTGGTTAGAAGTTTGTCCTGTGGCTCCTCGCTAACGGGAAACTGGGAGGTATTGTCTTTGTCGTCTGAGTATACTTAACTGAAAACTTTGTATGTTATACTTGAATGGAAAATGGCAAAAACGGGTGCAAAATGAGTTCTGTGCAAAGAACGCATTGGAAAAGACCCTGATTCTGGGAAAGATTGAAGGTAGGAAAAGAAGGGAATGAGAGAAGATGAGATGGTTGGATGGCATCACCGACTTGATGAATATGAGCTTCAGCAAGCTCCAGGAGTTGGTGATGGACAGGGAAGTCTGTTGGGCTACAGTCCATGGGGTCACAAAGAGTTGGACACAACTGAGCAACGGAACTGAATCTGTTAGCACTATGAAGTATATAGTAATATTAAAGATGAAAAGGTTAATAGTTTATTATTTATCATTATACAGTACTGGTAGGTTGCAACCACTTGAGGTCTTCAGACAACATTGGCTATTTTAGAAGTATGATTGGGTAAACATTTAGAAAATTGGTTCAGTTCGGTCGCTCAGTCGTGTCCAACTCTTTTGTGACCCCATGAACTGCAACATGCCAGGCCCCCCTTTCCATCACCAACTCCCAGAGTTTACCCAAACTCTTGTCCATCAAGTCGATGATGCCATCCAACCATCTCATCCTCTGTCGTCCCCTTCTCCTCCTGCCCTCAATGTTTCCCAGCCTCAGGATCTTTTCAAATGAGTCAGCTCCTCGCATCAGGTGGCCAGAATATTGGAGTCTCAGCTTCAACGTCAGTCCTTCCAATGAACACCCAGCACTGATCTCCTTTAGGATGGACTGGTTGGATCTCCTTGCAGTCCAAGGGACTCTCAAGAGTCTTCTCCAACACCACAGTTCAAAAGCATCAATTCTTCATCACTCAGCTTTCTTTATAGTCCAACTCTCACATCCGTACATGACCACTGGAACAACATAGCCTTGACTTAACGGACCTTTGTTGACAATGTCTCTGGTTTTTAATATGCTGTCTAGGTTGGTCATAACTTTTCTTCCAAGGAGTAAGCGTCTTTTAATTTCATGGCTGCAATCTGCAGTGATTTTGGAGCCCCCCAAAAATAAAGTCAGCCACTGTTTCCACTGTTTCCCCATCTATTTGCCATGAAGTGATGGGACCAGATGCCATGATCTTCGTTTTCTGAATGTTGAGTTTTAAGCCAACTTTTTCACTCTCCTCTTTCACTTTCATCAAGAGGCTCTTTAGTTCTTCTTCACTTTGTGCCATAAGGGCAGTGTCATCTGCATATCTGAGGTTATTGATATTTTTCCCAGCAGTCTTGATTCCAGCTTGTGCTTCTTCCAGCCCAGCATTTCTCATGATGTACTCCGCACATAAGTTAAATAAGCAGGGTGACAGTATACAGCCTTGACTTACTCCTTTCCCAATTTGGAACCAGTCTGTTGTTCTATGTCCAGTTCTAACTGTTGCTTCCTGACCTGCATACACGTTTCTCAAGAGGCAGGTCAAGTGATCTGATATTCCCATCTCTTTCAGAATTTTCCACAGTTTATTGTGATCCACACAGTCAAAGGCTTTGGCATAGTTAATAAAGCAGAAATAGATGTTTTTCTGGAACTCTTGCTTTTTCAATGATCCAGCAGATGTTGGCAATTTGATCTCTGGTTCCTCTGCCTTTTCTAAAATCAGCTTGAACATCTGGAAGTTCCCAGTTCACGTATTGCTGAAGCCTGGCTTGGAGAATTTTGAGCATTACTTTACTAGTGTATGAGATGAGTGCAATTGTGCAATAGTTTGAGCATTCTTTGGCATTGCCTTTCTTTGGGATTGGAATGAAAACTGACCTTTTCCTAGCTGAGCAATACATTACAGATGGAGAATTTAATCTGATCTCTTTCAGGAATTTTGAATTCATCATTTAAAACATATATAGTGCCAGTTTTGCAGTGGCTGTGCTAATCACACGGAAATCTCACCGGAAGCCTAGAGAGCAGCTGTTTCTTGATTCTCTGCACCTCACCTCCAACCCTGCTTCCTCGCACCCTACTTGCTTTTAAATCTGTTCACAAGACTTTTTCCAAAGTATATGGACTGGAGAGGCATATAACTCAAGAGGCATATAACTCAAGAGATTGTGAGAAGTGTTTCTGAAGCATAATTTGAACCCACCATTTTTTACCACAAGCTTTTATTTTTTAATACTCAGACTAATTTGGTGCAGAGTAATCATTTAGCATACCCTCAATAAAATATTTTATTCTGTAATAATCAGTCTGGAGTTTATGAATTTTTAAGAGATAAGATGAGCTTTGAGTTGACTGTTTAGAAAGGAAAAATCATTTATGTCAAGAAAAGAAATTCTGTTGTAACAAAATGGGGAACCTAAAAATAATCTTCCAGGATGTTAAACTTTTTATCAGTAAAATGAGAATTTTGAGCCAGCTTTTCCATGAATTGACTCTGTGTGAAAAGTAGGAGTAAACTTTTGAGAGGATACATTTTAATCTAAAGAATGGAAGGATTATGAAGTTGTCATTGAAATTGTTGACCTATTAAATTAATCTGATATGGCCTAAAAATTAAATGCCTCAAGAGAAAAAAAAAAAGCATTTTCTTGCATTGTTCAACTGAAAACGGCAAAAACCCATTGTTGCATTAAATTTGCACAATTACTGTCAATTTTTCATCCTAGTCATTTTCTCCATTCCTGATTTCTTCAGTGGCTTCCCTTGATGGCTCAGCGATAAAGACTCCTCATGCCAGTGCAGCGCACTTGGGCTCCATCCCTGGGTCAGGAAGATGCTCTGGAAAAAGAAACGGCAGCTCCCTCCAGTATTCCTGTCCAGTATGGACAGAGCCTAGTTGGGCTACAGTCCATGGGGTCGCTCAATGTCGGGACAGGACTTGGTGACTAAACCACAGCAGTTTTTTCAGTTCTCACTTACCTGTGTCCTTTTCCTTTAAGATGTGAATTCCTTGAAATTAGGGGGCCTGTCATATTCAATAGGAAATGTAAAACAGTGCTGTATGGCACTGTTAACATGCAATATTTCAGTATTTTTTTAATAACTTAATGTATTATGGGCCAATACTTTTTATTCTTGCTCTTTCCCTGGACTGTGAAATACAATGAATGTGGAGGAATACAAAAACCTCTTGCCTAAGTTTATTGCTCTCTTCCCCAGTAACACTTGGTAAGCACTAGTCTGGTTACACAAGTGTGAGGACAAGTTTCTAGCAGGCTCTCTAGAGGGCTGAAAAGGGTGGAGACTTAGTAACAGGATGGAATCTCCGGACCCCCAAACGGAATCACCTCCCCAGTAGGGGGAGGTTGTCAGTATCCAGGGTTTCACAAGGAATATCTTTTAACTATCCTAAGTATCTGTAATAATACTATTATCTTTATTTTAAACTTTACTCTTAATAACACCACAAAGTAGATTCTGTTCAGCTCTTTAATAGATAAAATGATTCACGGAAATGTTAAGTAACTTACTTGCTCAAGGTCACACAGTTATGTTTCTTAGTAGGAAGCCGGATTAGATTAGTTTGGTTACAGAGCCTATCCTCTCAGTCACTGTTCTGTTACAGTGTGTCTCCAAGATGAACATCTCTGGAGATTATTATTCTCAGACGTCTAAGTCTTAGACTCAAGGACTAAAGCAGCTTGCTCAAAGACACAGCTTTGTCTTGGAATCTGAACTCCAGGTAGGCTGACTGCTGAGCCCACAGCTTTACCTGTCATTCAGTATCATTGTTTTCTATGCTGTCAACTTACAGGTTTAAGCTGCTCTCCCACTAGAGACGCAGCATTCATTTTGCTGCACTTTAATACCACCACGTTTACTGGTTAGAATACATGAATCCCACCCCCACTGTCTTTCATATTTTTGCCACTCTATTCCACAGTCTTGTGACATAATAGAATTTATTTCAGTGAAACTATTTACAGATGGAAGATATTGGAGGAAACAATATGTATGTAACATAGCCCCTGCGTTCAAGGAGCCTGCTTTCTGTTTGGGAAAAACCAAAGTATGGAATTTGACCTAGAGCAAGAAAACAGGATGTACTTGCCTAGGTCTAAGTAGGTGAACTTACATAGTGGAGACTTTAGAACAAGCTAAAATTGTCTGTATTAAAAAAAAAGATTTTGTTTGAGGGGTGAGGCCCCCTGACAGTGACAGTAGATTGTTACTATAGTGGTTTCATGCATGTCAGAATACTTGCATGTCTTTAATTTGACTGAAAACGATTTATATTTTTTAAAATAACTAAGTGATTTTTTAGCACATTTTAGTATTTTAGTACAGTTACGTTAGGGTTATAGGTTTTTACATAAATTAATAAATTCTGGCTTTCTTGTTTATATTATGCTGGATTTTTTTTTTTTTTTTTTTAGTGTTCTGATAAATCAACTGACTTAAGTGTGTGAGGTAACATTAGCCCTGAAGAACCTATTTAAAAATAACTTGTTTGGGAATATTATTACAGTAGATAGTATGTTACTTTGTTACCTAAACTTTTCACAGTCATTTAGATTGTTTGTCTCCTAAGATCACTTTTGCAGTCTGGTGTTATAGATTGCAGAACTCTTTGATGAGAGTGTATGCGTATAGTCAGTGGAAGCAGAGTAGATTAGAAAGAGCATGTGTTTACAATTAGGTACAGCTTTACTAATTTGCCAACTATGGATATAATAATTTCTAAGTCTGTTTTTTCTCTCTACATATGGGAATGTGGCAAGGCCATTGTGAATATTAAATGAGAATGTAACATTTAGCACAGGAATAGCTATTATGTTTATTAATAAAAATGCTGGTTGACAGATGAAAACAAAGATTGAGGCGGAATCATAGTATTTTCTTTGTCATTTTTCTGTGGGAAAATAACCCCATCCTTGAGTAAAACCAAGAAATGGGGAGGAAATGGAGAAAGCCAATTATAAATTGGCTGTTTTTGACACTTACTTGTAGCTTCAGGATAATTACTTTTATAGGGAGGGAGAAGATTCTTTGCTTTGTGTTAACCCTTTACCTTTTTGGCATATAGATAATTCACTACCAAGGACTTGAAACAATAGATTTATGAAGCTATTCAACAGATTTTAAGGCTTTGTTCCACATCCAGATGGGAAGACAGTATTATTTCTTTTGTGAAATTCAAGTGATTAGTAGAATTTTACAATTAGAATTTCTCCAATATGGGATTTTCATTTTTCTCTTTCAAAATATGATTTGGTTGACTGAATTTAACAACTCAAGGTGTTAGTAAATCTTAAATTTCTTTTGCTTAAACTTCTTTACAGTCTTGAGAATAACATACATCTAGTAGATTAAAAATGGTCTAGAGGAAATAGGCAGAAACCCTTGGGCTTATGGTATTTATGTCCTCATGAAATGCTCCTCCATCTCTAGTTCTTTCATGGGTTCACTGCAGACATTCTCACTGCAGCTGTCTCTGTAGGGTTAAACATTTGCCATATTGTAACATACGAAAGCAGTTAAACTGTTTGGAATTGTTTACTTGCTAAAACCACTGTTAGTCAGCAGAGGCAGTACACCAGATTTCCTTGTGGCTTTTAGTGGAAAATGTTAAAAGCGCACTCATTTTTCAGTTATAGAATTTTTTAGTTTGATCTGGATTAGTCACAGAACTGGCATGAACCTTCTAATTGTGAAGGCTGTCCAAACGCACCGTTTTTTTCTCCTGCTAGAGGAAGTCACATCCGGAGCAGTAGCTCAGCTCTCTGGTAAGTGAAACATGTGAGCATTACTAGGCATTTCACCCTGCGGTTCTGCAGTCCTTGCTCTTCAGAGTGTTGCTCAGTTGGAATGCTTCAGTGGGGCCGATCCTGAGGTTCTCTGTTTTTTAAGGACCTACTACTCATTTGGAGGTGTCAGTGGCGGTTTGTAAGATCATATGAGGAACAGGAAAGCATCTGAAATCGACTGAAAAGGAAAACTGTAGCGGTTTTCACAGTGGAAGGAAACTATATTGGCACAGAGGCAGATGACTGAATAAAGTAGTTGGCTCAGAGAAGATGCACAGTCTGCTGTTTTTTCCTCTGAATGAAGACTCTTTGATGGAAGCTGCATTCATGTGGAGATCAAAGAAAACACTGGAATGATAAACTACTGGAGTTTTCTCCCTCTCTTTTTTAAAAATGAAAAGCCTGAAGCCGTAATTTGAGCTCAGACGCCTTCTAATTCCTTCACAGCCTGCCTGTTCCGTTAGGATTCTCCACTAACACCGCGTCTGCTTGGTGCCTGTGCCCTTTCGCTGGAGCAGCCACAGACCACTGCCTGATGGAGGAGGAGTGAACACTCTGCTTTTCCTGTGCTGTCGATGGGAATAAAGCTAACTGTTTTCCTCTCTTCTATGGAATATCTGGACTAATCAAGCCATATTCTAGTACCGAGTCCTATTGTCTCTTGCGGTCTGACTCATTGCATGTAAATGCACTGCAGCTTCGCTATTAATGCAGAGTGTTGTTCTTTTTCTTTCTCAAACACAGAAAGAATTGTCAACCTCTGAGCAACGTTTTGAGAGCTCTAGCTGTATTTTTTTTTTCTTCCTCTGGATAGTATCTGTATTAAACCAGTGAAGCTGAAGAAGTGAAGACAAATTAGAAGTGGAAACCGAATAGTGAGATTTTAAATTTTATTTTCAATGATAAGCAAGCCAGCTGCTGGTAACTATGACCTTGCAGGCAGGAGTGGGCATCGCTGTGACCGTCTGTCTCAGCACTTGCTTCTCGTCTTATTCTGTTGTGTGTGGTGCTATCACCCAAACAGTGATCTTTTTATGCAAGTGAATTTCTGTAAAACAGAGTAGTAATATGACTATTTTGGTAGCGGAAAAATAGTTTTAAATGAGCTGATTCCGGACTCAGTTTTAGTTCTTGACATGTTGATGTGAAATTTCTTTTAAGTTTTACAGTAACCGACAGAAAATAATAGAATTTGGGTTTTTTTTTTCTTTTTTTTAGGGAGTTATGTAGTTATGATTTTAAGCTTTAGTTTTTCTGATAGTACTTATTAACTTTAAAAACACCAGCTGTGCTTTTTAAAGGATGATTCTAAGTGCTGTACAGAAGAGGAGGAAAAGCTACTTGTGCTCTTCCAACTGTGACTTTTACCACGTAGCTTAGAATTCAGCTTTTTAAAAGAACGAATGAGTCGAGTGTGTATTGTTGTTTTGGAGGAGGTAGAAGATGAGTCTCCTGCATTCATTTCTAAATTGCCACAGGAAAATAAATCCCTACATTCTCCACCTTCGGGAAATGTATTGGTAAGATACGAGAGTTTATATGTTTACTACTATCTTTTACTGAACTAGCAGGGTAAATTTTATTTTTTAAGAATAAATACAAATTAATTTCCACTAGTTTCATTAAAAACTCAAGTGAAAGCAATATAGATGTGTGAGTATGATGTAATATTACTTGTGTATAAATGCACACATTTCCTATTTTCACTTTTTCAGGTGTTTAGATAACATTTCAGACTTTATCTCTTAATCTCTTAAAATGAGTTTAAAAAATAATTTGAGGATAGTAGGCTACAGCACCCATGTTTCAGTTTTTATTTTGTGGTTTTAGAAACTAATGTAGCAAGTGTGAGGAACTGTATGTTTTAGGAAAGTTGACTGTTGCCAGCAACACCGAGACACAGCCTTCTCTGTCGTGAATTTTATATATTTACATGCACTTCATGCACTTCATTTATATTTACAGACTTCATTTTTAATTTTATTTTTAAACCTTTTCAATTAACTTTTTGTTTGAGAGTATAATGTGATACCTTATCAGAGAGGCTATATCATTGATTAAGAACTTGTTACATTTAGACATGCATGTGTCTGCTTCTTCATGTTACTCAGATTTATAGTAATTTCTGGTCTTTGAATAATGATTTTCATCAGCTGTCAGGTTATCTTTGGATTTTTATCTTTACACATGGAATGCTAACTCATGCAAATTATTCGGGTGCCCGGAACAGAGCTGCTCAAGGAGGCTTCCTCTGCGGGCTCCTTGTCAAATACCTGTTTGACGAGCTGTGTCCTGCAAGTATGTGTTGAGATGTTTCACTCGTATTTATTTGGAAGATACTTTCTTTTTACCATCTGTATAAAAAAAGGTTTCCATTCATATAAAATCTAATTATGGTTATTATACTACCTAATTTTGGTCATGTGCAATTGATTTTTTTTTTAATTAGGCCTACTCTTTTTTCCAGGGATTTCAGAGGAATCTTGTACTTTCATATGATTTGACTTCATGAAACTTGGTTCGTGTCAAAAGCCAAGTGATTTTTGTTGTGATAGGGAAGAAGAATTTTAGTTTTAAAAGTTATGTGGAAATAGCTTTAGAATCATCCCTGTGGTGTGATTAATGTTTTTATTACTCTCTTGTATTTTAGCCCTCACTGGTGCAAGCTATATTTAATGGAGATCCTGATGAAGTTCGAGCACTAATATTTAAGAAAGAAGATGTTAACTTTCAGGTAAAACAGTTTCACTGATACCAGCCTTGAAGCGTACTTTGCTAGAGTTGATGATTTTTGTTAAAAGACCTAACATAATTCTGTAAGTTTCTCTAAGCAAAGGTAGAAAGGTCTTGAGGCAAAAAGGAAAGGACTGGATGTGTATATTCAGGGTAATTACTAAAACCTAGGACAAGTAGGAGTCAGTGAAGGATTTTTGTTCCCCCAACCTTTTACTTTGAAATTTTTCACAGAAAAGTTGAAAAACTTCTTTGAGTAGCCATATAACCTCCAGCATTGATAACATTTGCCGTATTTGCTTTCTCTCCAATATTTACACGTTATATTTATACTACACATATATTTATTCTTTTTCTGAATCCCATTTGAAAGTAAGTTATAGATATCATGACACTTCACTGTTAAATATTCAGGTGAGGATTCTTTATTGTGAACTTAGAATAAGAGACATGTCTTAAATTTATAATATATCTAACTTGGTTCTGAGGTCAAATTTGCTTTCTGTAAGTAATCATGGTAAACATTATACACAAAGATGCATCTATTTGGGTATCACAGTAAATAAAAACATTGTTTGAAAGTTCTTCAGACTTTTAAAGATACAGTGGATTTAACATTCAGGACTGATGTGAGGGACAGTTTTGGAGAGTGGCTATGTAGCTAATTCTGTGTATGTTTCTCCAGTGGCAAAACTTTTTAATTTACTAAGCTGAGGTGGGTGAAAATATATAATTAACTGTAATAACATCAAATTTTTTACTGTATATATTTTTACTGGAAGTTAATACTTTCAGTATCTTTTTCATACATGATTCAGTTCTCTAAATGATGGAGAGTAGGGAGAAGTCGTGATTCATAAGGTCCCTATAGCAACAGCAAAACAGATGACCTGGAATTGATTGGCTAGTTCTAAGAAAGCTGTGTTCTGCCACCTCATCTCCAGCACTCATCTTTCCCCTGTTCTTTTGGACAGTGTATCAGGACCACTTGATGTTAAGTAGATATAAGAAGTATCTTATTTTTTAAGGTTGAATTAATTGAGTAAATTTGAATCGTTAGCTAAAATGATTCATCCTCACATTCTAAAATGTAACCAAAATGCTGTTATTACATGTTTCCCTTAAACATTGTGTTTAAGTTTATATTTACTGGAAACATTTACCTCATTCAGGATTTATTTTAAATGAAGTGCTGGTTACTTTATATAATTGGGGTATCCTGGAGAGTATACTCAAGACAAAATAATTGTAGGGGTATACACTTAGGAGAAGGAGAAAAAGGCATTTTGTTCTATTTATGTGTTTTTTGTTGTTTTAAACAGAACTCAAATCTCATCTTATTGAGGAAGTTTGGTCTATAATCCTACTAACCATGGTTAATATTTCTATCATTATAAAGCCTCATTATAGCCAACTGCTTTTCTGCTATAATAATCAAATTATCTTAAATTTTAAAAGTTTTATCCTCAAAAGATTGTTTTTGAGAATCAGTTTATTCCACTGTGATATCCTTAGAAACCGTTCTGTGTCTGTAACTAGTGTGTGACCTCTTAACTTTTATGACTTTTAGTCTTTTCTTTTCTCCTTATAGATTCCTTCCTTTGCTTACTTTTAAAATATTGTTTCTTAACATCTGCTAGCTTGATCTCTTGTCTGAAACATAGAACCAAGCTTAGAACTAAAAGCTTGGTCAGTGTTTCAAATCAGTAGACCCTTCTTGAGGGCGACTTTGTCTTTCATGATTCATGGGGTTTTGACAGTTTTTTCATGGTTCCTCTTCTCTTGTAACTCTTGAGAGCTGACAGTATTGTCATCATCATACTTGTTAAGTCTTTGGCCATCCTTCTAATTTAGGGTGGCAATTTTTTCCCCTTATTTTTATCCTCCATGATAAGGAATTGCATAGGATTTTAAGAGGCAAGTGTGTATGTTTGTAATAAAACTTACACTGTTCTATGATATAAAACCTACTCATTCTAGATAGGTAATAAAATATTTTTAAGCTTTATGTCAGTGCAACAGTGGTGTTTTCTAAAATAATTTATTCAAATGAGTATTTGAGAATGACATCTTTTTGAAACTTACATTTTTTAAAGTTAGTTTTGTTCTTAGAGTGGGTATAAGAGTTCAGATTTGTCTCTATGCTGTTAAATAAACATTATTAATTTAGGTTAGCTTCTTGAGTCATATCCTGAAGTATTGAATACTATGGACCACTAAATAGCATCTTTCTTAGTAACGTATCTAATTGATTTTTAAAAAACTGATAAAAAATATTATGCATTCATATAATTTGGTCTGAGAAGGAAGTCTTTTATTGTAGAAGCTACCTGAGATGATTTCACTAGAAGATATGGGAGTTTTCTTTTTGGAGACTTTGGCCCACAAGTGGTTGATTATCTGAGTAAATACAGGAATTTGTTGCTTATACAGGAATTTAGTCCAGAACAGGGCATTTGGGGGTTGGTTAAGACAGTAGTATTGTGGCCCTAGGTGGGCTTCTCTGGGCGACTCTCTGCTTCTCCTCCTGGTGAAGGGATACCTGCTGCATCCTGCACTCAAACAGCCAGAGAAACTGGAAAGGAAGCTCTCTGTAAATTTCCTTTTTTTCTTCTTTAATCAATCAAAAGATCTTTTTCAGAATCCCTACAAAACTCCCTGAGATTCCTTGGTTACCAGCCCACTGTAAGCCAGTCCACCAGCAGAGGTAGAATGGGATTAGCCTTTTGTTTAGATAAGTCATTGTTCATCACCAGGCTCATCCTGTGGCATGAGAGCAGCAGCTTATCCTCAGTGATTATATTGAACTCTATCTGGAGAAAATCAGCATTTTCAGGAAGGAATAAAGGGAATAGTTGTTTGGCTAGGTAACCTAGTGGAAGATTTTTGATTGCCTGAAAACAGTTGAAATAGCAAACTTTTAGAAAAATAGGTCACTCAGATGTGGAAGAAGCACTGTATGCCAAATAGGTAAAACAGTTAAAAACAAAAATTCAAAGGAAGCTTGATAGTCATAGTTTAAAGAATTTAAGGAGGCTTTCCCATCTCTCCTTGCGGTCCTTTGGAGCTCTGCATCCAGGTGGGCGTGTCTCTCCTTTCCTCTGTTGCCTTTTGCGGCTCTTCTCGAGTGAGCGTTCTGCAGTGACCAGTGCAAAGAAAGAGAGGAAAGCAACAGAATGGGAGAGACTAGAGAACTCCCTAAGAAAATTAGAGATACCAAGGGAACATTTCATGCAAAGATGGGTACACTAAAGGACAGAAGCAGTATGGACCTAACAGAGGCAGAAAATATTAAGAAGAGGTGGCAAGAATACACAGAAGAACTGTACAAAACAGATCTTAATGACCCAGATAACCAACATGGTGTGATCACTCGCCTAGAGCCAAACATCTTAGAGTGTGAAGTCTAGTGGGCCTTAGGAATCTCATCTACGAACAAAGCTAGTGGAGGTGATGGAATTCCAGCTGAGCCATTTCCAATCCTAAAAGATGATGCTGTGAAAGTGTTTCACTCAATATGCCAGCAAATTTGGAAAACTCAGCCGTGGCCACAGAACTGGAAAAGGTCAGTTTTCATTCCAATCCCAAAGAAAGGCAATGCCAAGGAATGCTCAAACTACCGCACAGTTGCACTCATCTCACAGGCTAGTAAAGTAATGCTCAAAATCCTTTAGCTAGGTTTCAACAGTATATGAACAAAAAACTTCCAGATGTACCAGCTGGATTTAGAAAAGGCAGGGGAACCAGAGATTAAATTGCCAGCATCCACTGGATCATAGAAAAAGCAAGAGGATTCCAGAAAAAATCTGTTTCATTGACTGTGCTAAAGCCTTTGACTGTGTGGATCACAACAAACTGTGGAAAATTTTCTTAAAAGGTGGAAATACCAGACCACCATACCTGCCTCCTGTGAAATCTGTATGCAGGTCAAGAAACTACAGTTAGAATTGGTCATGGAACAATGAACTGGTTCAGAATTCGGAAAGGAGTACATGAAGGCTGTATATTGTCACCCTGCTCATTATATGCCAAGTGTGGGGCTGGATGAAACACAAGCTGGAATCAGGATCACCAGGAAAAATACCGGTAACCTCAGATATGCAGATGACACTACCCTAATGGCAGAAAGTGAAGAGAAAGTAAAGAGCCTCTTGATGAAAGTGAAAGAGGAGAGTGAAAAGCTGGCTTAAAACTCAAAAAAAATGAAGATCATTGTATCTGGTCCCTTCCCTTCACGGCAAATAGATGGGGAAACAGTGGAAATAGTGAGAGACTTTATTTTCTTGGGCTCTAAAATCACTGCAGATGGTGACTGCAGCCATGAAATTAAAAGACGCTTGTTCTTTGAAAGAAAAGCTATGGCAAACCTGGACAGCATATTTGGAGAAGGCAATGGCACCCCACACCAGCACTCTTGCCTGGTAAATCCCATGGACAGAGGAGCCTGGTAGGCTGCCGTCCATGGAGTCTGCAAAGAGTCAGACACAACTGAGCGACTTCACTTTCACTTTTCACTTTCATGCATTGGAGAAGGAAATAGCAACCCACTCCAGTGTTCTCGCCTGGAGAATCCCAGGGATGGCGGAGCCTGGTGGGCTCTCGTCTATGGGGTCACACAGAGTCGGACACGACTGAAGCGACTTAGTAGCAGCAGCAGCAGCAGACAGCATATTAAAAAGCAGAGTCATCACTTTGCTGACAAAGGTCAGTATAGTCAAGCTATGGTTCTTCCATTAGTGATGTACATATGTGAAAGTTGGACCATAAAAAGGCTGAGCACTGAAGAATTGATGCTTTTGAACTGTGGTGCTGGAGAAGACTCTTGACAGTCCCTAGGATAGCAAGGAGATCCAACCAGTCCATCCTAAAGGAAATCAACCCTGAATATTCACTGGAAGGACTGATGCTGAAGCTGAAGCTTCAGTATTCTGTCCAGGCCAGCTGATGCAAAGAGCTGATGCATTGGAAAATACCTTAATGCTGGAAAGATTGAGGGTAGAAGGAGAAAGGGGTGACAGAGGATGAGATGGTTGGTTGGCATATTGACTCAATGGCTATAAGTTTGAGCAAACTGGGAGACAAGAAGGACAGGGAAACCTGGTGTGCTGCTGTCCATGGGGTCGCAAAGAGTTGAATATGACTGAGCAACTGAACAGCAACAATGTAAAGAACAGTTTACAAGATTATTATTTGAACAGGAATATAATTTGAAAGGTCTAAGTGCTTCTGTCTTCTTACCCTTATTGTGAAGGTGAAAGTTGCTCAGTTGTGTCCGACCCTTTGTGACCCAGTCCATGGAACTCTCCAGGCCAGAATATTGGAGTGGGTGGTCGTTCCTCTTCTCCAGGGGATCATCCCAACCCAGGAATCAAACCCAGGTCTCCCGCATTGCAGGCAGATTCTTTACCAGCTGAGCCACAGATCCATTTGACTCTTTAGGACTCACTTTTCTTTTGTTGTAAAATGTGTAGGTTTACATTAATGGCCCTCATGGTTTTTTTCACACCCTAAACTTAAACTTGTGAGGCTCTAAAAATGTCAGACGAATGATCTCCTGCTTTTGTCCAGAAGTTTTCATTTGTGTTTTCAGATTTATATGGCAATAATAATAATACCTTTCCCTAGTATTATCAGAATTTAATGCCATATTATGGAGCCCAAATAATTTGAAATATTAATTACACATTTCAGAGAAAAGGTATGACTTTATTGGAAAATTTTCTACAAGCAAGAATTGTTTTTTTCTATCCAGAGTGATATAATTTGGTGTTAATTATTGAGTTTGTATTTCAGGGCAGCAGTGTGCCTAAACCTTTTTACGGTTACTTGCTATAACTCACACAACAATCTTGTAAAGTTGGTAGGTTGACATTTCCATCCCAGCAATAGGTGACAAAACTAAAACTCAGGAAGTATTTAGCAGAACAGGAATTTGAACCTATGTAGTACTCTTGCCTGGAAAATCCCATGGGAGGAGCCTGGTAGGCTGCGGTCCATGGAGTCGCGAAGAGTCGGACACGACTGAGCGACTTGACTTTCACTTTTCACTTTCATGCATTGGAGAAGGAAATGGCAACCCACTCCAGTGTCCTTGCCTGGAGAATCCCAGGGATGGCAGAGCCTGGTGGGCTGCTCTCTGTGGGGTTGTACAGAGTTGGACACGACTGAAGCGACTTAGCAGCAGCAGTGGCAGCAGATTTGACAGAACCTGGGGAAATTAAAAAGTAAATTTGAGATACTTGTTTCTTTTGCCAAATAGTGCCATAAAACAGTAATAGTTTAAAAAAATGGATTTTCTTTCCCCTAAAAGTTATGTCCACATTCTGTATACAGATGTAATCCTAAATTTCATAATCAAATACTGGTAAATTTTAGCATTGCAAATAAGTGAATAAACAAGCCTCCTTTAGTGCCATAGTTTTTGGCTGGATAAAAATGTGATTCAAAGTAGTATCAAACCAGGGGTAATTATAATCCAGCCAACAGTGCTTTTAGTGTTTAAATCAGAGGAAGTCTTAGATTATGAATTCTGTGACTGTGACCCTTTTTAAACTCAGAAGAGTTGATGTAAGAACTAGTCAGTAGATCTTGCCTGTATCATATAAGCTTGATAATTTTGAAAATGCTACGTTGTATATTTTGCATATTGGTTTCTAAATTTAGATGTACTTTTTTATTGAAAAATTTTTAGGATTGATTTTGCCAAAGTAGTCTTAAAAATATTGACGTCTGTTAAGCTTTCAAAAAATACTTTCTGGGATCATGGAAATGAGGTTGCTTTACTCTGTCAGATGAAGTTGTTTGGCAAATACATACATGTGCATATATGTGTATGTACATCACACAAGCAGATCATTTGTTTTCAGTATTATTGTAATAAGATTGTTGGCAGTTCACACAAAGTAGTAAACCATAAGTTTACACAAGTTGCCTGAATTCCACCCACCCTCATTCTTCAGTGTTCTCTAGCCTTTTCTAGAAATTACCAAGAAGTGCCCTAATCTTTAATAAATCTTTCTGGTGACCACACATTGCCTCTGCTGGCTGTCAGTACACCAAGCTGTTCATGTTTGGAAGAGGTTTTTAACAACCTCCTCTCTCAGTTACTTAAGGTTATTACATGTACTCTCTGTCCCCAAAACGTATTGGTGTGCCTAGTCTTTTGCAGCTCTTCTCAGTAATTAGTATTGGAGCCCACAAACCCCCATCTCACGTGTACCCACACGGTTCCCAGCTGGCTTCCACTGAGCATGAGGTAAAACAGGGAAGGACCGGAGAGAGAAGAGCCAGCTTCGCTCCCACCCTTGAGAGGGCCACCTGTAGTTTCTCCATCCCTAAATACTGCGCCTCTCCTCTGTTCTTGCTAGTGCTTCTAGGTTTCAGCCTCAGACTTTCAAAGTTTCTTTACCAGTGTTCAGCTTTCCTCCAGAATCCGTAAATGAGCATATGTTCCATGTCATTGTCTGTGAATGTCTTATTATGATAGGCCTGAAACAAAGGAAGTTTTGTCCAGTGAAACCAGCAGTTTTTGTAGCTAGAAACTGATGGTGACTTATCTCTGATGGTGACTTATCTCTGTATTCCACTAACTGCTTTTTATTTAACATATATGTTTCCCCATTTTTCCCTTTTTTTAAATTCCCAATGTATTTGGAGAATTAGTCCATACTAGTTAGCCTAGAGAGAGCTTCCTTATTCCTTATATTCACATAGTTCTGCCCTTATGTGTTTATAAGTATTTAATCAGTCCCCCTCTTAGAGGACATTTGAGTTATTTTTAGTCTTGCTGATTGGTAATAAATGAGAAATTCACCAAGTAAAGAAAAATTCTAATGAGCAAGCAGAATTTTTATTTAATTATTTTTTTTTTTAAGTGAAAGGTTTATTTAGGGAGATACATACTCCATAGATGGGGCTTCCCTGGTGACTTAGTGGCAAAGAATCTGCCTGCAGTGTGGGAGACGTGGGTTCAGTCCCTGGGTCAGGAAGATCACCTGGAGGAGGAAATGACAACCCACTCCAATATTCTTGCCTAGAAAGTCCCATGGGCAGAGAAGCCTTGTGGGCTACAGTCCATGGGCTGCAAAGTCAGACACAGCTGAGCATATATGCACACACACTTCATAGACAGTGTAGGCTGACCCAAGGTGAGCACATGCTAGCAAAACTTTCATAATATTGGAATTTATTATGAGTTACTATAGATATATTATCAGCTTCCCAAATAGACTAAATGTTCTGTAAGTTCTTTATTTGAAGCAATTTTAATGGACATGTTTATGTAAATTGGCGGTAGATAAATAATGATAATTATATAACAAAAATGTCATAGATTGTGTCCTGAATTTCAGACTGAGCTGAACTTGCTAATTGCTCTGATAAGTCTCAATTAGTGCCTCAGTCTATTTTTAAATTTTATTGAGATATAATTGACATGCAGTAAGTTACATATATTTGAAGTGCACAATTTTATAAGTTTTGATATGGGTGTACGCCTGTGAAACCATCAGCACAGTCAAGATAGTTAACATTCCTCTTATTCTCAGAAGATTCTATTTGCCCCTGACCTCTAATCTACTTTGTGTCACTATAGATTAACTTGAATGCTTTATACGATAGGTCCTTCTTCTGTCTAGCTCCTTTAACTCCGCATAACTATTGTGAAATTCATCCATCTTGAGGCATATGCTAATAGTTCATTCCTTTCTGTTGCTGAATAGTATTCATTTGTACTGATATACACAATTTGTTTATCCACTCACCTGTTTATGAGGGATTTATTTTTATTTGTTACAAATAGAGCTGCTTTGAAGGTATGTCTACAAGTCTTTGTATGAACATATGCTTTCCTTTCTCTTGGGTGAATATCTAGTGGCAGAATGGTTGGACCATATGGTAGGTGTATGTTTCACTTTTTAAGAAACTGCCAACTGTTTCCAAACTGGATCAACCGTTATACATTCCCACCAACAGGACCTGTGAATTCCAATTTTTTCCACATCCTACCAGTGTTTGGTATGATTAGTGTTTTCTAATCTTAAACATTCTAATAGATGAGTATCTCACTGTAGCTTTGATTTACATTTCTAAGATAACTCATGATGTTGAGCATCTTTTCATTGCTCCTAGGGAGTCTTTATATCCTTTGGGAAATGTCTTTTCAAATGTTTTTGGTAATATTTTGTCTTACTAGATAGACTCTTGAGTTTTGAGAGCTCTTTATATATTCTGACCACAAATCCTCAATCTGTGGCTTTATTTTCAGTCTTATGAGTGTGTTTGGAGAGCAGAGGTTTAAGAATTTGATGATATCCAGTTTCTCAATTTATTCTTTTATGGATTTTGGTTTTGGTATGTCAAAAAAAAAAAATCTCTATCTCAGCATCACATAGATTTTCTCCTATCGTCTAAAAGTTTAATTGTTGTTCATTCACCAAGTCATGTCTGACTCTGTGAACTGTAGCACGCCAGGCTCCTCTGTCCTTCACTGTCTCCCGGAGTTTGCTCAAACTCATGTCCATTACATTTTTTTTTTTTTTTCAGATTTGTCCATATCTTACACATTTTGTTCCTACTATAAATGTTGTTTAATTTCAAAGTAGGATAATTTTTCCCCACTCCTGAGGTAATTTTTCCTGAGTACGTTGCCCAAGGCTCTGGGAGTGGTAAGTTTCTCAAGCCTGGCTGGTAGAAACAGTACACGGTTCCCTGTGTGAGGACTGAGTACTGTCTCCTCTGATGCGTGCATTCCCGTTGACGATGATATGCGGTGCTGTGCTAAGTCACTTCGTCGTGTCCAACTCTGAACCCATGGACTGTAGCCCGCCAGGCCCCACTGTCCATGGGGTTCTCTAAGCAAGAATACTGGAGTGGGTTGCCATTTCCTTATCACCTCCAAATTGTTTTTTTTTTTGTTGGGATGCATGAGTGTGTGTGAAAAAGTCTTTGATATTACAATAATTCGTGGCCCTCCCAAGGGCCAAAGAATATAAATTAGGTACACAGTCATTAAAATTTCCTCAAGGCAATTAAGAAAGAGTCATCTAAAAAGTCTCTTGGGTTCAAGTGATAAAGAAAAAAAGATTGAAAAGCACTGCTTTAGTCATTTTGGGTGGTTCTTTTCACAAGTCTCCACTCGTTAAAAGTCCCTTGCACATGTGCTGCTCAGTTCTTAGCACAAAGGATATTCTGCAGGTCTTTAGGATTCTCTTTCTATATCATCTCTCCACTCTAATACTCTGCCCTGAGAACTCTTATCCCAGTTTTCTCCCCAGACTGCCAGCTCTGTCTCTTCAGCTCAGGGAAATATGCCTATTAAAAATATACTTAGCTCTGTAAAAAGCCATTGAGAAGCATTTTACTGATTGAAACAGCTGACATTCCAGTGAGTGTTTTCACACTTGCACCTTACATATTTTGTGGATTGGCAATTTTCTATGATAGTCCAGCAGTCTTTTTGAAAAAAAATTTCTCTACATTAGTTTTTGAAACAATTGTGTTGTATCTGATAATTAAAATTGCCCATTCATAGATGGCATTACCTTTGCCCCCTCTTACTCTTATTGATACGGAATCTTGGTGTTTTTTTCTTTTTCTTTTTTTTAATGAAAAGCAAGTAAGCCTTAGCCTAGGAATATCTGATTGCTGCTAAATGCGTACACCAGAGAGTAAATTCAATGTTTAGGATGCTCTGTGGACTTGTCGTTTTAATATTACTACTGATAGAGCAATATCTAGATTACAACATGAATTAAAACTAGATTCAAAACTTCTTAAATAGAATTTGCTCCAGGGCAAGAATCAAGCCTTCCATTGTGTAAGATAGATAGGACTGGAAAGGGGTTTTGGAGGTGCAGTAGTTATGTCTTTCAGCTAAGACCCCTGGAGTTTGATGTGGTCACTTGGCATTTAGCAGAGATAGCGTAAGAGCCTCATGTTCTTAATGTCCAGTTCCGTTTTCTGTCCATGTTGTCCCCACTGGCTTCTCACCCCTGTTTCTGCCCAGTGACTTAGGATTAGAACAGATCTCTTAGCTTTTCTCATGTAGCTGTAAGTATGTAGAAGTGAAGTCGCTCAGTCGTGTCCGACTCTTTGCGACCCCATGGACTGTAACCTACCAAGCTCCTTTGTCCGTGGGATTTTCCAGGCAATAGTACTGGAGTGGATTGCCGTTTCCTTCTCCAGGGGATCTTTCTGACCCAGGGATTGAACCCGGGTCTCCGGCATTGTAGACAGACGCTTTACCATCTGAGCCAACAGTAAATATTTGGTAGTCTAACTTGATATAATTTGGTATGCTGGTTCACTCCCTTAACAACAATGTGCTGTCAGCTGTGCTGGGTCCTGGGGAGACCGTCATACATGCCTTTCCCCATGTTGCTGACGCTCTGTCCCGACTCTGGGGGTCAGCTGTGCCCACATTGCTCCCAGCTCTCTCTATCTCGCCTTCCATTTCTATTCATCCTACAAGTCGCAGCTCGTGGCAGTCAGGGTGCTTCCAGTGGTCCACAAAGCCCTCATTTCCTGGTACACATATCCTGTAGAATCCCCGGTACTGTAAGTATGATAGGATGGCACTCGTGTGAGTTTATGACATCTGGCACAGTTGACTTTCTGCAGGTGAGATTAGCTGGGTGGGCCTGACCTAATGACATGAACTGTTTAAATCTGGGTCTAGAGTCAGAGACAAAGGGAGTAAGGAATGTGATATGAGACAGATTCTCTGTTGTTGGTTTTAAAGATGGAGGGGCCACAGGTCAACGATTGTCTGTGGGAGCAGAAGGAAGGAACCTTCTGGTTGATAGTCAGGAAGGAAGATTGGAACTTCAGTCTCACAACCACAGGAACCAGATTTTGCCTGAATGAGCCTTGGAAGTGAATTCTTCCTTAGTCAGGCCTCCTTTTGTGAGCACAGCCCATTGACACCTTGGTTCCAACTGTACCAGCTACCCTCAGCAAAGAACCCAGCCAACACCATACCTGGACTTCTACCCTACAGAACTCTAACCAGTAGATGATTATTGCTTTAAGCTGCTGTACTTAACGGTCGTTTCTTATGCCGTAATACAGAATTAACATGAGGTTTAAGTATCTCTTTTTATGGAGCACCTTTCCTGGCCCCCTGGTGGTATCACGTCACCCTGATTAGATGGCTGTAGTACTTTGAACTGCTTTGTAGCGTCTTACTTTAGTTGTGTCGTGTTCAGTAACTCTCTGGAGATACACAGCTTGTTTGAATTCTCTGTATTTAGACCCAGTATAGTCATCCCTCATTGGTAAAGTATTGGGGTGGTAAAGTATCCCCACTGTTACCCTATCTCATCTGCCAGGTAGCCAAAATCTGTGGATGATCAAGATCCTTGCATGAAATAGTAGTATATGCCATTTGTATAACCCATATCCATCCTCCCATTTTCCCATATACTTTAAATCATCTCTAGATGACTCATAATATCTAATACAGAATAAGTACTATGTAAATAGTTGTAAATACAATGTAAATGCTATATATAGCTGCTGGCCTGGGAACTTTCTGGAATTTTTTTTCTCAAGTATATATGATCCAGGTATACAAAGGACTAACTATATGTTCAGTTCTGTTCAGTTGCTCAGTTGTGTCTGACTCTGTGACCCCATGTACTGCAGCACGCCAGGCTTCCCTGTCCATCACCAACTCCTGGAGCTTGCTCAGACTCATGCCCATCCAGTCAGTGATGCCAACCATCTCGTCCTCTGTCGTCCCCTTCTCCTGCCTTCAATCTTTCCCAGCATCAGGGTCTTTTCACATGAGTTGGTTCTTTGCATCAGGTAGCCAGAGTATTGGGGCTTCAGCTTCAGCATCAGTCCTTCCAATGAATATTAAGGACTGATTTCCTTCAGGATGGACTGGTTTGAAATCCTTGTAGTCCAAGGAACTCTCAAGAGTCTTCTCCAACACCACAGTTCAGAAGCGTCAGTTCTTCGACGCTCAGCTTTCTTTATGGTCCAACTCTCACGTTCATACATGACTACTGGAAAAACCATAGCTTTGACTAGATGGACCTTTGTTGTCGAAGTGATGTCTCTGCTTTTTAATATGCTGTCTAGGCTGGTCTTAGCCAAGGAGTAAGCGTCTTTTAATTTCATGGCTGCAGTCACTATCTGCAGTGATTTTGGAGCCCAAGAAAATAAAATCTGTCACTGTTTCCATTTTTTCGCCTTCTATTTATCATGAAGTGATGGGACAGGATGGATGCCATGATCTTCGTTTTTTGAGTGTTGAGTTTTAAGCCAGCTTTTTCACTCTACTCTTTCACTCTCATCAAGAGACTCTTTAGATCTTCGCTTTCTGCCATAAGGGTGGTGTCATCTGCATATCTGAGGTTACTGGTATTTCTCCTGGCAGTTTTGATTCCAACTTGTGCTTCCTCCAGCCCAGCATTTTGCATGATGTATTCTGCATATAAGTTAAATAATCAAGGTGACAATATACAGCCTTGATATACTCCTTTCCCAATTTGGAAGCAGTCTGTTGTTCCATATCTGGTTCTAACTGTTGCTTCTTTACCTGCATACAGATTTCTCAGGAGGCAAGTAAGGTGATCTGGTATTCCCATCCCTTATTAAAGAATTTTCCACAGTTTGTTGTGATCCATACAGTCAAAGGCTTTGGCGTAGTGAATAAAGCAGAAGTAGATGTTTTTCTGGAACTCTCTTGCTTTTTCTGTCATCTGATGACTGTTGGCAATTTGATCTCGGTTTCCTCTGCCTTTTCTAAATCCAGCTTGAACATCTGGAAGTTCTTGGGTCACGTACTGTTGAAGCCTTGCTCGGAGAATTTTGAGCATTACTTTGCTAGTGTGTGAGAGGCGTGCAGTTGTGTGGTAGTTTGAACATTCTTTGGCATTTCCTTTCTTTGGGATTGGAATGAAAACTGACCTCTTCCAGTCCTGTGTAGCCATTTGTATAGTGTTAGAAATGAATGAATAATAAGACATAATCTTTGACTTCAGCAGGTTTATAGTCTTGAGTTTGGCTGTGTTGTTTGTAGGTGTTCTTTCTTTGTGTCAGGCATGTATTGGTTTTGGTTTTAGTGGATAGGAGCAATCTTCTGTCAGTTGTTGTTTAATCTCTTAAGTTGTGTTCGACTCTGTGACTCCATGAACTCTAGGCCACTAGGCTTCTCTGTCCGTGGGATTTCCTGGGCAAGAATGCTGGAGCGGGTTGCCATTTCCTTCTTCAGGGATCAAACCCTCATCTCCTGCATTGGCAGGCAGATTCTTTACCACTGAGCCACCAGGGAAGCCCCCTACTACTCAGTTGCCCAAGTCCTACTAAGGTAAACTGGCTTCCTTTCTTGTATTCCCATCAGTACTTGCTTAGACAGTTCAAATAACTGTAACAGAGGAAGGGTGAATTCTTTAAAAAAAAAACAAGAGGGGACCAAAACCAAAAAATACATGCACTTGACATGCAGGCAAGCAAAGGCTCTTATGAAGAATAATCTTATTGTATGCCCCATTCTGCTAGAGGTCTGTCAAGAGTACTGACCTTAAAGGAGACGGCAGGAGGTGGGCTCGCTCTGCTTTGTTCTCTGCCAAAGGCTTCCTGAATGCTGAGGGATGGACGCTGGTTCTTAAGGAAGGCATTTAATTAAGTTTTTAGCATTGCATTTCCCTGTCAACCCTCAAAAGCCAAACTTTAGTGTTTAATGACAAGTCTCACTCATAATCAGTAAATAAAAGTAAAGTTTGCAGGATTACTGAGCAAAGCTCAAAAGCAGCACAGCAAACAATAGAAAGGTCACAGGTGAAGAGGGGATTCAGGGACGTTACTCTGTGTTAAGAACTGCCTAATAAAGCCAAGAACTGTGTAATAAAACCATTTTTTGATGATATGGGCTTCAGTTTTCATTCAGGTCATGCTGCCAGAACAGCACACAAAAACAAGTCTAGCTACCTAATACCCTGATAATTTTGTATAACCCGAAGAACCTGTACTAGCCAGAGTCAGATTTGGGAAAGGAAACTTCTGATGTCCCATTCCAAATCATGTATTCACAAATAAAATATTTTAGATGATAATTTTAGAATATCTACTGTGAAAGTGAATGATTTGAGTCAATTAAACAAATACACATTTTTATTATATTATAATGATAAAACCTTGAGATATTTTTTCATATCTTAGTATAATTACTTTTTGAGGAAAACATGTAAATTACACAAATATTTTATTAATGTATCATTTTTTTCCCTTAGTAATTTTTCTAGAGACTCAGTGATTTGAATATTTCTTTCCCAAGTGATAATGAAGCATATTCCTTTGTACAAGCTCAAAAAATAATTATCTATTCATTTTAAAATATATTTATCTTTGTATATAACAAAACAGTTACAAAATGCTATATGTCAAGCTTTTATCATTAGTTTGGAAGATAGATATGTACAGTGAGGATTTGGGGATTTTGTTTACATAGAAACTGTATTACATTAATTCTTTTATTTGAATTTTTTCAGATTGCCTTGCGCAAATTTCTGGTAATAAAATTTCTATTTTTATTCTTAATTCCCTTGTAGATCCAAATGATAGTTGGGGGAAAGGCATGGGTGTAAGGGTGAGTAGCTTTCTTTTCCAATACTCAGGTGACTTTCATTTTCATTTCAAACATTAGTTCAGAAGAGCGAAACTTGACAAACCAACAAAAGAAGCTACTTTTCTGAAGCTGAAATATCATTTCAGAGTCTGTGTCTTCTGCCAATTTTTTGATGTACGTTTCCTCTTAGTTCAAATGTGTTTTAATTGATATTTTGAAAGAATGTTGAAGCACTTATATCTGAATTTTTCTCCTTTTAATCTCTTTAAAATTATGAAATATAGCTCACTTAAAACGTGTAAACAAGTAGAGAGTATAATGAATTATTTAAATGTAACCTCTTCCCAGATCAAGAAACAGAACATGCTGGTGCCTCACAAGGGCCCTTGGTGCCCCTTAGTGATTAGAACTGCCTCCTCCCACACCACAGTGTGACCAGTAGCCTGACTTTATTATAGTCTCTTTCTTAGTGTTCTTTTATAATTTTGCCACCTAATTATTCTTTCCTAAGCAATATAATTTAATTTTTCATGTTTAATTAAATGAGTCATACCACATGTATTCTTCTGGATCTGGGTCTTTTGCAGAAACTATCTCATTTTAAAAATTTGCCTGTGTTATGTTTTGCTAAAGATTGTTCATAATACTCCACTGAATGCTTGCACCATGGTTTATCTGTATTATTCTGTTGGTGGATAGTTGGGTTGTTTCCAGTTTTTGCCTTTTGTAAACAATGCAGCTGTTCATAAGCTTGTCTTCTGTTGCCCATAACCATGCATTTCTATAAGGTATAGATGTAGGCATAGAATTCCTGATATTTAAGACTATGCATATATTCAACTCAGTAGAGAATGTCATATTCTTAAACAGTCTACACTCCTATTAGCACTGTGTGAGAATTCTTGTTGGTCTGCATAGTTGAACCATGTTCTTGGTTTTTGTCATACTTGGTTATTTAGCCATTCTGTGGTATGTGGTAGTATCTTATTATTTATGAAGTTGGAGAGGTTTGTTTGTTTGTTTTTTCTAATAGTGTCAGGCACCTTTTTAGATGTTCATTGGACATTTGTATAGTCTCTTGGGGCTTCCCAGGTGGCTCAATGGTAAAGAACCCACCTGCCTATGCAGGGGATGCAGATTCTATCCCTGGCTCAGGAAGATGCCCTGGAGAAGGAAATGGCAAGCCACTGCAGCATTCCTGCCTGGGACATCCCATGGACAGAGGAGCCTGGTGGGCTACAGTCCATGGGGTCGCAAAGAGACAGAGACACGACTGAGCGCACTCACACAGATGAAGTGCCTGTAAAGCACTTGCCTGTTCTTTTTCCTTCTCTCTCCTTACTGATTTGTGGCAGCCCTTGATGTGTTCTGGATATGAACCCTTTGTGAACCGTGTGTTTTACAGATACCGTCTCCCATTCCAGTTTGGCTTTTCATTGTTTATTGCGTCATTGAACATGAGGTCTTAATTTTAATGTAGTCAAGGTTTTCAGCATTTTCCGTTATTGTTAATGATTTTGAGTTTTTGTTACCTCAAGAAGTCTTTCCTTAAGTCACAAAGGTAATGTATTTGTTTCTGATAGCTTTATCATTATACTCTTTAAATTTAGCTTTATGATACACTTGTAGTTAAGTTAGGCACGTAACATAAGTTAGTGGATTTTCTTCTTTTACTTTTCCAAATGGATACTGCATTGTCCCAACGCAATTCAGTTACCCCCATTTTGTTGGACTCTTTTCTTATTTTTGCATTTTGAAAGTACTTTATATATTGCAAATGCAAATTCTCTGTCAGATGTGTGATTTACAGATGTTTTCTGCCAGTGTATGTCTTGTCTTTATCCTCTTAACTGATATCTTCCTTTAAACAAAAGTTTTTCATTTTGATCAAGTTTAATATATCAGTGTCATGGACTATGCTTTTGGTTTCATATCCAAGAACTCTTTGCCTAACCTGCATGTTTTCTCATGTCTTTTTTTCTAGATGTTTTAAAATGTTGGATATGGCAGTTAGGTCTATGATGTTTTTGAGTTAATATCTGTGTTAGGTATTAAGTATAGATTAATGCTAATGTTTTTGGCGTGCAGATATCCAGAACCATTTGTTGAAAAGATTATATATCCATTCAATTGATTTTGTACTTTTGCCAAAAATCAGTTGATTATATTTGTGTGAGTTGATTTCTGAACTCTTTATTCTGCTTACGGCTCTCCCTTTTGATACCATACTGCCTTGATTATTGCAGCTTTGTAGTAATCCTTGAAATCACGCTGTGTGAGACTCCCAGCTATGTTCTGTTCTATCAAAATTGCTTTCACTATTTTAAAGTCTTTGCCTTTCCTCATAAATTTGAGGTGGTTATATCTACTATAAGTCCTGCTGGGATTTTGATTAGGCTTGCATTGGATCTATATAGATCAATAGATCAAATTATTATGTCAGTAATAATGAGTCTTCCAATCTGTGAACATGGTTTCTCTCTCTATTTAGGTTGTCTTTATTTCTTTCATGTTTTGTGGTTTTCAGCATACAAATCTTGCAAAATTTTTGTCAGATTCATATCTAAGCATTTCTGTTTTCTTTTTCTTTCATTCTTTCATATTGTAAATGTACAGTTTTTAAAAAATATTTTTTACTTGTAGTTGTTAATTGCTAGTATTTGGAAATACAGTCGCTTTTTGTATGTTAATGTTGCATTCAGCAATTTTTCTAAACTCGTTCTAGGATTTTTTTTAATAGATTCCTTGGGATTTTTTCTATAGATAATACTCCATCTGTGAATAGAGACAGTTTTATTTCTTCTTTCCTAATCTATATGCCTTTTATTTCTTTTTCTTGACTTACATTGCCAGCTAGAACTTCTCCAGTATGAGAATGAATAGAAGTGACAAAAGTATAGACAAACTTGCCTTGTTCCTGATCTTAGGACATTAGCTGTAGTTTTTGTAAATACTCTTTATCAAGTTACAGAAGTTCCTTTTTATTCCTAGTGTGCTGAGTTTTTTTAAATCATGAAAAAATACTTTTTAAAGAATGTGATAATCATGATTTTTTTTTCTTATTTAGTCTAAATATGTTGAATTATGTTGGTTCTGTTTGAATGAGACTTGTGATCCCAAAATAAACCCCACTTGTCTGTGATGCAGTATTCCTCTAGCGCGTTCCATGATTCAGTCTGCTATATACATGTTTATTTGAGGGTGCTTGTGTCTATGTTGATGAAGTGGCGTTAATCTATGGTTTTCTTGTAATATCTTTGCCGTTTGAGTATCAGGATAATAACATACTGGCTTCATAAATTGGAAAGCCTTCCCTCCTTTTCTGCTTACTAGATGATGTTCAAATTTGTATCATTTCTTCCTTAAATGTTTAATAGAATTTGCCATTGAAACTGTCTGGGTTTCAAGTTTTCTTTCTTAGAATGTGTTTTTACCTATGAATTCAACTTTTTAAAATAAATGTAGGACTATTTGGGTTACTGTTTTTTGTTTGTTTTCCTTTGAGTAGTTTGTATGTCTCTTAGGAAGTGCTTGTTTCATCCAGATTATGGAATTAAAAGAAAGTTTACTTAAGTTATTGGCTGCATTGGGTGTCTGTCACTGTGCGGGCTTCTCTCTCCTTGGGGAGCCCGTGGCTTCTCCTTGCTGTGGCTTCTCTCATTGCGGGGCACGGGCTCTGGGCGCGTGGCTTCGGCGTCTTGGCTTTCAGGCTCTGGAGGTCAGCAGCTGTGGCACACAAGTTTCCTTGCTCCATGACATGTGGGACCGTCCCATTCAGGGAACGCGCCCTTGTCTCCTGCGTTGGCAGGTGAGTGCTTCATGACTGAGCCGCCAAGGAAGCTGCCAAATTGTGGGATTTTTGTGTTAAAATTTTTCATAGTATTCCTTTAATCTTTTTGATGTCTTAAGGTATTGATAATCCCCTCTTTGAATCCTGATGCAAGCTTGTGTCTTCTTTTGTAATTCTTGTTAGAGGATTGATTATCAGTTTTATGATTTTTTTCAAAGAAGTAGCTTTGGGATTCATTAATTTTCTCTCTTTTTCTGTTTGCACCTTCTTTAATGTCTATTCTTTATCAATACTGTTCTTCAGCTTGCTTTGTGGTTCTTCTGTTCTTTATCTAGTTTAACTGTAACAGGTTATTACAAAATCTTGAGTATAGTATTCTGTACTATATAGCAGGTCCTTGTTCAGTTCAGTCGCTCAGTCGTGTCCGACTCTTTGCGACCCCATGAATTGCAGCACACCAGGCCTCCCTGTCCATCACCAACTCCTGGAGTTCACTCAGACTCACGTCCATCGAGTCCGTGATGCCATCCAGCCATCTCATCCTCGGTCGTCCTCTTCTCCTCCTGCCCCCAATCCCTCCCAGCATCAGAGTCTTTTCCAATGAGTCAACTCTTCACATGAGGTGGCCAAAGTCCTGGAGTTTCAGCTTTAGCATCATTCCTTCCAAAGAAATCCCAGGGTTGATCTTCAGAATGGACTGGTTGGATCTCCTTGCAGTCCAAGGGACTCTCAAGACTTCTCCAACACCACAGTTCAAAAGCATCAATTCTTCAGTGCTCAGCTTTCTTTATAGTCCAACTCTCACATCCATATAGGGACTACTGGAAAAACCATAGCCTTGACTAGATGGACCTTAGTCGGCAAAGTAATGTCTCTGCTTTTGAATATAATATCTAGGTTGGTCATAACTTTTCTTCCAAGGAGTAAGTGTCTTTTAATCTCATGGGTGCAGTCACCATATGCAGTGATTCTAGAGCCCAAAAAATAAAGTCTGACACTGTTTCCACTGTTTCCCCATCTATTTGCCATGAAATGATGGGACCAGGTGCCATGATCTTCGTTTTCTGAATGTTGAGCTTTAAGCCAACTTTTTCACTCTCCTCTTTCACTTTCATCAAGAGGCTTTTTAGTTCCTCTTCACTTTCTGCCATAAGGGTGATGTCATCTGAGTATCTGAGGTTATTGATATTTCTCCCAGCAATCTTGATTCCAGCTTGTGCTTCTTCCAGTCCAGCGTTTCTCATGATATACTCTGCATAGAAGTTAAATAACCAGGGTGACAATATACAGCCTTGACGGACTCCTTTTCCTATTTGGAACCAGTCTGTTGTTCCATGTGCAGTTTAACTGTTGCTTCCTAACCTGCATACAGATTTCTCAAGAGGCAGGTTAGGTGGTCTGGTATTCCCATCTCTTTCAGAATTTTCCACAGTTTATTGTGATCCACACAGTAAAAGGCTTTGGCATAGTCAATAAAGCAGAAATAGATGTTTTTCTGGAACTCTCTTGGTTTCTCCATGATCCAGGGGATGTTGGCGATTTGATCTCTGGTTCCTCTGCCTTTTCTAAAACCAGCTTGAACATCTGGAAGTTCGCAGTTCACGTATTGCTGAAGCCTGGCTTGGAGAATTTTGAGCATTACTTTACTAGCGTGTGAGATGAGTGCAGTTGTTCAGTAGTTTGAGCATTCTTTGGCATTGCCTTTCTTTGGGATTGAAACGAAAACTGACCTTTTACAGTCCCGTGGCCACTGCTGAGTCTTCCAAATTTGTTGGCATATTGAGTGCAGCACTTTCACAGCATCATCTTTCAGGATTTGAAATCACTCTACTGGAATGCCATCACCTCCACTAGCTTTGTTCATAGTGATGCTTTCTAAGGCCCACTTGACTTCACATTCCAAGATGTCTGGTTCTAGATGAATGATCACACCATCGTGATTATCCGGGTCGTGAAGATCTTTTTTTGTATAGTTCTTCCGTGTATTCTTGCCACCTCTTCTTAATATCTTCTGCTTCTGTTAGGTCCATACCATTTCTGTCCTTTATCGAGCCCATCTGCATGAAATGTTCCCTTGGTATCTCTCATTTTCTTGAAGAGATCTCTAGTCTTTCCCATTCTGTTCTTTTCCTCTGTTTCTTTGCATTGATTGCTGAAGAAGGCTTTCTTATCTCTTCTTGCTATTCTTTGGAACTCTGCCTTCAGATGCTTATATCTTTTCTCCTTGGCTTTTCACTTGTCTTCTTTTCACAGCTATTTGTACGGCTTCCCCAGACAGCCATTTTGCTTTTTTGCGTTTCTTTTCCATGGGGATGGTCTTGATCCCTGTCTCCTGTACAGTGTCATGAACCTCATTCCATAGTTCATCAGGCACTCTATCTATCAGATCTAGGCCCTTAAATCTATTTCTCACTTCCACTGTGTAATCATAAGGGATTTGATTTAGGTCATACCTGAATGGTCTAGCGGTTTTCCCTACTTTCTTCAATTTAAGTCTGAATTTGGTAATAAGGAGTTTGTGATCTGAGCCACAGTCAGCTCCTGGTTTTGTTTTTGTTGACTGTATAGAGCTTCTCCATCTTTTGCTGCAGAGAATATAATCAGTCTGATTTCGGTGTTGACCATCTGGTGATGTCCATGTGTAGAGTCTTCTCTTGTGTTGTTGGAAGAGGGTGTTTGCTATGACCAGTGCATTCTCTTGGCAAAACTCTATTAGTCTTTGCCCTGCTTCATTCCGCATTCCAAGGCAAATTTCCCTGTTACTCCAGGTGTTTCTTGACTTCCTACTTTTGGGAGAACTTCTTTTGTGCTGCTGCTGGTAAGTCACCTCAGTCGTGTCCAACTCTGTATGACCCCAGAGATGGCAGCGCACCAGGCTCCCCCATCCCTGGAATTCTCCAGGCAAGAACGCTGGAGTGGATTGCCGTTTCCTTCTCCAATGCTTGAAAGTGAAAAGTGAAAGTGAAGTCACTCAGTCCTGTCTGACTCCTAGCGACCCCATGGACTGCAGCCTACCAGGCTCCTCCATCCATGGGATTTTCCAGGCAAGAGTACTGGAGTGGGTTGCCATTGCCTTCTCTTTTGTGCTAGAAACATTTAATATGTAAATTGTCCTCTGAATACTGCTTTAATTTCCATATCACAATTTTGATATATTTTCATTTTCATTCAGTTCAAAATGCTTTCTAATTTCCTATTAGATTTCCTCTTTACATGGGATGTTTAGAATTAGTTTTCCCCTTTTATTCAATATGCTTTACTATTAAAGAATATACTTTGAATTTCTAATACTTGGGAATTTCCCAGTGTCTTTCTCTTTCTGACTTCTGGTCTAGTTCTCTCATGGCCAGAGCACATCCTTTGTATGCTTTCATTTTATTTCATTGTGTTAAGGTATGGGTTTTGGCCCAGAATATGGACTGCATTGCTGAATGTGTTAAGTGCAGTTAAGAATAATGTATATTCTTTTGTTCTTACGTGGAATGTTCTGTAGCATTCTGTAAACACTGGCTTAATTGATTAATAGCGTTGTTTAGGTCATCTGTATCTCTGCTAATTTTTCTATTTACTTGTTCTTTTTGGTGCTTCTTTTTTGATACTGGGAGAGACATGCTGAAGTGTTTTATAATTGTAGATTATCTGTCTTTCCCTTCCTGAATAAAATCATTTTTCACTTCCATGTACTTTGAAGCTGTCATTAGGTATAAATACATTAATGTTGTTGATGGGTTTTTGTTTTTGTTTTGTTTTTTCATGAATTGACCCTGTTGTGTTCAGATCATTACATTTAATGTATTTATTGATATGGCTGGATTCTGTTAATTTTGTCTGTCCCTTTTAATTTTTGCTCCTTTGTTCCCTCTTCCCTTCTTTTGGATTATTTGGATATACTATTTTTGCATACCTAATGGCATTTTGACCATATCTTTACTATTTTCATAGTAGTTGTTCTAGGGATTGTAACATAAATATATATCTTTTCAGTCAATTTTACCACCTCAAATTTAAAGAAATCCAAAAATCCTTACTCTCCACTCTGTGTTAGATTTGCCATGTAATATATGTAGTACACTGAATTCCTTCCCAGATAATGTTAAAATTTTTTGCTTTCAATAAATCCTGCTTCCTTCATATTTGAAGATCTGTTTCCCTCTGGTAGCATTTCCCTTCAGCCTGAAAAAAACTTCCTTTAGCATTTCTTATAGACCAAGTCAGCTGGGAATTAATTTCCTTTAGTTCTCTTTTATCTGAGAATATTTTTATTTTGCCTTCATTCCTAAAGGATCCTTTCATGTCATACAGAATTCTTGTTTGACAGGTTTTTATTTTTTTATTTTTTTTCAGTCTTCTGGCCTTCCTGGTTTCTGATAAGAAATCCACAGTATTTGAGTATTTATTTTATATGTAACTTTTCTTTAAAAGTAGCTTGAGAGAAAGAAAAACACCAATACAGCATACTAACACATATATATGGAATTTAGAAAGATGGCAATGACGACCCTGTATGCAAGACAGGAAAAAAGACACAGCTGTGTATAACGGACTTTTGGACTCAGAGGGAGAGGGAGAGGGTGGGATGATTTGGGAGAATGGCATTCTATCATGTATACTATCATGTAAGAATTGAATCGCCAGTCTATGTCTGACGCAGGATACAGCATGCTTGGGGCTGGTGCATGGGGATGACCCACAGAGATGTTATGGGGAGGGAGGTGGGAGGGGGGTTCATGTTTGGGAACACACGTAAGAATTAAGGATTTTAAAATTTAAAAAAAATTTTAAAAAAAAGTAGCCTGAGAAAAACAATTTTTCTTTACCATTGGGTTTAACAGTTTGATAATGGTGTGTCTCAGCATGGTTTTCTTTCCATTTATCCTATTTGTTGTTCACTAAATGTATTGAATGTATAAGTTTATATCTTTATCAAAAATTGTGAAATTTCCAACTGTTATTTCTTCAGAATTTTTTTCTTTTCTTAGTTTCTTTCTCCTCTCCTTCTAGGACTCCAGTGACACAAATGTTAATTTTTGTATATTTTCCCAAATTGATATTGTATTAAAACAGATAGCTATGCTGAAAATCTTACTGAATACAAGGATCATTTCTTTAAAGGTATTGACAACTCTTGTTATGTAACTGGGGAAAGTCTTCCTTTTGGTTCAGCTGCTGAATGGAAAAAAATATTAATTATATAAATCACTTAAAGAATAACATAAAATCACTTAAAAAGTAAAATGCTACCGCATAGACTTGACTTTCATACATTTTCATAAACCCATTTAATAAAGTCGGTCATTTTGGTTCCCACCCAGAAGAGGCTTCTGTGTGTCATGCAGTTACAGAGCCACGTTGGTTCCCACCCACCACAAAGCCATGTTTGTATTTACTCGCCGTGGTAGAGTTCAAGCATAGGCTTTTCGAGATAAGATCAGATCTTTCTAGTGTATCTAATGATTTTAACTGGTATATTTCAAATCAGGATGAAGACCACCCCCTTAATAGTAGCTGTGAAATCTGATTCTTACTTGATTTTTTTAGCCCTATTCTAAATTAATGTTTAAGGTTATATATAATACATGTAATTTGCTGGTGGAACATATTTAGATTATCTATTAATTGAGAATGTGTGTTTGATTTAATAGTTAAATATCATGACCTTAGGACATATGCATATATTTGTGACTAGATTTCTTTTTCTCAAGCTGCTGATAATATAAAATGTTATCTTGTGCTGAAGATTAATATTTATAGTTGAGTGAGGGCATGTTTGAGTTAGCCTTATTTAAAATATTTGTTTATAAACGGAGACTGTTCAAAATAAGCTTTACCAACAAATACGATGAATTGTTGTGTGTATCTTCCTTATTTGAAAGTGAAAGTGAAAGTCGCTCAGTCATGTCCGACTCTTTCCCACGTCATGGACTATACAGTCCATGAACTTCTCCAGGCCAGGATGCTGGAGTGGGTAGCCGTTCCCTTCTCCAGAGGATCTTCCCAACTGAGGGGTCGAATCCAGGTCTCCCACATTGCAGTCGGATCTTTTACCAGCTGAGCCACCAGGAAAGCCCATTTCTTGTTTACTAACCATAAAAAACTGTTAATAATTTTAATAAATGTTTTAATAAGCATTAATTTAATAAATTTTAATGTTAACTTTCAGTTACATGTATTTTCTAGTAAGCAATGTGATATTTAGTGTTTAAATTATCTAATGATTGAGTCTCATGTTTTATGTGATTCTTTTCTAAGAACTGAAAATGTGTCTTATTCTTGGACTTTGTACTGTGAGTTTCACTTCATAATTGTAATTACCACAGATAGAGGGCTATAAAAAAGAACATTAAGGTTGTCATGCTATATGGAAATTTTTTCTAAAGTGGGACCACATTTCTACAGTTATGGGATAGTAATGAGTCCTTTGTTACTGCTTTAAAAGCTGTGCATCTATCTGCTTTTGGCTCGCTGGCTCTCGTTGCCGTCTGGGCTTGCTCTGCTTGGGTGAGCAGGGGCTGCTCTTGGTCGTGGCACACGGGCTTCTCAGTGCGGTGGCTTCTCTGGATGCAGAGCACCGGCTCTTGAGCCTTAGCGCTTCAGTACTTGTGGCCCATGGGCTTACACTGCTCCACGTTGTGTGGAGTCTTCCTGGGCCAGGGGTCAAGCCCATGTACCCTGCGTTGGCAGACAGATCCTTACCTACCATACCACCAGGGAAGCCCACTGCTACGATTTTTAAAATACATTATTTTCCAAAATCCAAATATGTGCAGATATTTACAGCTAAACGCATGAATATAAAGAATGCTAGCTACCACATTGGTGCGATTAACTTATTAAACTGTAAGATGGTAAAGAGATTCAGAATGTAATAGCAAGAGAACCTTGGCTCCTAAGTCAGGCAAACCAGATGCTAGCCTGTGTGCCCTTCCAAAGCTCAGCCTCTCTGACCCTGTTTTTCTCATTTGTAAAATAAAGCACTTGAACTAGATGATCTCTGAGGTTGCTTTTTCTGCAGTGCTGACAGCTCTGTGAATTATAATATTTCACTGAAGCCTGGGTTATTTCACAGTGATTTTAGGGGTGACAACGGGATGCTTGGTCACATTTTAGCTTATGATACAGCTAATGATTCTTTTTTCTTTCATTACATTTTTCTTTTCAGTGGGTTGTAACAAAATTGCTTTGACTTTCTTCTCTAATCAGTGTCTTGCTTCTTCTGATATTTTCCTCATACCACATTGTCTAGCAAATTCAAAGTAGCAGAAACTTTGGCTTCTTACTTAGTGTTCATTAATTTTGCCCCTCCTTCTGATGGGCAGAGGTCTGACTTTGTGTGGGTGACAGTGATAATAAGGGTCAGGCTGAGGAATCAGGGTTACTTTGTTTCTAACAGAACTGAAAGTACCTATGAAAGTAGATAAGATTGGCTGGAAATGTGTACAGTAATCTCTAGTCCAACCATTAAAATTATTTTAAAGTGCAACTGGTAGGCTAAGAATGTAGAGAAAATGGATTTTTATTAAATTCATGCTCAAGTAAAACCACAAAAGGCAGGGAAAGAGTTGAAGATAAAAATAGAAATAAAGAATGAGGGAAAAAGTGTAATAAATATAGTAAATATTAATCCAAGTGTATCAGTAGTCAGTGCTCTAAATGAGTCAGTTGAAAGTTGCTTTCAAACTCTGGTACTGGAGACGACTCTTGAGAGTTCCTTGGATAGCAAAGAGATCAAACCATTCAATCCTAAAGGAAATCAACCCTGAATATTCATTGAAAGGACTGATGCTGTAGATGAAGCTCCAATACTTTGGCCACTTGATGCGAAGATCCAACTCATTCGAAAAGACCCTGATGCTGGGAAGGATTGAAGGCAGGAGGAGAAGGGGGCTACAGAGGATGAGATGGTTGGATGCCCTCACCAGTTCATCAGACATGAGTTTGAGCAAGCTCTGGGAGATAGTGAAAGACAGGGAAGCCTGGCATGCTGCAGTCCATGGGGCTGCAAGTGGAAGTGAGAAATAGATTTAAGGGCCTAGATCTGATAGATAGAGTGTCTGATGAACTATGGAACGAGGTTCGTGACATTGTACAGGAGACAGGGATCAAGACCATCCCCATGGAAAAGAAATGCACAAGAGCAAAATGGCTGTCTGGGGAAGCCTTACAAATAGCTGTGAAAAGAGAAGCAAAAAGCCAAAGAGAAAAGGAAAGATACAAGCATCTGAATGCAGAGTTCCAAAAAATAGCAAGAAGAGATAAGAAAGCTGATGCTTTTGAGCTGTGGTGTTGGAAAAGACTCTTGAGAGTCCCTTGGACTGCAAGGAGATCCAACCAGTCCATTCTGAAGGAGATCAACCCTGGGATTTCTTTGGAAGGAATGATGCTAAAGCTGAAACTCCAGTACTTTGGCCACCTCATGCGAAGAGTTGACTCGTCGGAAAAGACTCTGATGCTGGGAGGGATTGGGAACAGGAGGAGAAGGGGACGACCGAGGATGAGATGGCTGGATGGCATCACGGACTCGATGGACATGAGTCTGAGTGAACTCCGGAAGTTGGTGATGGACAGGGAGGCCTGGCATGCTGCGATTCATGGGGTCGCAAAGAGTCGGACACGACTGAGCGACTGAACTGAACTGAACTGAAGGATTGAAGAACAGCAATATGTTGTGTATAGGAAACCCACTTTAAACAGAAAGACACAAATAAAAGTAAATGGATGAAGAAAAAAAAATACCATGCTAACACTAATCAAAAGAAAGCAGAAGTATGAGAATGTAACTTGGTATAGCCACTGTGGAAATATTATGCCAGTACCTCAAAAAATTAAAAACAGTTACCCCATATGATCCAGCAATCCCACTTCTGGGCATATACCCAGACAAAACTACAGTTCATAAAGATATATGCACCCCTGTGTTCGTAACTATTCACAGTAACCAAGACATGGACACAACCTTGTTGTTCATCAACAGATAATGAATAAAGAAAATGTGGCTCAAATATGCAATTGAATACCACTCAGCCATAAAAAAAGAATGAAATAATGCTGTTTACAGCAACATGGTTGGATCTAGATATGATCATACTGAGTGAAGTAAGTCAGACAAATACATATGATACCACTTATATATGCAGTCTAAAACCTGACATAAATGAACATATCCACAAAACATAAACAGACTCACAGGCATAGAGAGACAGACCTTTGGCTGTCAAGGAGGAGAGTGGATGGAGGAGGGATAGACTGGAAGTTTGGGATTAACAGATGCAAACTATCATATATAGAATGGATAAACAACAAGGTCCTACTCAGTGTCCTGAGATTAAACCATAATGGAAAATAGCACTAAAAAGAGTGTGTGTGTGTGTATAGTATATATACATTATAGCTCAGACAGTAAAGAATCTGCCTGCAACGCAGGAAACCATAAACAACAAGGTCCTACTGTATAGCATAGGGAACTATACTCAGTGTCCTGAGATAAACCATAATGGAAAATAGCACTAAAAAGAGTGTGTGTGTGTGTGTAATATATATACATTATAGCTCAGACAGTAAAGAATCTGCCTGCAACCCAGGAAACCTGGGTTCGATTCCTAAATTGGGAAGATCCCTTGGAAAGGGAAATGGCAACCCACTCCAGTATTCTTGCCTGAAGAATCCCAAGGACAGAGGAGCCTGGTGGGCTATAGTCCATGGGGTCACAAAGAGTTGGACACAACTGAGTGACTAACACTTCACTTCATATATATATATTTATATATAACTTTGATTTTATATTTATATATTACTTTGATGTGCAGCAGAAATTAACAGAACATTATAAATCACTATATTTCAATTTAAAAAAAAGGACAAAGCAGAAATAGCCATATAAATTTCAGATAAGTATACTTCAAAGCAGGGAAAGTTATCAGGGATAAAGAAGGGCCTTATATAGGGATAAAAGGGTCCATTCTTTGGGAAGACATAACAATCCTTAATATGTATGCGCCTAAGAACAGAGTATCAAAGTATGTGAGAGAAAAACTGATTGAACTGCAGGGGGAAAATAGATGAATCAACTATTAGAGATGGAGACTCCAGCACTCCTCTATCAGAAACAGATCAAGTAGTAAAAAACGAGTAAGGGCGTAATCAGCAGCGCTGTCAGACAGCTGGATATAGTTGACATCTGTAGACTGCTTCATCCAACAGCTTCAGAGTATACATCCTTCTAAGTGCACATGAAATATTTACCATGATAGAACACATTCTAGGCCATAAAACACACTTTCTTTAACAAATCCAAAAGAACAGAAATTATGCAATGTCTGCTCTCAGAACAAAATGGAATTAAACTAGAAGTCACTAACAGAAAGTTAACTGGAAAATCCCAAATACATGCAGATTAAAGCAACAAACTTCTAAATAACAATGGGCCATGGAGGAAATCTCAAGTGAAATACAAAAGATTTTGTGTTGAGAGTGAAAGCGCAACTTAGCAAAATTTGGAGGATGCAATGAAAGCATTGCTTTTTCTGGAAACTTACACCATTGAGTGTACATATTAGAAGAGAAGATTAGTAATCTAAGCTTTTAGGAAACTAGGAAAGGAAGAGCAAGTTAAATCCAAAAAAAGCATAAGAAATAGAATTAGAGCAAAAGTCAACTAAATTGATTTTTCTCTATTGATTTTCTGTTTTCAGTGAAAAGAAAACCTAGTTCTTTAAAAAAGATTGACAAAATAGATAAGCCTCCACCAGCGAAGAAAAAAAGGAGACGGGCACAGATTACTAATATCAGAAATGAAAGAAGGGCTGTCACTGTGGGGCCTGTGGACCTGAGAAGGATTATAAAGGAGTAGAGCAAGCAGCTCCGTGCCCAGAAATTGGACAGCCTAGATGAGAGAGACAGTTCCTTTAAAAGACTCTTTTGCTGAGACTCTCTCAAGAAACAAACAGTACAAATAGGCTATATCTATTAAGAAATTGAGTCAACAATTAATAACCTTCTAAAACAGCACCAGGCCCAGACAGATTCACTGATGAATTCTACTGAACACTTAAGAGATTATACCAGTTCTCTACAGTCTCTCTCAAAGGCAAGAAGCAGAGGGAATATTTTCTAACTCATTCTTTGAGGCCAGCATTACCCTAATATGAAAACGAGACAAAAACAGTATAAGAAAAGAAAAATACAGACCAGTATCTCTCATGAACATAAGATGTGAAAGTTTCTCAACAAAATGTTAATGAACCAAATACAACAGTATGGAAGAAGAATTCTACAACGTGGTCAATTGGGATTTATGCCAACTATGCAAGTCTGGTTTAACCTTTGAAAGTTAATTCATGTAAACTCTTACATCAACAGGCTAAAAAAGAAAATCACAAAATCATATCTGTAGTGCAGAAAAAGTGTTTGACAAAATCCAACACCTTCGTGATAAAGTCTCTCCTTAAGCTTAGGAATAATGGGGGAACTACCTCAACTTGATAAAGAATGTCGACAAAAAAATCTACAGCTAATGGTGAGAAACTCAAACCTTTCCCACTAAGATTGGGTGTAAGACAAGAGTGTTCCCTTTTATAGCTTCTTTTCAACATCATCCTGAAAGTTCTAGCTAATGTGGAAATAACAAGGGAAAGGAAATAAATGGTATACAAATTGTGAAGAAAGATGTAAAACTTGGAAGCAACCAAGTGGGCTGGATGAAGCACAGACTGGAATCAAATTGCCGGAGAAATATCAATAACCTCAGCTATGCAGATGACATTAACCTTTTGGCAGAAAGTGAAGGGAACTAAAGAGGCTCTTGATGAGAGTGAGAGGAGAGTGAGAAGGCTGGCTTAAAACTCAACATTCAGAAATCAAGATGAAAGCATCCAGTCAGTCCCATCACTTCATGGCAAATAGACGGAGAAATAATGGAAACAGTGATAGACTTTATTTTCTTGGGCACCGAAATCACTGCCGACAGTGACTGCAGCCATGAAATTAAAAGACGCCTGCTCCTTGGAAAAAAGCGGTGACACACTTAGCGTGTTAGAAAGCAGAGGCACCTTTTTGCCGACAAAGGCCGTCTCATCACAGCTGTGGTTTCTCCAGTGGTCATGAACAGACGTGAGAGCTGGACCATAAAGAAGGCTGAAGGCTGAAGAATTGATGCTTTTAAACTGTGCTGTTGGAGAGGACTCTTCAGAGTCCCTTGGACAGCAAGAAGATCAAACCAGTCAATCCTAAAGGAAATCAGTCCTGAACATTGATTGGAAGGACTGGTGCTTAAGCTGAAACTCCAATACTTTGGCCACCTGATGTGAAGAGCCAACTCATTGTACAAGACCCTGATGCTGGGAAAGATTGAGGGCAGGAGGAGAAGGGGCAACAGAGGACAAGATGGTTAGATGGCATCACCAACCCAATGGACATGAGTTTGAGCAAACTCTAGGAGGTGATAAAGGACAGGGAACCCTGGTATGCTGCAGTCCACGGAATCGCAGTCGGACACAACTGAGTGACTGAACAACAATGACAACAAAGATGTCCTTCAGTAGGTAAATGGATAAATAATAGATTATTATTCAGCACTAAAAACAAGTGAGCTGTCAAGCCATGAAAAGACATGAAGAAACCTTAAATGCATACTATACTTAGTGGAAGAAACCAGTTGTAAAGGCTACATACTGTATGATTCCAACTCTATGACTTTCTGGAAAAGTTAAAACTGTGGAGACAGTATAAACATGAGGGGTTGCTAGGGGGTGGGAAGAATAGGCAGGGCACATGGGATTTCTAGGGCAGTGAAAATGCTCTGATACCGTCATGATAGATACATAAGTACCATTAAACATCTGTCCAAACCCATAGAACTTAGAGCATCAAGAGTGAACCCTAAGGTTATGAGTGATTGTCGTATATTGATGTGTTTAAAACCTGAAACTGCTTTTGAAATTAAGTGATTACAGTAGACACACAGGGAGTAGATGACCTCTGCTACTGGATAGTTGCTGGATGTGGTCTGAGGTGAACCAGCTTGAGATGGGCCTTTACACTGTGGTTGGAACATATAGTTGTGGTTGGCAGCAAAGTGGACAGGTAGGATTTCTGAGAGAGACCTCACTGATGTCATTGAGCTACTGAGACAACCAGTGTTGTCCCTGCCCTTCTGAGAGGAGATCTTTTTATTTTAAAACCATTTTTAATTGATGTTTTTCCATACTTGAAAAATAAGAGGATACAATTAAAGAACTGTAAACATTTTCTGTCCTAAAAGATGGTGCTATTTTCAAAATCTCATTAATAACATACTAAACCAAGGGAATAACTTTCGCCCTCTTTTTTGCCTTCTTTTCCCCCTTCCCCAACTTCCCTAGGATATTTTTATAACTGTGACCTTTTACAAGGATGATTGAAGGTCAGGTAAAATCTCCTTGTCTCTGTTATCCAGAATGATTGTGACTGTCAAAAGCTAAACATTTCAAGTTCCTTTCGGTTTTGAATTATGCTACTCATTGACTTTAATTTTTATCTATCTTATGAGATTTGCCTGTGAGTTTGATAAAAGCCAGCAGATATTTATTAAGCATCCATTTTACTGCTCTGAAGTTTTTAAAGTTTGGCTTGCATTTGTTGTACTGAGATTAGGGTTTGTAAAGCATCTGTTGCTGTGTTAATATAGCTGACTTACTATGTATTCATTGGTGAACTGTTGGGTATATATTTTCTTAAGTGTTTTCAGAAGTGTGGGAGTACAGACATTCATGCCTAGGTACTATCCCTGGTACTTAAATGCAGTTGATCCTTGAACAGCATGGGAATAAAGGGCACCCACCTCTACCCAGAGATCAAATCGCTAACATCCGCTGGATCATCAAAAAAGCAAGAGAGTTCCAGAAAAACATCTATTTCTCCTTTATTGACTATGCCAAAGCCTTTTACTGTGTGGATCACAACAAACTGTGGAAAATTCTGAGAGAGATGGGAATACCAGACCACCTGACCTGCCTCTTGAGAAACCTGTATGCAGGTCAGGAAGCAACAATTAGAACTGGACATGGAACAACAGACTGGTTCCAAATAGGAAAAGGAGTACGTCAAGGCTGTATATTGTCACCCTGCTTATTTAACTTCTATGCAGAGTACATCATGAGAAACGCTGGGCTGGAAGAAGCACAAGCTGGAATCAAGATTGCTGGGAGAAATATCAATAACCTCAGATATGCAGATGACACCACCCTTATGGCAGAAAGTGAAGAGGAACAAAAAAGCCTGTTGATGAAAGTGAAAGAGGAGAGAGAAAAAGTTGGCTTAAAGCTCAACATTCAGAAAACGAAGATCATGGCATCCGGTCCCATCACTTCATGGGAAATAGATGGGGACACAATGGAAACAGTGTCAGACTTTATTTTGTGGGGCTCCAAGATCACTGCAGATGGTGATTGCAGCCATGAAATTAAAAGACACTTACTCCTTGGAAGGAAAGTTATGACCAACCTAGATAGTATATTCAAAAGCAGAGACATTACTTTGCCGACTAAGGTCCGTCTAGTCAAGGCTATGGTTTTTCCAGTAGTCCCTATATGGATGTGAGAGTTGGACTGTGAAGAAGGCTGAGCGCTGAAGAATTGATGCTTTTGAAGTGTGGTGTTGGAGAAGACTCTTGAGAGTCCCTTGGACTGCAAGGAGATCCAACCAGTCCATTCTGAAGGAGATCAGTCCTGGGTGTTCTTTGGAAGGAATGATGCTAAAGCTGAAACTCCAGTACTTTGGCCACCTCATGTGAAGAGTTGACTCATTGGAAAAGACTCTGATGCTGGGAGGGATTAGGGGCAGGAGGAGAAGGGGACGACCGAGGATGAGATGGCTGGATGGCATCACTGACTCGATGGATGTGAGTTTGAGTGAACTCCAGGAGTTGGTGATGGACAGGGAGGCCTGGCGTGCTGCAATTCATGGGGTCACAAACAGTTGGACATGACTGAGTGACTGAACTGAACTGAACCTCTACCCTGCACCCAGCAGGTGCAGCTGAAAATTCATGTATGATTTTTGACTTACCTAAAACTTAATACTAATAGCTTACTGGATGCCTTACCAATAACATAAGCAGTTGATTAACACAGATAAGGTGTGTTATTCGTATTGTATGGGCTTCCCAGGTGGCTCAGTGATAAAGAATCCACCTATTAATGCAAGAGACTCAAGAGATGTGGGTTTGATCCCTGGGTCAGGAAGATCCCCTGGAGAAGGAAGTGGCAGCCCATTCTACTATTCTTGCCTGGAAAATCCCATGGACAGAGGAGCCGGGTGGGCTACTGAGAGTAGGGGTCGCGAAGAGTCAGACATGACTGACCATGCATGCACTATATTCTTAAACTAGAAAAAAGGAATGTTATTAAGAAAATTATAGGAAGAGAAAATACATTTACAGTACTTGACTGCATTTATCAGTACTGTAAGTTTGCATCATCTTTTTATAAGATGAATCATCTCTCTCACCACCCCCATCAATATTGTCTTATAATAAAACAAATCACTAGATGTTATATGTATTGCTAACCCTAGACATCAAGAAAGAAAATATGAAAAAGAAACTCATGTTTATTTACAAGTACAACAATTCATGCAGTGATATTGAAGCAACAACAGTATGATTGCTCTGTGGTAGCCTGGTGTAATCAATTGTTGCTCAGAAGCCTAGCCTGTACAAAAACCACTTACTTGTGTCATTGATAGGCTGGTAACGCAGTTTCTCCAGTTACAAGATGGGGGAGGAGGAGAAGGAGGGAATACCATATAGTAATATAATTCTTTGAAAGCAAAGTTATAAAACAGTAAGAAAACTAACATAAACATATTAAATATCACTCACTTTATGCCTAAGTAAGGATAGACTAGTATCTACATGTATATTATGCCTTCATGATACCTAACTTTTTCTTAGTTTTTTCAGTATATGTAGACTACATAGTTCACTTGTAAGTTTTCCAAATTGTCATAGATCTCCAGAATTTTTCCAAATGTATTTATTGAAAAAAACTGGCTTATGTATGGATCCACACCGTTCAAACTCATGCTGTCCAAGGGTCAAATGTATATGCAATCCTGGATTTCTGGCTAGCACACTTTTCTAAAGAAATGGAAGGAGAAATATCCTGCCCAATTATTCCTTAGCCATTCCTTTTCCTTCCTGTGTGAATATAGAAAGAGAATATTAGAGGGACATCGTTTATAGGCTAGTGATAGTTCTCTGTGCGTAGAAGGAATAACCGAGATTTCACTGTCCCCAAGTGTGGGGAAGGTCAGCCTCCGATCCAAAGAGCTGAGCAGCGTCCTTGTCGCAGTGTTGCTTTTTTCACAGTTCCCATGAGAAGCCCCAGCTTGCCAAATTTGATAAATACTTTTAATTGGTCTGTTGTTAACAGTGTTTTGGTGAAGAGCCTGGGTTTAAAAGTAGGCATATTCTTAAGAATAATGCAAGCTAAACCATACAGTCATTTTGCAAAGTAAAGCAGATATGTGAAATGCCTTATGCAGTGCCTGCCACAAAATAAAGATCCGTGGGTTGCACTCCTGTTCTGAGAAGCTTGTCATCCCACATGGTTACTGCACTCTGTTGGTATACAGGTAAGCAACCTACCAAAGTGGAGTCTATCAGAATACTGTTCTCAGGTTTAAAATTAAAGACTTCTCTTGGGGCTGCTGAATTTTTAAAAGTAAACCCCAGGATCTCTATTGGTTTTGTTTCCTAATGTGAGGGGAAGTGTTGTTGGTAAAGGCAAAGAAAAGAAACTGATGCTGAAAAAAACAGAAAAAGACAAGAGTCCTGAATGTTTCATGTTCCCTTGTGGCCTTGCCACGTGCCTTCCTTACCAAAACTGTAGTTGTTTGGTGCTCAGCTCCATGAAGTATTCCGGCATCCTTCTGATAGATTCATTTTACCTGAACAGATTCTATTATAGATTTCTTTCCCTTGCACCCAGTAATGCCATCTAAGGTATGTGTTCAATAAACAGTAGCTCTTAGGAATAGTGAGAGAAACATAGACCATCTACTGGTTGAAAATACTTTTTACTTAAAGTTGCATCGCTCTGCTAAATGCAGATGATTTTTCATGTTGTAATCTGAAACGTAAAGGTTCCACAGAGGTTCTCAAAGTATTCCTTGGAAAAGAATCATAACAAGCATCCTAGTGGTTCTGGCTCTTTCTGTGGTGGTGTGTGCCCAGAGGTCTGGGCAGTTGGCTGCCAGAGGCTCTTCTAGCGTGCACTGTGTTCTGGGACCCAGAAATTGACACACGTGTCTCTCACGAGCTGCATTACATTAGTGCATCATTGATTGATGGTGAATTTCCTTCATTAATGTTTTAATTTGTTTAAACCTCTCTAGTGCCTGTGGGGTATGTAACTTTGAGCCACGTGCTGTGTGGGTATAAAATTAGATAGTTTGCTTCCTCCAGATACTTATTACCTAATTATGAAACCATGACATAAACCAGAGTTGAGCAATAACAAGACTGCCACCTGAATAGTACAGATGATAATGTCGTAATAGAAGCATGGGGTAGAAGGATCCCAGTGAATTGACATGGTCCTGAAGACTGTGACGGAGATGAAATTTGAACTGGGCCATAAAGAGTAGGAAGGATTTGGGCAGGGAAAATGCATTCTTGGTTAAGGAAACAAAGGTGAAAGATGAAAATGTGCCACTATTCTATTAGTAGAGATTAACTAGTCTCAATAGACAGCATATTAAAAAGCAGAGACATTACTTTGCTGACAAAGGTCCATATAGTCAAAGCAGTGGTTTTTCCAGTAGTCACATCTGGATGTGAAAGTTGGACCATGAAGAAGGCTGAATGCTAAAGAATTGATGCTTTTGAACTGTGGTGCTAGAGAAAACTCTTGAGAGTCCCTTGGACTGCAAAGACATCAAACCAGTCCATCCTGAAGGAAATCAACCCTGAATATTGATTGGAAAGACTGATGCTGAAGTTGAAGCTCCAATACTTCGGCCACCTGATGCGAAGAGCCGACTCATTGGACAAGACCCTGACTCTGGGAAAGACTGAAGGCGGGAGGAGAAGGAGACGACAGATGAGATGGTTGGATGGCATCGCTGACTCAATGGACGTGAGTTTGAGCCAACTCCAGGAGAAGGTGAAGGATGAAAACCTGGCATGCTGTAGTCCATGGAGTCACAAAGAGTTGGAGATGACTGAGCAACTGAACCACAGCTGGTTTCAGCGATAGGTTAATGCTTTCAAACATCAGGTTAATGAGGGAGAGTGGAGACGATTGGTGCCACAAAAGGTGATTGAGCTTACGATTTAGTAAATGTGAAATTGCCTTCCAGCTTTGATCTGCTGCCACGTAAAAACTAAAAATGCAGTCTGAGGATTTTTCCAGATGGTTCTTAAGTGTACAGAGCGTCACTTCCATACTGAAGAAAACTAGGGTTCTCTTATATGAAGTATCTTAGACACCCACCAGCACCCTGTAGAACTATATCCCCAAGGCAGAGGTTAGCCGCAGGGCTTCTCTGAGTGCAGGGTCTTGAGGACAGTCAGCCGTCATAACTTATTTTATGAAAAGGTGAAGACAAAGAGTAGATTTGACTCGTTCCTGGGTAATTCCAGCTGAGTTATGTGGACCAGAAGCTGAGCCTTGAAAGATGATACCCAGATTTTCAACAAGAAGGTTTCAGTCTGATATTAGTAGAAATAAAAGTAAAAATGATCAGTGGCAGCCAAGAAAGTAACCATTAGAGGAAAGTAAATGGAAAACAGAGAAAAAACTACTTAGAAAATTATAAGAAGTTGATAAGAAAAAGTGAAGTCAGGCCACAGGTTTTGAGGGAGAGTGATTAGTTTTAAACAAACAATGGTTCAGTATTCAGCGGAGCCTGATAGAGTCTGTATAGTAAAACTGAGATTCCCAGGGGGCGCTAGTGGTAAAGAACCTGCCTGTCAGTGCAGGAGAGGTAAGAGATGCAGGTTCGGTCCCGGGGTCGGGAAGATCCCCTGAGAACGGCAAGGCGTGGCAGACCCACTCCAGTATTCTTGCCTGGGAAATGCTGTGGGCAGAGGAGCCTGGCGGGCTAGGGTCCACTGGGTCAAATAAGTTCAGCATGCACCCTGAAGCCCAACTGCCTGTGCTTCTGTCCTGATTCTGCCAATTCCAGATGAGTAAATTCCTTAAACTTTTTTCTGTGACTTGATTTCCTATTCTGTATTCATTTTCTTAACCTGTTGAGGTAAAGTGTTTAGAGCGGTCCTAGCATATAAAGCAAGCTGTGTGATGCTAGTGTTACTGTTCTTCCTGGTTTCGGCTAATACACATGAAAGCTTCAGCACCTGGAGCAGGGCAGCATTACAGATTTGAGTCATTGCTGTGGAGGATGTGGTTGAATCCGTATCAATAGGTGAATTCTTAGACTCTCTATTTCTCCTTATACAGATGTTCTGTCTCTCAGTTTATCATTTCTATCTTTCACTTACCTATTTTTATATAGTTCGTGGGGTCTCCAAGAGTTGGATACCACTGAGTACTCACATAAACATTTCCTTCTATTCCAGCCAGGTCCCCAAATCTGCTTTAAGTTAAAACTTCCACAGAAAATGTTGAGAACATAGAGGTGAAGTTTGAGTTCCCAGGTTTGACATAAGGCACTTCCTAGTGAATCTCACCCTTTTCCTGGCCTGTGCTTAGGTAGGACTTCCCTGGTGGCTCAGATGGTGAATCGTCTGTCTACAATGTGGGAGGACCTGGGTTTGATCCCTGGGTTGGGAAGATTCCCTGGAGAAGGAAATGGCAACCCACTCCAGTACTCTTGTCTAGAAAATCCCATGGACAGAGGAGCCTGGTGCAGGCTACTGCCCATGGGGTCGCAAAGAGTCAGACACGACTGAGCAACTTCACTTTCACTTTCTTTCACTTTGTGCTTAGATACACCATGGATTTCCTTCTTTCTCACAAGTTGTTAACCTTGCTTGTCTGTATTTTGGTGAGCATTTCAGAGTTCACCATAAAAGAGCATAAAAACTAAAAGTATAATTCAGGATGTTTGTGAACACTTTTTAAAAGCCTTATTTTGGAGAAATTATTTATGGACACTCCAGAATTTTTAAAAATAGTAGAGAGAGGGTTTTGTGTTTCTATCTATCAGATTCCTCCTCTGATGACCTGTTACTTACAGAGCATTATCAGAAGCAGGAAGTTTAGTTTTTTTGGCTGCACTACAGCATGTGGGATCTCAGTGCCCCAACCAAGGATCGAACCCTTGCCCCCTCCATTGGAAGCATGGAGTCTTAACCATGGACCGCCAGGGAAACCCCCAAAGCAGGAAGTTGATACTGGCACAATACAACTCAGTTAGACAACACACCTTTCTTGGGTTTCACCAGTTTTTGCATGCACTCATTTGGGGGAGGAGGAGCAGAGTAGCAGTAATGTCTTCGTACATAATTCTAGAACATTTTGCCACATGTGTAGATTTGTATAACCATCCACAGGTTCAAGACGGAGAACTGTTGTACCACCACAAAGGAACGTCCTCATTGTCCAATCACTGGTGTGTACTGCACCAGCACAGCATTTGCCTATGGGGCTTGCCTGGTGGCTGAGACGCTAAAGACTCTGCCTGCAGTGTGGGAGACCTGGGTTCGATCCCTGGGTTGGAAAGATCCCCTGGAGAAGGGAATGGCAACTTACTCCAGTACTCTAGCCTGGGAAATCCCGTGGATGGAGGAGCCTGGTGGGTTACAGTCCATGGGGCTGCAAAGAGTCACACAGCTGAGCAACTGACAGTAACACTATCAGCTCAAAGTGGTTAGCAGTCACTAGTTTCCATTAATATGTGTCCTTTTTTCATCTTTGGGATAATCACTTATAAGAACTATAGCTATTTTTTGTTTCGCTTTTAATGGGGGAGGGTAAATAATTTTTATAGTCCTGATCATATGCACAAAGTATCTTTTCAGGGCACCACATGAGAACTACAAGAAAAATGTGTTTACTTCCGTGGATATAATCAAAAAGCTTTGCGAACAAATGAGTTAAATTTTTAATTTGTATCTGTTTTGTGTATTTAATAATTCTAGTCAAGTTTGTTTGAAATACAACATGGAGGTAATAATTTCTTTAAAAACTGATTATCTAAGAAACATTTTTTTTAATGGGCACTTGGACTTGTAAAAATGTCTGGTATGGCAAGTTACTGAAATGCTTTTCAGCTGATTGAAACGTTATTTTTAATTTTTAATTTTACTTTTTGAAAGAGGTACATGGTAGTAACTCCAGGCAGTACCAAAGGCCACAGGTGGTGAGGAGTAACTCTCTCGCCTTCAGACTCTGGTGTGTCAGTGTTCTTCACCTAGAGGCTGTCACTGTATCTTAAATATACAGGATGTCCTTGAGTATCCTTGAAAGATGTTTTATGCATATTCAAGTCTAGGAGAGTCTAGGAGTGTATAGAACCTTTAACCCAATTGTTGCTAGGCTGCATTTTTCATTTAACACTTCGCTTTAGAGATGTTCCATTGATAAGGAGCATTGGGGTCTGCTTGTTATTTTAAATTGAAAGCATAGTGTAATATTATGGTTTATAATAGGAAATATATATATTTAGTCTTAGTCTCTATTTCTAGCACAGAAAAAACTTTGACATTTCCTAGGAGGAAAACCCTGGTGCCTTATGTTAATGAGATGACTTTTGGAAAGGCTCTAAATGTGGGGTCCTTGCCTATGTAGCCAACCACGTGGCAAGAACTTGATTGGAACTTTTAGTCTCACCCTCTGATCTTTGAGGAGAGAAGGGCTGGAAATTGAGTTCAGTTGCCTGCAGACAGTAGGAACTCATAAAAACCCACAAGGTGAGGTGTTCAGAGAGTTTCCAGGCTGTTGAACCAGAAATGCTTAAACGTGCCACTGGGCTAGGCTCCAAACTCTGAGGACGGAAGCTCCTTTGTTTAGGATTTTGTCCTGTGTTCCTCTTCATCTGACTGTTTTAATTCATGTCCTCCAGTATCTTGTGTAATAAACTGGTAATCTAGGTAGTAAACTGCTTTTCTAAGTCCTGTCAGCTGCTCTAGCAATTAGTCACACCCAAGGAGGTCAGCGGAACCTGGATTTGTACCCAGTCAGAGGTCTGATAACAACCTGAACTTGCTGTTGACCTCTGTGGTGGGGCGGGGAGCCCCTCTTGCAGGACTGAGTCCTTAACCTGTGGCATCTGATGCTGTCTCCTGGCGGGTAGTGTCAGAACTGTGTTAAGTTGTAGGACAGCTAGCTGGCTTTGGAGCGTTGTGTGGATGTGTGGGGAAAACCCACACACTTTGGAATTGGACATAATGTTTCATTCCATGGATATACAGCTCCAAGACTCTCATCTAAAAATGTTCATAACTGGTAGTTGATAAGCTAATCAAAGTCTGACAAAAGGAAGTATTTTAAATGATCTTTAATCATTTTACTGTAATAATGTGTAATATTCCAGCCGGTTTTTTAAAAATTGGGGTAAGGCTTTTGGTTGACAATGTGGAGTCCACTAACAGGAGTTCAGTGTTACTTTCCTTGCATAGACCATTGCCCAGGGTGTTAGTTCTAATTCCTCTTCAGGGTTTCTTAAAGTGATGTAAGAATTTAGATACCCAAGACAAGCTCTGCATATGTTAACTGCCTTAGTGTATCAATTGTCTTGGCTGCACCCAGTTCAACAGTACTTTTTTTGGTAGCTTGCCTGTATTGAGTCTTTATATAGTATTTAACCTAGTGATCATACAGACAATTTGCTTTTTCCTCACTCCTGTTTCATCAGTTTAAATAATATTTAAATCGCATGTATGATTGCAGGCACAGTTGGCACAAGCAGTTGTGTTAGCACGCCTCTCGTCCGCTTGGTGCACACACACCGAGTGATATGGGTGCACGCGCAGGGCCTTGGTTGCAGCGGTCTAATACTCAAAACACATGCTGTGCCGAAGTCACCTTTACTCGGGAAACAGAATGTTGATTAACGTGAGTTAGTTAACCAGAAGGTTGGTTAGGAACTGCTTGTGTTGCATAATTTTTAATAACTGTTTGCTTGTTGATGGGCATTTACATTGTTTTCAGCATTTTGCTTCTAACTATGGTCAATAAATACACTTTCTCACACATAGCAGTATCTTTATCTAAAAAAAAAAATCCTTGAAGTGAAATTCAGTGTCTGTAAGAGGATAGTCATTTTTTCATTCTAATAAATTTTGTTAAAAGGAATGTGTTTTATTGTATCATTTTCAGTATTTAATTGCAGCTAAATATGATAGGTAAAATTTTTTCTTTCAAAATTAATTTGTTCCTTAGTTTTTCCTCTCTACAGATCAAAGGGAAAAAACATTTATAGTCATAAAATACATTAATAGCATTCAAGGCATTGAGTCATAGAATTCCAGACATCTCTCACACATAAATATGAGTGTGTGTGTGTGTTCTGTGAGTGCTGTGTATGTGGTTTATACTGCAGAGGATATGTTTTCCTCAGTTTGAGTGGGTTTAAAGAAAGAAAGTGAAGTTGCTCAGTCGTGTCTGACTCTTTGCAACTCCATGGACTATAGCCTACCAGGCTTCTCCATCCGTGGGATTTTCTAAGCAAGAGTACTGGAGTAGGTTGCTATTTCCTTCTCCAGGGGATCTTCCTGACCCAGGGATACCATAGAGTAGAGAAGAAAATGGCAGATCACTCCAGTATTCTTGCCTGGAGAATCCCCATGGACAGAGGAGCCTGGCAGATTACAGTCCATGGGGTCACAGGAGTTGGACACGACTTAGCGACTAAACCACTGGCCACCAAATACCATAGGGAAGTCTGACGTGTTAGTGATTAACACTGGAAAGCCTTCAGCCAAGGATCCTTTTATTAAAGTGATTAAGTTTAGGACTCAGCTTTGAATAAAGCCTTATATTTTAGTGGTTCTGTGTTAGCTTTTTCAATGACTGTCAGGAGCTGCATTAGGCATTACTGACAAAATGGAGGCACGGCCCCAACCCCACTCCTCATCCCGCAGGCACGGTCCCAGGATGAAGGAGTTAGGCCTTGTGATTCTGACTTGTTCTTTCCTTTCTTCGGTTGCTGCTGCTGCTGCTAAGTCGCTTCAGTCCTGTCTGACTCTGTGCGACCCCATGGACGGCAGCCCACCAGGCTCCCCTGTCCCTGGGATTCTCCAGGCAAGAACACTGGAGTGAGTTGCCATTTCCTTCTCCAATGCATGAAAGTGAAAAGTGAAAGTGAAGTCGCTCAGTCGTGCCCTGACTCTTAGCGACCCCATGGACTGCAGCCCACCAGGCTCCTCCATCCATGGGATTTTCCAGGCAAGAGTACTGGAGTGGGGTGCCATTGCCTTCTCCGTTCTTCGGTTGAGTTGGCTGGAAAGAATGTTAAGGTGCTTATTGTTCTTGAGAGAAGCATGAGAAAGCACAAAGCCTTCTGCAGTTGTGCCCAGAAAATAATCTATAAAGAAACCGTTGACATTTGTTCAAGGATCTTTACAAAGAATGTCCCAGGATGAACATATAGGCTGCAGCTTGAGGCCATGGGAAAGATTGTTATCTGAGACCTGTTTGTGAGGGGAATGCTTATGGCAAAGGAAGTTTGCTGAGCTTAGGGTTTAGGAATAATTAAAAATAGCTGGAAGCCTTTTTAGGAGATAGTGAGCTTAGGATACTAGGGGCAAGCAGGATTTAAAAAGATAAGAAATAAACTGAGGGATGTGGTATGCAGCCAAACATAAGCATGAGTTACAGTGTAACTCTGGTTGAAGGACAACAGTGATTTATGGAGACAAAGTCTGGGTGAGGGGGAGCTGAAGTGTAAAACCTCTGATCTGATGCTTCTGTCAAAGTATAAAAGAAGACCTGACGCTTGGAATAAACATGCAGTCCCGCACCTTGAGTCAGAGGCTGCATCATTCTCCGCCGACACCGCTCATCTCTTCAGGCTGATTCCCTGGCTGCTGGAGCTGGACTCCGGCAAATGACTATTTGTCCAATAATTTCTATGCAAACCATTTGTTTAATGGGGTATGTATTGGAATAAAAAATACAATCTTGTAGAAATTAACTGGGCTTTAGAGAGACAAGAACTCTTAGCTTATAAAAAAACAGTAACAACCATTATATCAACCTCTTTTTTCTTTCTCACCTGTTACTATTTTAAGGACACAAATATATTAACATTATATGAAGAAATTTTTATGGACCCAGTTATAATTATGTATTATACACATTTTCTAATAATTTTATAGAAATACATCTGAACCTTTTTAGAATTGCCTGTGAATATTTTTAACCCCTGTTTTGATTAGCAGTTTTTTTCCCTAATTTATTCCCATTCGCCTAACAATCTTTTCTTAGTATAACTGGAGTATTGCCAAACTGGAAAATTATTGTAATGTGAAATTTTTCATTTTTTTAGTCTTGAAAGTTAACAATATTATCGTAATGCAAGAGACCCCCCCCCCCAAAATACCCGTTCTGCAATTATTTGCTCACTTGCTCGTGTGTGGCCACACTGGGTCTGTGTTCATGTGTGGCCACACTGGGTCTGTGTTGCCGCCACGTGGATTTTCTCTAGTTGCAGTGCATGGCGGCTACACTCTTAACTGCGGTGCTGGGGCTTCTGTGTTGCTGTGACTTCTCTTATTTTGGAGCACGGGCTCAGGAATTGTGGTACACAGGCTTAGGTGCCCGGTGGCATGTGGAATCTTCCCGGACCAGGGATCAAACCCATGTCCCCTGCACTGGCAGGTGGACTGCCAACCGCTGGACTTCCAGGGATGTCCATGATACCTATTTAAGAATTTTATTTCTCTTAATAGTCTAGACGTCAGTGGTTCAACTGTGTGTTGTTGGCACAGCTTTGCTCTGCAAGATCATTCAGTATGTTTTGCTTAAGTCTTCTGGAATATTAGCCTACCTCTGCCTGGTCAAAGCTGGCACAGTTTCACACGTGCTGTCCAGGGTGAGGGAGGTGGGAAATGTTAGTCTTGGCTCTGGAGTAGTTTCTTTTAGGCTGAAGGTGTCAAAGTTGTGCCGTTCCTTCCTCCCACACATGATCTGTCCACACTAAGTAGCAACGCTTCAAGGCATGCTAGGCATCTGTTCTCTTGCTGGGTGGGTCAATAACCAGGTAAAACTTTATTCCTCTGGACAAAGAGGGAAACGGGCAAGGAAAAAAACTAATAATCTGGCTCAAAAACCAGTATCTAAAAATTTGGTTGTAAATTTCAAAATAAATATTTGTAAATGAATAGCTTTCTCAGATGCAGTGACTTCAGCAACACTGTTGAAACTTTAGATGAGGTATACTTTGAACTGAATCTCTAAATGTGACATTACTCTAAGATCCTGCTTCTCAAACTGGAGGATCTTATTGTTTGAGGCAAGAAGTATACACAGCTGTGCATTTAGATGTAGCTTCCATTTCTAGAGGAAGGTTGGAAGACTATGTATAGGATAGGAGTATATTTTAGAGCCAAAACCAAAATTGGCAGGAACTTTAAGAAAAACCTTAAGGTTATTTTAAGAGATAATTTCAGATCCCCAGAGATATTTTCTACTTTTGCCACTGTAGTTCTATGGAAACATGTTGATAGGGGCTTTCCTGGTGGGGAACATTTTGATAAGCAACCTTTTGGTTTGTTAGGGTTTGTTCTATAAACTGTGAAATTGTGGAAATATATTTGGGGGAGGTGGGCAAGCAGTATGAAGTAAAGGAGATTTCCTGTGTCTCTTAGCAATATAGTCATCTTTATTCAAAGAAGGTCTAAGAAGCTATTGCTTTGTCATCTTGGATTTATCTTTTATTCTTTGCGATATTTTATACTATTCTTTTAAAGCCAAAATATATTTTTTAGGCTTTTCTTCTCCTAGCAAAGAAATACTCTGTTAATGGGACTTGCATACTAGAGTTGTGGAAGTAGTAAGCTATAGTTTATAGTGGGTTTTCTTCATTTAAAGTATATTAAAGTTAACTTTATATTGAAATTTATGTTCCACCTTTCCTTCTTATCACAGGACAATGAAAAGAGAACTCCACTGCATGCTGCTGCCTATCTTGGAGATGCAGAAATCATTGAATTGCTTATTTTATCTGGTATGGCCAGCTCTGTGTAAGAGCACATCATGTATATTTTTGTCATTAATATTTATTAAACCTCACTATTTCTTCATATTTGTTAGACAACCTGAAACTTATTTGTTTATTCTAGAAGTAATGGTCTCATAACATGTTCCAGGTAGTCTTCTGGCACTGAGAGTACATTGGAAAACAAGTCACCTCCTTTGTGGAGCATATAACTCTGAAGGAAAACAGGCTACAGATACAAGTAAACTTTACAGTATGTAAAATGAAATAAATGCTTTGGAAAAATGAAAAAATAGATCAGAATGCAGGCAGCCCTCTGTATTCACGGGTTGTGTATTCATGGATTGAACCAACCACAGGTGAAAAATAGACTGAAAATATGCCAGTGTTCCAGGGGGAAAATTTGAATTTACCATTCAGTGGCAGCTATTTACAGAGCATTATATTCTATTTACTGCTATTTGTATAGTGTATTAGGTATTATAAGTAATCTAGAGAGAATTTAAAATATTCAGAAGCATATGTATAGGTTATATGCAGATACTATGACATTTTATATAAGAATTCTGAGCATCTGTGAGTTTTGATATCCACAGGGAGTCTTCCAACCAGTTTCCCTGTGAATGATGAGGGACAGCTGTGATGGAGTGGGATAAGCATTATATAGCGTTAGGTGTTACACAAAGTAGTCATACAAGGCCTCATTGACCACAGAGTTACTGGAAGATGATTACAGTTCTTCAAGGAGGAGGTGATGGTAGCTTGGCACTAGTCTAGCATTGGAGGGATAAGAAATTATATGATAGTAGGTATATTTTGAAAATGATGGCAGCAAGATTTATGTCTTTAAATAGCATATATCTAATTCTTTTTGAGGGCCTGTAAAATTTATTTTAGGAGATTGTACTTTATTTTTAACTTCTGAACTGTTCAAAACCTTATATATGAAGAAATTATATAACAGTCTCCTATAGAATAGCTCCTATGGTGGTCAGACTTCTTGCAAACCTAAAATAGGTGATCAAAGAGAGCTTAGAAATATTTTTGTGGTACCAAGATTATTTTACAATAATCTGATATTTATTGAGAAAGGATGCTTATGTTCAAATTCAGCTTGTGTTGTCAGATTGCGCAGAGATATGCATAAGGCAGCTGGAGAGATAGTATCATTCCTTTGATATTTGGGAGAAGGAGCACTGAGGAGACATTCTGAGTGAAAATCCTACTAAATAGCAGCCAGAACAGAATTTTTGCCATAATAAATTTTTAAAGTTTTTTTACTGTGGTTTTTATAACAAGTTGCATGAGTGTATAGAGTTATATTAGGGTGGTGCAAACATAATTGTACTTTCAGACCATGAATTTTAAATCATTATAACTAGGCTCAAACACATCTTTATTAATCAAAATGTGAACCATTATAATCAGCACATTTTTGCCAATGAGAAATAAGTTTGTGTATTCGTATAGCATAAAAATCTGTGCTTCAGGGTTTGACAAACTCTTGGAAAGCATTTTCTGCCTCCAGCTGGTCGTGGAAGCATTTTCCCTGCAAAAGGTTATTGAGATGCTTCAGGAAATGGTAGTTGGTTGGCAGGAGGTGTCATGTGAATATGGCAGATGTGGCAGGACTTTTTAGCCCAGTTCAACTTGTGAAGTGTTGGTTGTGCAACAGGCGGTCAGGCATTGTCGTGGAAAAGAATTGGGCCCTTTCCGTTGACCGGTATCTACTGCAGGCGTTTCAGTTTTTAGTGCATCTCACTGATTTGCTGAGCATACTTTGCAGATGTAATGGTTTTGTCAGGATTCAGAAAGCTGTAGTGAATGGGCAACAGGCAGCCAAACAGTGACCACGACCTTTCTTGGTGCGAATTTGGCTTTGGGAAGTGCTTTGGAGCTTCTCGGTCCAACTATGAACACTGGTTTTCATTGTTTAGAATCCACTTTTTGTCGTACATCATAATCTGATCGAGAGATGGCTCATTGTTGTTGCATAGAGTAAGAGAAGATGACACTTCAGAATGACGATTTTTTAAATTTTTGGTCAGCTCATGAGGCACCCGTTTATTGAGCTTTCTCACCTTTCCAGTTTGCTTCACATGTCAAATAACCATAGACCTGTCAACACTGAGTTCTTTCGTAATGCCTTGTGTAGTTGTAAAAGGATCAGAGCTGCAGTAAGCAAAACAGCATAGTGTTGATGTAAAAGCAGGCACATTGGTCAGTGAAACAAAAAGAGAGCCCCAAAATAAACTCATGCATATCATGGTCAATTAATTTATGACAAAGGAAGCAAGGATATATAATGAGGAAAGGACCATCTCTTCAGTAAATGATTTTGGGAAAACTGGACAACTGTCTTACACTATACACAAAAATCAACTTAAAATGGGTTAAAGACTTGAGCATAAGAATCATACTCGTAAAAATCATACTCACAGATGAATGCATAGACGGTAAGACTGATCCTTGGCATCAGTCTTGGTGATGACATTTTAGATTTGACACCAAAAACAAAGGAAACAAAAGCAGATGTTACAAGTGAGACTACGTCAAACTACAGAGTTTCTGCATAGCAAAGGAAACCAACAAGATGAACAGGCATCCTACAAAATAGGTGAAAGTAATTTGCCAATCACAACTCACTCCAGTATTCCTGTCAGGAAAATCCCATGGACAGTCCATGGGGTCACAAAGAGTTGGACACCACTGAGCAGCTGCAGAGATGGGCTCAATAAAGCCCATTCATGCAAAGATGAGCTCAATAAAGGACAGAAATGGTATGGACCTAACAGAAGCAGAAGATATTAAGAAGAGGTGGCAAGAATACACAGAAGAGCTGTACAAAAAAGATCTTCACGACCCAGATAATCACGAGGGTGTGATCACTCCCACTCACCTAGAGCTGGACATCCTGGAATGTGAGGTCAGGTGGGCCTTAGGAAGCATCACTACGAACAAAGCTAGTGGAGGTGATGGAATTCCAGTTGAGCTATTTCAGATTCTAAAAGATGATGCTGTGAAAGTGCTGTACTCAATATGTCAGCAAATTTAGAAAACTCAGCAGTGGTTGAGAAAAACTCAACCACTAAACCAGTGGTTTAGAAAACTCAGGACTGGAAAAGGTCAGTTTTCATTCCAATCCCAAAGGTTTTATGTTTTAATGGGGACATAATTGCCAGTTAATATATATAGTTTGTCATGTGATGATAATTGCTATGGATAAGGTAAAGGAATAGTATGTTGGGTGGGGATCAGTTGCTATTTGTGTTGGATTATGAGGAAAGAATTCAGGGACATACGAGGAGATAACTGAAGCAAATAAGGAAGAGAGCCTTGCGTATGGTGCAGTAACCTGGTGGAAATGAAGAGATTAACAAGAATGAGTATCACAAAGTGTACCATGTATGAAGGCAAGTGAAAAAAGCAGTAGGGAATAAAGCAGAGGTAGGAGCATTCCAATTAAGGGCTTGCTTTGGCCCCTAAAGTGATGTGGAAAACCAGTGGAGGGACAGAGCCTGACCTGGGTTTTTAAAGGTTCGTTCTAGCTGTGGCTTCAGATTCTTGACTATGTTTTAAGGCATATCTATTTTGCTTTTTGTTGTTTCTAGGCTTTCATCTTTAACTGCTTTTTTCCTTTTCTCAATCCTGGTCTGCCAGCTCTCATCTCCTTGCGTTGTCTTTTGTCTTTCTTGGAGCTCTTTGAGGTCTCTGCTCAGAATTTAATTTCTCTGCAGTTGTGTATAACACGTGCGTGCTCAGCCACTTCAGTGCTGTCTGGCTCTCTGCAGCCCTATGGGCTGTAGCCCACCAGGCTCCTCTGTCCATGGGATTCTCCAGGCATTAATACTGGAGTGGGTTGCCATGCTCTCCTACAGGGGATCTTCCCAACCCAGGGATTGAACGTGTGTCTCTAGTGTCTCCTGCATTGGGAGGCAGGTTCTTTACCACTGGCACCACCTGGGAAGCCCCTGTGTATAATAGGTAGTTCACAAATTCTTCCTCTCCTTTCCTGGGATTACTTTCAAATATATTTACCTATTAACTATCTTGCTCAGTTTTCTCTGCCTTTGTATATATTTGCTCTAGTCCCGTGCTGAATCCTTTAAGATTGTTGGTTGGTGGGATGTGACCTGACCAGGGATTGAACCTGAGCCCTCGACAGTGAAAGCACAGGGCCCTAACCACTGGACCTCTGTTATATATCACTGAGGAATATGTTTTCCCAGAGCATCTATCAGTAAAGAATAGAATAAGGAGGGGCAAAAGTGAGCATCCCTTGTGTTCATTTCTTTACCTCGCTCTCAGACTGAATGTGTTTTCTGTCAGTCCTGGTAGCTTAGCTTCGCTTATTCTTGATGGACTACAGACAGTTGGGTGACTGGCAGCAACGTGGATCATAGATTCTTACTTCGGTTGTGATCGATGGTGATTGATTCTTACCCTTAATTTCCAGCAGCTCTATCAAAAATAATGAAGGTGCTTGCTTGGTCTCTCACGCAGCGTCCTTAGCTTGTTCTTCTGTGGTATGAAGGGAGATTCTCCTGTGGATGACCTCTCGATCATCTGAAACGGTGATAGGGATTCTGGGACGCAGACAGAGGAGAGAATGGGTCAGAAGGACATGCACATCAGTGTGGCTTAGAAGACTTCGTAGCTTTCCCAAGAATTGAAGAAGCTTCACCTGACACCCTTCATTTGGTACAGATTTCACTGTATTTGGTAGAAATTCTTCATACTTTTGTCTGTGAGTGTAACTGTTTGCTTCTTCTATTGAAGGTGGTGTTTCCTCCCCTTCTCTTTTGTATTTTGGCAAGTTAGGTTTGTTTTGCCTTTTCTGAGGAAAACTACTTATTCCCTTTAACCTGCAGTCCAGAATAAATTCACTAGAAATCAGATATTTGTACATGATGCATCTTCAAGATTTGTGAATGAGGGGTATAACTTGACATGTTACATGTAATCAAACAAGTGTATTCATCTGTAGAATCTATATTAACACTAGAGGTTAGTAGAATTAATTTTATGACCGTTATTGAATGGGATGGAGTAATAGGAAGCAGTGAGTGCCTCTCAAGGACTATGTTAAGCGTGGCTTTTCATGTACAATCGCATTACACTGCTTTATCTCTAAAGGTATTATTATCAGTGAAGGAAACTAACGCGTTTAGCAACAGTTAGAACCAGACACGGAACAAAAGACTGGTTCCAAATTGGGAAAGGAGTATGTCAAGGCTGTATATTGTCACCCTGATTATTTAACTTATATGCAGAGTACGTCATGAGAAATGCTGGGGTGGACAAGCTCAAGCTGGAATCAAGATTTCCGGGAGAAATATCAGTAACTTCAGATATGGGGATGACACCACCCTTATGGCAGAAAAGGAACAGGAACTAAAGAGCCTTTTGATGACAGTGAAAGAGGAGAGTGAAAAAGTTGGCTTAAAACTCAACATTCAAAAAATTAAGATCATGGCATTTAGTCCCATCACTTCATGGCAAATAGATGGGGAGACAGTGGAAACAGTAACAGACTTGAATATTTCCTTGGGCTCCAAAATCACTGCAGATGGTGACTGCAGCCATGAAATTGAAAGATGCTTGCTCCTTGTAATAAAAGCTATGACCAACCTAGACAGCATATTCAAAGGCAAAGACATTACTTTGCCAACAACATCTGTCTAGTCAAAGCTATGGTTTTTCCAGTAGTCATGTATGGATGTAAGAGTTGGACTGTAAATAGAGCTGAATGTTGAAGAATTGATGCTTTTGAACTGTGGTGTTGGAGAAGACTCTTGAGAGTCCCTTGGACTGCAAGGAGATCCAACCAGTCCATCTTAAAGGAAATCAGTCCTGAATGTTCATTGGAAGGATTGATGCTGAAGCTGAAACTCCAATACTTTGACCACCTGATGCAAAGAACTGACTCATTTGAAAAGACCCTGATGCTGGGAAGGATTGAAGGCAGCAGGAGAAGGGGACGACAGAGGATGAGATGGTTGGATGGCATCACCAACTCGATGAACGTGAGTGTGACCAAGCTCCAGGAGTTGGTGATGGACAGGGAAGCCTGGCGTGCTGCAGTACATGGGGTCGCAAAGAATTGGACATGACTGAGTGACTGAACTGAACTGCACTGAAAGCATTTAGAGATGCAATAACTGCCTGAAAATAATATTGCTAATAATAGCTAGAGCCAGCTTTCAGACCCAGGCTGTGTGACTGTGAGGTTTATGTTCTTAATTCTGCTACATTCTGAACCACTCTTCCTCTCCTCTACACTCTACCCACCGCCCCCATCTACTTAGCATGTAGTAGAATTTGTGTAGGCAGTGACTTGTTGAAGAACTTCTGTTTTAAGAACTTAATTTTCTGATCTCCTACTATAGATATTTTCTTGGGAGCTATTCATTTAATGCTTGTATTTTTGAAACCATCCCCAAGAAAAAGAAATGCAAATGGTTGTCTGAAGAGGCCTTCCAAATAGCTGAGAAAAGAAGAGAAGTGAAAGGCAACGGAGAAAAGGAAAGATATACCCATCTGAATGTAGAGTTCCAGAGAATAGCAAAGAGAGATAAGAAAGCCTTCCTAAGAAAACAATGTGAAGAAATTGAGGAAAACAATAGAATGGGGAAAACTAGAGATCTCTTCAAGAAAACTAGATATACCTAGGGAACATCTCATGCAAAGATGGACACAATTAAGGACAGAAATGGTAGGGACCTAACAGAAGCAGAGGATATTAAGAAGAAGTGTCAAGAATACACAGAGGAACCATACAAAAATGATCTTCATGACTCAGATAGCCACCATGGTGTGATCACTCAGCTAGAGCCAGACATCCTAGAAAGTGGGCCTTAGGAAGCATGCTATGAACAGAGCTAGTGGAGGTGATGGAATTCCAGCTGAGCTATTTCAATTCCTGAAAGATGACGCTGTGAAAGTGCTGCACTCAATATGCCAGCTAATTTGGAAAACTCAGCAGTGCCCACAGGACTGGAAAAGGTCACTTTTCATTCCAGTCTCAAAGAAAGGCAATGCCAAAGAATTTTCAAACTACCACACAATTGCACTCATTTCACATGCTAGCGAAGTAATGCTCAAAATCCTCCAAACTAGATTTCAACAGTACGTGAACTGAGAACTCCCATATGTTCAAGCTGTATTTAGAAAAGGCAGAAGAAACCAGAGATCAAATTGCCAACATCTGCTGGATCATCAAAAAAGCAAGAGAATTCCAGAAAAACATCTACTTCTACTTTATTGACTATGCTAAAGCCTTTGACTTTGTGGATCACAACAAACTGAAAAATTCTTGAAAGATGGGAATAACAGACCACTTTACCTGCCTTCTGAGAAACATGTATGCAGGTAAAGAAGCAATAGTTAGAACTGGATATGGAACAAAGGACTGGTTCAAAATTGGAAAAGGAGTCCATCAGTGCTGTATATTTTCACCCTGTTTGTTTAACTTCTGTGCAGAGTACATTGTGCGAAATGCCACGCTGGATGAAGCTCAAGCTGGAATCAAGAATGCGGGGAGAAATATCAGTAACCTCAGATGTGCAGATGACACCACCCTAATGGCAGAAAGCAAAGAGGAGTTAAACAGCCTCTTGATGAAGGTGAAAGAGGAGAGTGAAAAAGCTGGCTTAAAACTCAACTTTCAGAAAAGGAAGATCATGGCGTCTGGTCCCATCACTTCACGGCAAATAGATGGGGAAACAATGGAAACAGTGACACTTTATTTTCTTGAAAGTCATTCAGTTATGTCCGACCCCTTGGACTATACAGTCCATGGAATTCTCCAGGCCAGAATACCGGAGTGGGTAGCTATTCCCTTCTCCAGGGGATCTTTCCAACTCAGGGATTGAACCCAGAACTCCTGCATTGCAGGCGGAGTCTTTACCAGCTGAGCCACAAGAGAAGCCTAAGAATACTGGAGTGGGTAGCCTATCCCTTCTCCAGCGGGCTTCCTGACCCAGGAATCAGGGTCTTCTGCTTTGTAGGCTAATTCTTTACCAACTGAGCTATCAGGGAAGCCCCTTAGTGTCCATAACGCCATCGTAAATGGTATAGTGCACCAGCTTGGGCGGTGGGGTGGGGATGATCCAGCATCACAAGTGGAAAAGCGAAAGTGTACTTGCCTTTTGCTCATTCTACTCCCAACCTCAAAACAGAATCTGAAGCTTTGACCCTGGCTTTGGTAGTCAGCCAAAGGAAAGCATTATTTCCAGTTTGGGAAGAGTGCTAAAATACTTGGCTGCTGGCCCAGCTCACTGGATATGGACTGTCTCCTCTGTGGCTTAGGAGCAAAGAAGAAAGCTATGCTCTGTAAGTAGGAGTTTTAGAAAATTATTAGTGAGACTGTGATTATTACAGCACACAGGAAAAGAGAAATAACTTCAATAGTGTCAACTATCAAGCTCTTTGCCCAGATCAGAAGTTGATAACTTTATGTGAGGGGTCATCCAGGCAGTGGCAGCTACTCATCTTGACTCCTTTAAGGTGGTAAAACTACAAAATAGGTGACTGGAAACCTGTGGGCTGAATTTGAAGAACCCTGACATTGATTATAGTGATACTGCCTTATTAAAGTAGGGTAGGGTATTTAATAAGCATGAAATAATTTATTCTGAATATTTCAAAATAAAATAGAATATCATCACTGGAAATGGATCGTAAGATCATCTGCCATAGCCCTTATTTTACCCATTCCAGTATTCTTACGTGGAAAATTCCATGGACAGAGGAACCTGGCAGGCTATAGTCCATATGATCGCAAGGAGTCAGACAAGACTGAGCAATTAATACTTTCACTTGTTTTACTGGTAACAGGTTCAGAAATCAAAGAATTGGCAGATCTTGGTGAGCAAACAGATCAGGGAGAGAGCAGATGAATTAGTCTTCTTGCAGAGAAGACCCGAGAGACCTAGAGTCAGTTGGGACACTGGTGATTTGAATGCCTGAGTTCAGAGAACTCACTTTGCAGAAACAGGTGCTCCCTATGGTGTTTTAACCTGGGGCCTCGCCAGTCCATCCTCAGGGACATCAGTCCTGGGTGTTCATTGGTAGGCCTGATGTTGAATCTGAAACTCCAATACTTTGGCCACCTGATGCAAAGAGCTGACTCATTTGAAAAGACCCTGATGCTGGGAAAGATTGAGGGCAGGAGGAGAAGGGGACGACAGAGGATGAGATGGTTGGATGGCATCACCGACTCGATGGACATGGGTTTGGGTGGACTCCGGGAGTTGGTGATGGACAGGGAGGCCTGGCGTGCTGCAGTCCATGGGGTCACAAAGAGTCGGACAGGACTGAGTGATTGAACTGAACTGACTAGCCTCCCTAGAGAGACAGAGACGTGTACGTGCATGATGTGGTCATGTACACACATGCACAAGGAGATTGCATTTCATAAAATGAAGCGCAGCTGCGGGTCACAGCCTGCTGATTACAGAGCCATTATTAGATCACAGGTCTTCCTCCTGGGCCCCTCCGTCCACAACCCGCCTGTCTCCTCACTTGTGCAGACCTCTCGGGCTGCACTGCTGGCAAGAGCCCATGATAGACTGATGTAGGTGAACCAGATTTTTTATTTTTAGAAATTAATTTGTTTTATCTCCAAATGAAGTAGACTTTTATGTAATTCTGAAAGGACTCTTACGTTAAGTATCTTTAAAAAGCTGTTGTTTCTGAGTGTATTCTATGTGTATGAAGTAGTAAAAGGAAAGATTGGTGAAAGGAAGATGATGTGGGTTTTTCCGTCTAATATAACTGTGCTACCAAGTCTAATCACATCTCTACTCTAAAAAGGTAAATCCTGATTCAGATATTTTATGTGGCGTAGGTTCTGGCCGCTTATTTTTCTTAAGGGAAAGCGCAGCTGATCTACTAGGAAAGGGGGGATTCTAGTAAAGACCGTGTGTGATTTGCGCAGTTGAGCATAGCCAGGGTTTAGGGAGGTATGCTCCTGGTGCTCAGGAGGCTTTCTGTGGGTGTTGGTTTGCAGTGGTCGTTGGTGATGCCTCCTCAGATTGCTGTCTGGTCTTGCTTCCAAGCCGTGCCTCTCCTACCGCACGGCCTCCCAGTAGCCCGATTTCAGCAGTTGAGACGGTGCTGCTATGTTCTGTTCTGTTCTATTTTAGTGATTGGGAAATAGTAAAGAATCTTTTCTTAGTGACTTACGGTCTTCCTTTTACATCACAGATACTATGTACTCTGCCAGGTAGAGAGCCTGTGACGGAGCCCTCAGAGCTGTTACCTTTGGTTTCATTTCTCTGTAGGAAGACTGTTCTGTGTTATAAGTGGATAGGATTTCCTTCTCTTTCCCTCCCTCCCCCCTCCCTGCTCCCCCTCCTCCCTCTACTTCTCCCCTCCCCCCCTACTCCCCCCTTCTCCCCTCCCCCTCCTCCCTCCCCCCTTCACCCCTCCTCCCTTCCTTCTCCTGGTCCCTCTCCCTCCTCTCTCCTTCTCTTTGCCTGTCTTCATCATCTTTGTGGCTAGTCTTCAGCTGTTGGATTAGTTGCTTTATTTTGGAAATGTCTTTTCCATTACTGGAATTACTTTGTAATTTGTTATATGAATATGTAACTAATTTTGGCGCTCTCTGTGTGGATCGGACGTCTGGTTACCTTCGGAGAGCTCACAGGAGATGAGTTCTGGTAGCCTGGACGTCTGATTTGCCCTGCCATGTCTATTACTCTTAAGCCATTTTTCATTGTGCACCCAACTGCTGCTCTTATAATGCACATTGCCATGTTTGTTAATAGATAAAGCACGTGCTAATTAACCCATGTGGGCAGGGGAATTTGTTGTATTATGCCCTTAGAGGTAGCCCAACCATTTCTCACATGACCTTTAATTTCCAAGGGATTAAAATATCTAATTAGTGTTATTAAAAGAAATATGATTTAATGGAATATAAGTGTCTTCTGAGAAAGGATATGATCAGATGTCTAAAATTCCATTGTGTTGATCTTCCTGAAGTATCTTTAGAATCTTCAAAGAGAGCAAGCCGAATTTTTTATCAGGTTGTCTACTAGTTGCTAATGGCAGCATGATGTATCCTCATTAAGCCACTAGTGAATTATTTGTTACAACCGCTCATGTTTTTGATAAAATTAACTTTGACTTTGTTATTAAAAGAGAAAGATGATTTAATTAATTATTGTAACTTAAAATGGAAGAATGAAGCCAGCAGGACTTTTTACTTTGGGCTGCCAAGTGCACCATAAAAACTAGATTTTCTTCATTCACTCGTCTATCTGATAACCCATTTCCAAAAGAAAGACTATTTTTACCTTCTTCCTACTTTGCAACTTTTTTCTTTGTACTTAAAGCCAAATCTTGGAGTGCTTTTTATTTCCTCATCAGTAAATTTCACTTACTAAATATATAGTATTTCTGTTTCATTTCCAAATGAAAGTGGACACACCTTTAAAGCCGCACAGCTCCGCGCAGCTGCTTTTGCACCCTAGTTCCCCTCACATCATCCAGGTCCCAGCGTCCCCACTGCCAATACAGACAGACGGGCAGCCACCATTTTTGATGGCTTAGCTTTCCTCCAGGGTTTCCTTATGTAAATATAGATGTTTAAATCTTCCTTTTTCTATGTAAAAGCAAAGAACATTATTTATTACAGTTCTTATTGCTGTTTCCACTTTTCGTTTCTCGGATCTTTATCAGCACACATCCTCATTGTTTGTGACAGCTACTCTCTGTTTCCTTGTCAGTTAATACCTAGGGTCAGACTAATGACCCTTCCCATTTGTGAAGACTCAAAAACATCTTCTGGCCTCTAGAAATTCTCTGCCTCTATCTTTCCAGGGTATTTGTGTCTTCTGAGTGTCTATGTCACTACCCTTCAGGCATAAAATGCCAGGACCTGCCCTTCTCCTGTGCACATAAATACAAAATCATAGAAAGAGGTGCGGGGATTATAGAGAACCAAGGGGTGAATAGGGAGAAGGAAGGCGCCCCTCACAGTCTAGGGCTCCGCCTTCAGGGGCTTGTGTTCTTACCCAGAACAAACACTGGCTTTATTGTGGTCAGGAAGGTCTGTTTTCACCATTTTGGCCTCCAGAGAACTTGGCTGGTAGTTGTTCGGATGTTTATTACATGGATGTACACACTGTCTCTGGCTGTTTTATTTTGCTGACTCCCCTTCTTTCTCCCACAGCCTTAAGCAGTCTTGAAAGCTCTCCTGCTGGTTCAGGATTCTTTCGAGTGTTCTGCTGGTTGGCCCTGCCCACACAGAGTTCAGCTTCAGCTGCTGCATTTGTGGATGGCTTCCCACACCTGCCTTTCATTCATTTCCTTTCGCGTTCAGGCTTGTAAAATCTGCCTCTACTGGGTTTGTGCCCTGTGTGTTCTATATACAGTGGTTATGTGTCAGTTTATTTATGTTTTTGCTGCACTGCACGGCATGTGAAATCTTAGTTCCCCAACCAGACATGGAACCATGCCCTCTGTAGTGGAAGCACAGAGTGCTAACCACTGGGCCGCCAGGGAACTCCCCTCGTTAACCTCTGTAACAGGGTATTAAGATATCTGTCTTATATATGAGAATGTAGGTCCAGAGGGATCACAGAACTCGTTGGGGCTGTAATTTGGAGTCACTGCCCTTGATTATTCCTAGAAGCTCACAGTCAGTTAGTTAGGGACCTATAGCTAGAGGTTATTCAGGCTGTAACTTGGAGTCACTGCACTTGATTGTTACCTAGAATCTCACACTCAAAACATAGAATGTAAACATTAGGACCTTAGGATGTCTGAGTTCTGTCCTTGGTTCTGCCGCAGTTGATGGCGTTGAGCCGCTTCCTTGTAGCAGCGTTTCACCATCTGGAAAGTTTGGGGGCTGGACTAGGTCCCTAAAGCCTCTTTTCCTGAGCTGGTTGTGACTCTTGCTCGTTGTGCTGGGCCTGTCGCTAGACCCTCTGCACTCCTGGGAGCCAAGGCTGTTTCTGCTTGGAGCGATCCCACGGGGCGCCGCTTCTGATGTGTAGGGATTTGAGCGCCAAGTCAGCAGATTTTACGTAGGTGATAAATCCTACCCACCCCCCCATTATGTAATACGCTTACTGTCTCACTAAATGGTATTTCCATTCCTTTAAAGAAAATTTGTGTCTGTTGACTTAATTTTTAAGCAAAAAATACATAGTTGATTTGTTTTAATGATTACTTCTTCAGAACTTCAGGTATAACCTGGAAAGACATGTGAGTTAGTTGATTTATTTCTTAATTTTTTTCCCCTAAGTTTAAAGCCATTGTATCCATTTATAAAATGACTATAGTATTAGAGCATTTTAAATAATCACTGGAGAACTATTTTGATATTACTGTATTGCATTATAACATGATACATTCATTAGTAAAGAAATGAAGACTTTGTAATGAATGGTCTTATGTTTTATATTTCTATTAGTAAAGAATATAATGAATATTTTATGTTTATATTTTACATATTATAAAATTATATAAATTTATATGTTTGTAAATATATTTATATAATTGTATAAATTATGTTTATATAATTATATATTTATAAATGTATATTTATATTAGTAAAGAAGACTTTGTCGTGATCTATACTTTATGTCTGAATATTCTTATTTATTTATTTAAGTATCAGGTTTTTAATACATACTCTGCAGTGGGGTCTGATTTTCACTTTGGATATGCTCTGTATAAAGGTGGCTTTTTTAGCCTACATAGAAAATGATATTTCTTTGATTTTTAATAAAAAGAGCTAATACCTTACTGGATATCAATTAAAAAGAATAGTTTTGTTTTATAATTTAAGGATAATTTATTAGCAAAAAGTAAAAAATGAAGTACTACATTTTTAATTGTTGTTTATCCAATTTGGACTGTATATAACTAGTTATTTATTTTAAGCAAAATATTTCACTTAATTTTTTTCTTCTTGTTGCAGGAGCTAGAGTTAATGCCAAAGACAGCAAATGGTTGACACCTTTACACAGAGCAGTTGCATCTTGTAGTGAGGTATGAGATTTCTCTTGGTAAATACATTGTATGTGAAATCTGTACGCAAGCCTGCCTGTGAGCCCATGTGCAGATCCTGTCTTTTCAAAAAAGGAACAAGCAACTGAAACTACCTAGACTGGTCACTTTACTTTGAGGTTTGTACAAACCAAGTTAATTGTTCCATGTTCCTTTTGTGGCTAAGACCTCTTGGAGAGTCTGAAGTGGCAGAGAATAGAAAACTCCCCTGTTGTACTTCCTACAGGACAGCAGTTATCTTTCTATCTTAGAAATCCCTCATCAAGTCTTGTCTCTGCTGACTGGTTCACAGTAGCCTGATAGACTTATTTCAGAGGTGCTGCTGTTGTGACCAGGAAATAATGTAATGATTAAATGAAATATTGTTTAGGAAACCTGCAAAATTCGTTTTGGAAGCATTACTAGTTCTCCTGTGTCGCCAGTTCTAAATATAATCTTAAAATATGTTAAGTGTCTCATGAAGCACAACAATTCCTTCTTATTTATAATCCTGTGCTGTGTTTGATCTTCAAGATCACTGACATTTTGTGAGAATTCATTTTTATATTTGTCATTATCTTCTAACCCTCATAAAATCCTTGAAGAATAAAAATATTTTGAAGAAACTGTGTAGTTAACAATTTGCTAGAAACCAGTCAGCTCTTGGGTAGCAAAGGTGATAACGAATATCTGGACCCTCTTTTTTTCCATCATTTTACTGCCTTTCTGAAATGGATTGTGCATGTGTGACAAATGCATTGTGCCCAGAGCACACCTTTTACCCATTTGTATTTGATTTTTGCTGAAAACATTTTTTAAAATAATTTAAAGTATAAAAGGGTGTGATGGTTTGAAGTAGTATTTTCTTCAGTTACTGAGACTGTGAGAGATGGAGAGGGTCACTCCTGCTCCTTCTCCCCATCACGGGACCAGGTCCTTCTTAAGTCTGCCCATTCTCTGTACTAATCGCAAACTACATCTTGAACACAAAGCAAGAGCTGGGCAGGTGAAGAGGAGTGGAGGACAAAGTGCCTGGAAAGGACTGTGAATGCTGGGGTGTGACAGAGGCGGTCTGTTGGCCATAAGCCTTCAGGTTGGGAGAAAGAGGGAGGGAACAGGGGTCTTCATGGCTACAACTGATGAACTGTGAGGCCTGGACTAGGGGAAACTGGCTTCAGGTATCACCTGCCACGTTCTAGCTGGGTGATCTTAGGCAAATCTGGAAATTCTGGAAACTTAAGACATATTAACCAAAATACTTTGAACTCTGAAATTCATGGTCATATTATTGAGATTGTGGCTGCTGCTGCTGCTGCTAAGTCGCTTCAGTCGTGTCCGACTCTGTGCGACCCCATAGACAGCAGCCTACCAGGCTCCCCCATCCCTGGGATTCTCCAGGCAAGAACACTGGAGTGGGTTGCCACTTTGAGATTGTGGCTAGCCCTCTTGTAAAGAAGTTTCTTTAGATAAAGGCAGTTAAGGAAGATAAGCGTTACCATCATTGTAACTTTTTGGTAAGTTTATCATATTTGCCTATTTTGTTGGCATGACTCTTGGGAATGTGACTTCAATTTAGTGGAGTTTTACCAGATTAAATTATCAGGAAGAACACTTTGTATATTTGTAGAGATAACAGGCCAAAAATTCTTAAAATGTAATGTTAGAGGCAGATTGCAGGTTCCACCCAGAGACCTAACTGCTGATTTTTAAAAATTATGTATGTAGCTTGAACTTAAGGGCAAGCTGTGGGTTAGAAAGCTAATCCTAATAAGTTTAAGCTTTTCAACCTAAAACTAAGTTTAGTCTTCTACAGAAGTTAACTCTTTATGGACAGTGGATGTCTTAAGGGTTAGTTTCCTCCCTGAGCTTGGGTTGAGAAAGACTGCTTCCAGTGAAGCACCCCCCATTCCAGCTCTCCTTCCGTGACCCACCTGCTGACATTGCCTGGCTGCCTCATCTTTCCTCCAGCACTGGTTTGTGACTGTCATTCTTCAAGTGCCGCACACAGTTCAGCTCTCTGTAAATGCATTCTGTATTCTGAATAGATCGATTTCTGAATGTTGGGGGGGGGGTGTATTTATTTATTTATTTTTAAAAAGCCACATCACACTGGGTCCTCTGAAGGATATGCATTTATTGTCTTTTAACATAACCCCAAGAATTATCATTTTAGTTCTGTCAAGATAACTGAGTTTAAAGTAGATCACCATGTGAAGTATTAGTGGTTCACCCGAACATTGCATTTATTTGCAAATGGGTTAGCCCTTCTTTTCGCTGTGCCTGACCCCAAGCTATGAATAAATACTCTTCAGGTATTATTTAAACTTTTGTTTATCCCCCCATCCCCATATTTCATAATCATATGTAAATCATTGTCCTAGGGTATAACTTGTGTGTTTGAAGTCAAGGCCACCTGCAGCATTTCTTACACATATGTACACATGTGTACCTCTGGTGGTAGTTTAGTTGCTAAGTCGTGTCTGATTCTTGCGACCCCATGGACTGTAGCCCGCCAGGCTCCTCTGTCCATGGGATTCTCCAGGCAAGAATACTGGAGTGGGTTGCCATTTGCTTCTCCAGAGGATCTTCCCAACTCAGGAATCGAACCCAGGTCTCCTGTATTGCAGACAGATTCTTTACCAACTAAGCTATGAGGGAAATGCATATTATGTACCTTCTAATAATGGGGAAATTAAGAGCCCTGGTGGCTCAGAGGATAAAGCATCTGTCACTCCAGCCGGTGCCTTCATGTCCCTTTTCAGTCAGTCCTGCCTGTCCCCAGAGGCAAGCACTGTTCTGATTTCTCTCACCACAGAGTGATTTTGCCTGTTCTAAAATTTTGTAAGAATGGAATCATACAGTGTGTGCTCTTACATCTTGACTTCTTTTGCAGTTTGTCCTTTTTGCTGTGTACATTGGTGGTTCATTCGTTTGTATTGCGAAGTAGTGTTTCCCTGTATGTATATGCAACAGTTGTATCTGTTTTCCTATAGGTGGACATTTGCATCTCTTTTTTGACTCTTATGAGTAAATAAAAGATTGCTATGACATTTTCAGATGCATCTTTTAAATTTTCTCTTGGGCAAAATAGTTGGAATAGAGTTGTGAGGTCACAGGGCAAGCCTCTGTATGTCCTTGATTAACTACTTAGAAGATTGATAGGTTGATGGGCATCTCTCCAGCCTTTTGCCGTTTCCCAGATTTCATACAGTCCCGATTACTTTTTATTTCAAAGGCTATAAGTGAATCATGAATAATAGTATTTTGTTTGATGTTTCTTGCTATGTTGCATAGTTAAAGTTATTTTAATTTTTTGAACACTGTGTACATTAGCTTTTTTTGCTTGATAACAGTCTTGAAAGAAGTGGTGGGCAGGTGCTAGTTCCCCCCTTTACTGATAAGAAGACCAGGGGCTCAGTTTTACTAGACTTGAATAGTTATACCTTGTAAATGACAGAACTGAGGTAATTTGGTTCTGGCCTTTTTCATTTCGTGTATAGTTTGTCACTCATCTGCCAAGAATAGGATTGTCCCTGCAAGGAGATTTTTCCTATGTTTAGTTCTGATTATACTACTTAATATTGATGGCTTACTGGATTCCTTTTGATTTTGCCATAAGTCCAGTTTATGGATGTGTTGTGACATTTTCCTTGTGTTCTGGGAGACCAATCACTTTGAATAGTAAACTGTTAGCTTGCCTTGTTAACACCAACTCTCCCACAAGGTGGAATCACAGCAAAAACTTCCTTTCTTCCCTCCCCCTTCGCTCTCTCTCTCTCTCTCTAATGAACTAGATCCTAGTGATTTTTTCATTTTGTAAAATACAACATGTGTAAAACCTTCGGAAATAGTATGTTTTAAATTTTTTTGTATTTAATGGCAAAGTGATAAATCTAATTTTAAAAGCTTTGAAATTATAAATTAATTGTATCTCACCATCTAGAAAAGCAAGAGTAGTGATGAATGCTTTTGAAGAATGTTTGTCAGTATTTCTTCGTGTGCATTTTGACGGAGATTGATGGCTATGCCTCAGTTGGAGGATGAACAAAGGGAATATTTTATCTTGCTGCGTCTTGCAGGGCTCTGAGTACTGCCTTTAGTTCAAGGTATTTTGTTTTCTGGCTTGTTTATAGCAGGGTCTATCAAACTTTTTATTTCCTCAAGAAATTGGTTTTCCATCTTGCATGTCAATTTCTAAAGCTGTTAAGTCATTTGTCTTATGTAATTTATATCTTCATGTGTTTCAGGAAGCAGTTCAGGTGCTCTTGAAGCATTCTGCAGATGTTAACGCTCGAGACAAAAACTGGCAAACCCCTTTGCACACAGCGGCCGCTAACAAAGCCGTCAAGTGCGCGGAGGCCTTAGTGCCTCTTCTGAGCAATGTGAACGTGTCCGATCGGGCTGGGAGGACTGCACTGCACCATGCGGCTCTCAGTGGCCATGGGGAGGTAGGCGGTGCCCCTCCCCCAGTGACTCTCTGCACCCCCCCATCCCCATTAGTAATGAACTCGCCTGTCCTGCTCCTTTTTGTTTATGTTTGCCTTCTTCAAACCCTCAGACTTCTTTTCATCATAATTCATGATCTAACTTTCTCACATTTAGAAGTTTATCAGATACAGCCCTGACCAACACTGCTGCTGCTGCTGCTGCTGCGGTGTCGCTTCAGTCGTGTCCGACTCTGTGCGGCCCCATAGACAGCAGCCCACTAGGGTCCTCTGTCCCTGGGATTCTCCAGGCAAGAACACTGGAGTGGGTTGCCATTTCCCTCTCCAGTGCATGAAAGTGAAAAGTGAAAGTGAAGTCGCTCAGTCGTGCCCTACTCTTAGCGACCCCATGGACTGCAGCCCACCAGGCTCCTCAGTCCATGGGATTTGCCAGGCAAGAGTACTGGCACTACTAACTGGAAAACAATCTGAAAAGTTTATTCTGTCATTGAACGAAAAAATATCTAGGAAGTTAGAGCAATTTCATTGTTGTCCCAGAAAGATGGTAGCAGAGAAAGGTATAGAAAACATTTTTCTTACAGTTTATTTTGAACATTTAGTCAAGATTTCATTGATGACAGGCCATCAAAAGAAAACAGTTTTAAAAAATAGTAGTTATCTTATACAGCAAGCATTGGGTAATGTTGGGTGTGTTGTGGCAAAGAGTGGGGCTTATGTACGTGCACGGAAGATGTAGGAAAACATGAGACTCGGTTAGAAGGGCCTTTGAGGCCAGCTTGTCCAGCCCTTCATTCTTTTTGCAGACACAGAAAGGGGTAAATATGAATGGTCCTGCTGTACAGCAGAGGGAGCTACATTTAATATCTCATGATAACCTATAATGGAGAAGAATTTGAAATATATATATAGATGTATATTTGACTGAATCACTTTGCTGTCTACCTGAAGCATTGTAAATCGACTATATTTTGATTTAAAAAAGAAGTAAAGTGACATTCCCCGGATTCGCTGGCTGAGCGCTCGCTGCTGCAGCTTCTTCCCGGTTTTTGCAACATAAAGAGTTCTTGCCTCCACTGCAGTTCCAGTCACTAGATGAGTCCCTTTTTGACATCTGTAGTGCCCTTCCCAACAGGGAAACTACTGTAATTATGTTTAGACATAATGAAAATAACCACTCTTGGTACATTTTGAGCTAAGTAGACTGCAGTGGCCTTCAGGTCTAATCATATTATGGACACTTCATTTGTGTTTGAATTAAATTTAAGACATTTCTGGAATCAGAAAGCACTTTGAATTTTAATAATACTTTGACCTATAAAAAAAGGAATAAAACATGTTGTTAAATACTCTCCCTTTATACCTCCCAGATTTGTGCTCAGCTGTTCATAAAAAACCAGGACACAAAGTGGCATCTTTAAAAGATATTGATGCCTGACTTCAATAACAACTGCAAGAAAACCTTTTGTTGTATTTTGTCCTGTTGTTTATCAAATTATGTTAAAGCATTCAGTATATAATCCAGTGTTTCTGCAAGTGCAGAAATTCAGTGCCAGAGAGATCTGAGATGAGTCTTGATGATGGATATTCATGAACAGTTCTCAATTTTGATGAAACTATGTTTATTTTTATTCTAGATGGTCAAATTACTCTTGTCTAGAGGTGCCAATATTAACGCTTTTGACAAGAAAGATAGACGTGCTATCCACTGGGCAGCATATATGGGTACGTATTTTTCAAAATTTTTTTACGTTAAGTATTAAGGAAAAGTTGGATGTTGTCATTGTTGGATTTGTATAGCACGTCTTTTAGGATAGTGAGAAGTTATATTTCAGTTTGCTACCCAGAGGAAACCAGCTTTGCCATGGGGGAGGCTAGGAAGGACAGGAGTACCTTGGGTCCACTTCTCTTGCTGCTGCTGCTGCTGCTGAGTCACGTCAGTCGTGTCCGACTCCGTGCAGCCACATAGACGGCAGCCCACCAGGCTCCCCCGTCCCTGGGATTCTCTAGGCAAGAACAGTAGAGTGGGTTGCCATTTCCTTCTGCAATGCGTGAAAGTGAAGTCGCTCAGTCGTGCTGACTCTTAAGCGACCCCATGGACGACAGCCCACCAGGCTCCCCCGTCCCTGGGATTCTCCAGGCAAGAGTACTGGAGTGGGTCGCCAGTGCCTTCTCCCCATTTCTCTTGGAAGCTGTTTAAAATTAATTCTGTGTACCTTTAAAGGGAGAGACTTCCTAGACAGAAGCCTGGGATACAGTTTAGATTGGTGTTTACTAAAAGCTCATTCTTAAACCCATCCTGAACACGTCTTTGTTTGTATGGGGATATTAAGGTAGAAGTTGTGAAGATGTATTAGAAAGCCTGTTACCGGACTTCCCTGGTGGTGCAGTGGATAAGAACCTGCCTGCCTGCCAGTGCAGGGGACGTAGCTTCCAGCCCCAGTCCAGGAGGATCCCACGTGCTGCAGGGCAACTAAGGCCATGCAGCACAGCTCCCGAGCTCATGCAGCACAGCTCCCGAGCCCACGGGCTGTAACTCCTGCAGCCCATGCGCAGCAGCGAGAGAAGCTTCCACAATGGGAACCCCATGCACCGCAGCTGGAGAGTCGTCCCTGCTCACCGCAGCTAGAAAAATGCCTGAGCAAGCAGTGAAGACCTAGTGCAGCCAAAAATAAACAATTTTTTTTGAAAACCCATTGGGCCAAGCACTGGACTAAATAGGCATATCATGTTTGGTTTCTACCACAGTAATTTCACAGAAAGAAGCAGGTGTAGATATCAACTTTTCTGCTTCTAACATTCTTGAGGAAATTCCCTGGTGGTCCAGTGGTTCGGACTGCGTTTTCACTGCCAAGAGCATATGTTCAGTCCCAGGTCAGGTAACTAAGATCCCACAAACTGCGCCACACAGCCAGAAAGGAGCTGGAATTCTTGAAAAGTCTTAGGATCTCCAGAATCTGCTGTCTGAAACAGTCCATGGGGAAATGGTACTGGGGCAGACCGCTTAAGACCTGTGTCAGTCCATGAGCAGAGCACTACCAAAGCATTCACGGGTTCTCGAGGTGACTTGGACAGCGAGGGAGAAGCGTCAGCCTTCCTCAGGATACTTATGAAAGAACAGAAAAGATGCTGGATTGTGGGTGCTGAAACCATGCAGGCTGAAGTGAATCTCAGCCTGCCCCTCACTTTGCACGTCCTGCAGGGCTCGGCTGTGCCTCAGGAAGGAGCCGTGGATGGAGGCATCTTAAAGTGGAGAGGAGCTCCTCTCTCTGCAGCCATGGAGCTCAGGACTTTTTCTCTTCCTCCTAGAAGTCCATTCTGCTTCTGCTGTGCTGTCTCTTCTTGCTTAGAAAAAGTCACACGGACTGATGGCGCTGTTGTGTCATGCCGCTCTCTTCCCTCTCATACTGGAGTACCTCTCGTGCTGACCACAAAGGCAGTCTAGCCCCTCTGCACACAGGCATGGGCTATTCCCATTACTTCCTGCATTCACCTTTGTTTTTTCCTAGCTCTCTCTTAAAACTAGAAGACTGATGGAAGATTATTGATTTAAAATTACTGTATAAAATTGTAAAATAGAAAAATGTAAGAAACCAAATGAACTCAAAGCAATTTGTCAATAACGCCATGTCCAGGAAGATCCTTTACCTCTCATGGAAGTGACTCTGGGGCTGTTGGTGTTTCTCTCACTCCTGAGGTTTGTGCCTCTAGTTAGTTATGGGCAGTTCTCTTCTGTTGATTGAAGGTAAAACATCTAGAAGCAAGTCTCCTGCAATGTCCTCCTGCCGTCTCCTCACAGCCTGTAGATTTTCTGTATTAAAGTCTTGGGGATTTTCCTGAATACTCTAGAGTAGCTTGTCCTTGAAGACAGTTTAGGAACAATGAGTCTTGAGTAAAAGTTTCACACATTAAGCAGAGAGCATTAGGCTTTTTATCTTCAAAGAGTTAGGCTTGGCTAAACAGCAGTTTTCATAAAATTAAAGGCCACAGAATTTTGTGGGCTGCCTCTAATTGGGTGTGTGTGTATCTCAGGGTCCTTGTATGGCTTTGTTTTTCTTGATCTGCTAAATGTCATTTTTTTAGGCTAATTATGGATTGTAGAAAATATTTTGTACTTTTTGTGCCTCACAGTCCATTTAATTTTTGAGTGTAAACATTCAGAGGTTAATATTTTTTCTTTGTCTCTTCCTTTCTTTAAGCTTGGAGAAAGAAGAGTATTTATACCCAATTTCAAAAGCTGTTCAGTTGTTTTAGGCATTCAGAATTAAAAGGAGCTAAATATAAAAGTAGGGAGCTATTTATTACCTGGTCTATTAGATAGGCCTGAAGTCCAGATCACTGTCACCTCTAGAGACTGTCAGTATTAGCCCAGGAAACGTTGGAATCACACGTGTTCTGGTAATTTATTTCTCCCAGGCTTCCTCCTTTGCCTGCTGTCTCCTGGCTGAGACTACTTTTCTCTTTAGGCTCTACCTCTTACCCTTGAGCTATGACTAAATACTCTGAATTCTCAGCTCCATCCTCACCCCAAATGAATTGATCATTTTCCCCTCCTTCCCCTGTATTTGCTCCTACTATGAACCTTCATTAAGAGCCCATTTATTCACTCATCTTTTCTGTTGCACAGTGCTTTTAACAAAATGCACTGAGTGATGACTCTAAGATAGAGGATACTAAATAAAGGTTAATTACCTTAGCAATTCATTACATTATTTCTTCTAAAAGCAGTTCATAATTTATGAAATGATTTGGTTTTGGGTTTTTTTTTTTCCTGCACCTTTTCTTTCCATAAAAATAAGCAGACCTACTGTATAGCACAGGGAACTCTACTCAGTAATCTGTAATGACTTGTGTGGGGAAAGGATCTAAAACAGAGTGGATATATGTATATGTGTAACTAATTCACTTTGCTCTGTAGTAGAAACTAACACATTTTAAGCCAACTATACTCCTATAAAAATTGAAAAAAAAAAAGAAACAAACATAGCTTGTTTTATTTATACATTCATGAACAAAAGAAAAATACAGAGAATTTTCCAAATTCATGAAGGATAATGATTATACTTACCAAACTTACATTGCTTGGATATAATTATTTTTGAAGAATGTTGTTACTGCTTACAGAATTAAGTATGCCATGCTTATCTACTGAATGCTATCCTCTGAAAATAAACTCAGATAAATTGAATGAAATCTAATCCCCTTGGGTACCATCATTTTATATATTGATAAGGAAGACACATACATATTCTGGCTAGGGTCTGCCTAGCTAGAACCGTATATTTATTTCACTCTAGAACTCTCTTGCCTTTTTTCTTTAAAATAAGTCACACCAAACTGACTATGGAAAGACCTCTTATTCATGTTTTCAGTGGTCCATTAAAGCAGTTTATGCATATTTCAGAAACGTGCTTAAATATTTGTCAGTTTTAAGACAGTAAATTTGCTTACATGTGGCACCTTTTAAAAATAGGTTTTTATCGACGTCAGGAAAAGTTCACACTTCCTGGAATCTACATAGTTAATACGATCTGTGTCATTTACTTAGAGTGGTATATTGATTTTGTACAGTTTTTCCAGTATGTTTGTGTTATGGGCCTTCTAGACTTAAAAATCAGAAGAATTTGTTTCTTTTTGGCCTATTAGTGAATAATGTGCATTTGCCTGGTTTAAATAAGCTCCATTTATGTGTGACCCTCCTGGGTATTATAGGTCCTGCTTTGTAACACATCACAACAAACCCAAGCAGTTGTCTTTTCTAGAGCCACAGGTCAGAAGTTTCATGTCTGTCTTGAGAGGCTTTTGGACCAGCTGCTGCTCTTATATGATGGTCGCAGTCACTTTGGCATCTAATGATTTAATAGATATTCTTTTGATTTTTCCTCTCCTAAAAATGTAGTAGATATTTTTCATATAAAGATGGGGGGAAATGTCTGAAAGTGTCTGCTTTCATTGATAATTTCTATATATAAACAACCAAAGATACTTGATTCTTTATGCATCTTATAGTATCCTTTTTTCAGGAGAGTGGGGTCCTGTGTTTGAAAATCTCATATTTATAGTTATTAACTTTATATGCTCCTTTCCTATAAAGGCATATTAAAAAGGACATCATGAACAACTTGTTTAATGCAGCAAATATTTATTGGGTGTCTGTTTTGTTTAAAGTATACCACGAAGGAGAACATAAGAACCTGTGACATTTTCCTTTAAAGATCCATATTTGGGAACCTAATACATAAAAGTAATTAAAGTGTTAGTTAAATAATGATTCAAGTATAAGAAACATCACAAGGTATTAGGTGCTTATTAGATAGTATTTGTAGGTAGAGGGTGTTTTTGGCCATGTAATTCTAGGGAACTGGAAACCTTATAGAAAGGCTTATTTATAAGACTTGTAGGGAAGATAGGAACTGACATGGCCTTCTTCATGGATTAATAGCAATGATTACAAACATCCCAGCAGAACATTCTGTACAATGAAGAAATCGGTTTCATGAACAAAGGCACAGTGGTGGGAAAGCTTTGGGGAGGAGGACAAAGCACTGTATGGCCTAATCTAGTAAGATGTGAGGAGACAGGAAGGGAGACCAGGGGTTCTCTCACCTTTCAGATACAGGCCCCCCTTCTGGGCCTCCTTGTGTGGTTGGGTGAGCCTGAGGCTAGCTCTGACTAACGAAAGCAGCATAGTCTCTGGACCAGAGCATTTGATCAATGGTATGAAGCTCTGAAGTCCCCTTTCTTGGCACAGTGACCAGTTGCCTTCAAGATTGTCAGCTCCATGAGTCTGGATCCTTGAGGGACTGAGCAGAGCCCTCTTGACAAGCTGTCATAATGCTGCTGCTGCTGCTGCTGCTAAGTCGCTCCAGTTGTGTCCGACTCCGTGCGACCCCATAGATGGCAGCCCACCAGGCTCCGCCGTCCCTGGGAGTCTCCAGGCAAGAACACTGGAGTGGGCTGCCATTGCCTTCTCCAATGCAGGAAAGTGAAGTTGCTCAGTCGTGTCCGACTCTTAGTGACCCCGTGGACTGCAGCCTACCAGGCTCCTCTGTCCATGGGATTTTCCAGGCAAGAACACTCAAGTGGGGTGCCATTGCCTTCTCTGGTAATGCTAATGAGAAAACACTAGTTATTTAGACCACTGAGATTTGGGAGTTAGCATGGGTGAGTAACAAACTAAGATTGTTAAGGACAGCTGGTGGAAATAGTGAGAGAGAAGTTTTTAGCTTAATGTTCCAAAGACCTGACATTTTTAATAAATATGCCCAATTCACTCCCAGATTTCTGAATAGAAGAAGCTTCCACTAAAGCTTGCAAACATAAACTAATGTCTTATATTAGACATAAAAAGCTAGCTTAGTAACTTGAGAGTGTATTAAAAACAACCTTGGAAACATGATCTAGCGGAAAGGAACGTTGCAGGGTCATCATTGGATAAGATAATTAAATGTATTATTTTCAGCTATTTGTTGCTCCTGTCAACATTTATCAAAATTATCCTGAATTCTTATTTTTCCCTTGTGTCCACTCTCTGGTTATACCACGATTAATTGGTGACTTGTCGAGCATTGTCTAGTTAAGTTGTATTTTTACCTGTCTTTAAAGATATTCAGGACCGTATTGTATTTCATATTTTCCATATGCTCTCTGCTTGTTTTTTTCTTTATAAACACATTTTTAGGTCACATTGAAGTAGTGAAATTACTTGTGGCACACGGAGCTGAGGTGACATGCAAGGACAAGAAGTCTTACACGCCTCTCCACGCAGCAGCCTCCAGCGGGATGATCAGCGTAGTCAAGTACCTTCTCGATCTTGGGGTTGATGTAGGTGTACAGACTAAGCAGGATGAAGAATGGAGCGTTCTGTGTGTTTGTGATTTCATTGTCGGTGGACGTTTTTTCAAATTTAAAAGATGTTTTCTTACAGTAACGTTTTTGTCTTTTAATAGTGTTATGTTTATACTCCTTTACATAATATGCAGTCTGCTGATGTCTGACTAAGACATGAAGTTAGTCAAATGTGTTAAGAGGTAGAATATTTTCCAAAGATGAATGATTGATTGACAGAGGTTTTCCTTTTCCGTCACATTCTAGCCCCCTGTAGCTTCATTTCAACTGTGGAAACCAGCAGATCAGACATACTTGAATTATTTTCCTAAGTGGCTTGGTTATTGTTAGTAGTATTTGCCCAGTTTGTCTAATATTTCCTTTAAATGATTGTAGCTGTTCAGATTACAGTGTATTGGCCAGAAGTAGGCAGGGAAACTAGAGGCTTCTGGCCTCTAGTTAGCTGCAAGTGTTCCTTACTATATGAATCTGTTTGGCTAGGGAGGGGTTGCTTGCTTCATCTGAATATCTCTGATAGTAGAACCAGGACAGCTAAGAATGCCTGGAGCCCCCACAGTCCATGCTTTACACACATGTGTGTCCCACCCCACCCTGAGCAGACTCAGGGCTTCCCTGACGGCTCAGCTGGTAAAGAGCCTGTCTGCAGTGCAGGAGACTTGGGTTCAGTCCCTATGTTGGGAAGATCCCCTGGAGAAGGGAATGGTTACCCACTCTAGTATTGTGGCCTGAAGAATTCCATGGACTGTATAGTCCACGGGGTTGCAGAGTTGGACACAACTGAGCAACTTTGACTTAGTAGATCTACTCTTATTTTAGGTACAGGTCTGACAAGCTCATCTCGTTCTTTAAAACACAGATCATTTGTTGTTGTTTAGTTGCTAAGTCATGTCCGACTCTTCCACGACCCCATAGACTGTAGACCACCAGGTTCCTCTGTCCGTGGGATTTCTCAGGAATAAGTGGGTTGCCATTTCCTTCTCCAGGGGATCGTCCCAATCCAGGGATTGAACCCGTGTCTCCTGCATGGGCAGGCAGATTCTTTACCACTAAGCCACTGATTTAAAACAACCAGGAGAGAGGGAGGTAGTTCAGATCAGCTGCAAAGACAGAAAGATAGTTGATGAGGTGATCTGGTTGAACTATTTATTAATTTAAAGACTGTGTGAAGCTCTTAATTTTTGAAAGCTAGGGATCAGGAAGCCAAACACAGTTAGGTAGAATCTTGTAGAGTGCAGACAGATGAAAGGTTTTTTTTTTTTCAACTCAGCACTTCCTGTAGCTCTGTTTCAGCACAGAGATTATAATGCCCAAGAGACCCTGAATCTAGATAAATGAGACAGCCTACTTCTGGTCGCTGTTTCAAGTCTGTTCTGGGACAATTTTTAAAGCCTATTTTATTGGCAACAAAATAAACTCTGGTGAGAGTGTTTTTCAAAAAAAAGTGGTCAGCCTTTGAGCCGCTTAGTGACCCATGGCCTCTGATTGCATGACTCCGCTTCTAAGGGCTGCCATAACAAATGGCCGTGAAGTGGGTGCCTGAAGGCAGTAAATGTAATCTCTCAAAGTTCTGGGAGCTCCAAGGGAGAATCTGTTTTAGGTCGCCCGCTTTTGGTGATGAAATCTAGATGATTTGACTAAAGTTACGTGTGACTTTTTCAGTTCCTCTAATTTCTGTTACTGGAGATCTGAGAAAGGAAAATGTTAAAGCTGTGATAAATTGGGCCCAACCACAAGGATAGAGGGCACAAAACTACCTTCAGCTCTGATGATTCACTAGAAGGACTCCAGAAACTTACTGAGCACTATTATACTCACAGATATGATTTATTACATAGAAAAAATACAAATTAAGATCAGCCAAAGGAAGAGACACACAAGTATTCGAAACACAAAGCTCCCGTTGGCCTCTCCCTGCAGAGTTAGGACTCTAATCTCCCAGCATCAGAGTGGACATAGGCACACAGTGCTGCCAACCAGAGCAGCTCACCTGAGCTTTGTTGTCAGAGTTTTGTTGAGATCCCACTACACAGGCAGGGTTGGCCAGAATTGCTCATGTGGCTGATTTCAGTCCACTGAGACCAAGAGATCCAAAGCCCTTCCCCCAGATCACATCGCTGCTTATGTGGCCCTGCCCCCTGATCACATGGCTGTTTGTGTGGCCCTGCCCCCTGAAGACTATCCGCTCTGCTGACCCTCCCTCAGGTGCAGGGTAGCCAGCTCCCACCCTAGACAGAGACATGTCTATCAGGTGTGCTGTGGGTTACCTCCCAGAGGATGGGCAAAGGTAAAATTCTTCATTACAGGAAAGCTGTGTAAACTTGAAAATATTAATCCAATATATTTTTTAAGGAATAGAAAGATAAACTTGAGTTACATGAATTATTTCTCAGTATTGATTACATTGTTTAGAGCATACTCATTTTGGTAACATATCAGTGTATCAGTATGTAGGCTGGAAAATATCTAGAGCCTAAGTTTGTTGCAAAAATGAGTTAAATAAATAGGAAAGGATGTCACTCATTTTTTAAAAATCTTGCCGTCTACTAAAAACCAACTTTCGTCTTTGGTCACTGTAAATGAACCAGGAGAAAATATGTGTGTTTTTCAATATATGTCAATTTTCAGTTTGTATTCATTTTTCATGATTCTTAGAGTTAATGCTATAATTATCTCTTATCGAGAATGCTTTTTAAAATATTTGTTTTCATTTTCCTAAAATATCTCTTGGAATCATTCAATTTTGTCTTGAAATAGACATTGTCTATATGAATTATATTCCCTGATGATACAAAATTCATTTGACACCAAATGCTGTAGTTATATTATTCATTTTTTAAAAATAAGTTTAAAATTATAAGCCTTATCTGTATTATTTATCCCTGTTTCTCACTTTAATAATTGGATTTCAACCACAATGTTGTTAAGGTAGCTCACAACACTAATAATTAGGGAGACTGCATTAACATTGACATTTTTGTCTTCCAATAGATGAATGAACCGAACGCCTATGGAAATACACCTCTTCACGTAGCCTGCTACAACGGACAGGATGTTGTCGTGAATGAACTGATAGACTCTGGTGCTAATGTGAATCAGAAGAATGAGAAAGGGTTCACTCCTCTGCACTTCGCCGCTGCGTCTACACACGGAGCGTTGTGTTTAGAGCTTCTAGTGGGCAATGGGGCCGATGTCAATATGAAGGTAGGGAGCCAAATCAAAGTCCCTACCTAGTGTTTCGGGTTGTGCCATATTAATACACTATTCAGCAATAAAAAGGAATGAGTTTCTGGTACATACACAGATAAGTGTTAAAAGTACTATGCTGAGTAAAAGTGTTACACAAGAATTTGTTCACTGTTCCCACTTACATAAAGTTTTAGAACAGACGAATAGTAATGGGGTGCCAGACTATCTATAGTTGGGGGTAGAAAACCGGACAGTTATTGTCTGGAGGAGGGATTGATAAAAAGGCATGGGGGAACCTGGTATGGTGGTAATGTCCTATATTTTGAGAGCTTGGGTTATATGAATAAGAATTAGTCAAAACTCATCAAGTGGTACATTTAAGATTTCATAGGCCTCATTGCATGTGTATGTTCCCTTAGAAGGTTACAAACCAAGCTACTATTGAACCTTAGTTAATGATACACATACCAAACTGTTTTAGAGGCAATAAGTAGCGTTATCTGTAGCTAATTTTGAAAAGTATCATTTAGGGACTTCCCTGGCAGTCCAGTGGTTAACATTCTGAGCTTGCACTATGGAGCAGGCATGGGTTTCATCCCTTGTTCTGCATACCACACAGCTTGGTCAAAAAAAAAAAAAAAATCACTTAATAGCGTGGGTGGAGAGAGACTGATGTATGATAATGTTCATATAGTAGAATGTTAGCAGTAGACTCTAGGTGGCATGCACACGGGTGTTCACAGTAATATTCTTTCAACGTTCCTGTTTTGAAATTTTTCACATTAGAAAAGTTAAAAGACGAATATCAGTGTTTTACATACAAGGAATAGTTGATTTTTGGTCAGTCGCTTTCAAGAGTGAGCATTTGAGTTTTAGAAATACATAAAAGTTCTGGAGCTAAAATAAACGTACTTTTACTGCATAAGTCTTTGGAAATGCACATGTAACCACAATTTTGAATATAACTACTTTATAATGTGTACTTGTCCTTTATATTTTCCAAGTTGCTTTCACTGATTGTGTCTGTATTAATTTATTAATTCATTCTTTGAGCACTTGCCAAACCATGGCTTGTGGTATGAAAAAAAGAAACCATTAAAAAAAATAGAACCATTTAGGATTAGTAAAAACATTTAAGCTTCGAATTCGAATGTTTTCAGAGCTTAATTACATAACATTTCAGCTCCTTTTGTAGGTGTGATGAGCTGGTGTCTTTCAGAGGATAGGAAAGGGAGTCCATTTTCTCACCTCTAACTTGAGAACATCCTTTAACAATGCCACTGACCCACTCTGACAGCTGTAACAGCAGCAAGCCCATCTATATTTAGGTCATTGCTCTAAATTGCCCTCTGCCAGCTAAAGGACAGAATTTATACATATCAAACCATGGAAGGAAAGGGCATAATATATTTAAAAAAAAATTCCTCTCTGGTACAAGTGTTTCTTTTAAGAAAACATGTTTAAAGCTTTCGGTTCTCAGTCAGATCACCTACTGAAGTTTTATTTTTAATAATTTAAATAACTTCTAAAAATGTCCTAATAATAAATTTTAACTTATTTTGAATTTATTTGAATTTATCTTGATTTGAAGAATTCCTGCTGTTTGGATAATCAGTGCTCAGAAAAAAAAATTCTTACAGGAGTGGAAAGTTTGTTCCTTGTTTCCTCAAAAGCCTAGTAATATTTTTTAGTAAAGAGTATTTCAAAATAAAAAAATTTGAAATTATCTTAACAGTTTTCAAATGAAAAGATCTCATCAGATATTTTTAGTCTAGATAGATCTAGATCTGTTTATGATAAAGTGGCTATAGTTAATATTATCTTTGTTAAATATTAAGTGTCTTGGAGTAAGAGAGACTTAAGTCTCTCAGTCATGTTCGACTCTTTGCAACCCCATGGGCTGTAGCCTACCAGGCTCCTCCATCCATGGGATTCTCCAGGCAAGAATACTGGAGTGGGTTGCTATTTCCTTCTCCAGGGAATCTTCCCGACCCAGGGATAGAACCCAGGCCTCCCGTATTAGAGGCAGACGCTTTAACCTCTGAGCCACCTATATCATTAACTGTTATGCATTTTTTAGTGTTATCAATTGCTCAGTAAAAATTAAGCTGTTTATTTTATACAGTGCTGTTTAGACAGACAGTTACTATAGTTGGAAGATAATTTAATTACTTGGTTCATGTGTCATTGCCTGTGTAGCTGACCAGTACCTGTGGTTATTTTTAAGTCTGTGTTTTCTTTTGAAATGTAGAGATGAGAATCGTTTCTACAAGAGGGTTACTTGCTCATATCAGTGGTCCTATTTGACATTACTTCCTTAATGATTTAGAAAATTCAGTGGTGGATTTTACACATGACAAGGGAATATTTTGCAAAGCAGTTAAGATGTCGTGGTGAAGTAGATTTGAAGACAACAGGCCATGACACTGATTTAAGACTAGATTTCATAAAAGTTGCTTTGATCTTGACCTAGGATGTGTGGCTTCCTGCTGATGTGCAGCTGTCCAGTTACCTTAGCACCAAGCTCGTTGAAACACACTCTCCGGGTTGTTGACGATTTCTGGGTACCGTCCAACCCTGACATAATGTAAAAACTGTAGATAGTAGTGAGTTTTCAAGTAATAAGAATGTGTTTTCATTCAAGAATATATCTTCGTTCCTGACACCAACGTTTCCTATATTTGTCAAATGGTTATTTGAATAAGGCACTATGGCTTTAATATTTGCCTTATAAGAAAGAAAATCATACTTGCTGACCTCAGGTCCTCCTTATCAAGTCATCTTTCTCCTTCATCTTTTCCTCCCATTTCATTCTCTATTTTGAAGTTTCTGACCTGATCAGGTTGTGGATGACTTACATTTGGAATGTAAATTAGGTTCATAAATATTCAGTTTGTAAGTTTTTTAATTGATTGTCCTACAAAATACTATTTAGATGTAAAGTGAATGTTCTTTTTAAAAGAGCAATATAGGTCTGGTTTTTCATAACCTTGCTTATCATGAACCCTGTTACATTGATGATGTCACTTACTGCCTTTTTTCCTTCCATTCTTCAAGTATTTATTCTATAATCGGTTACTATAGAGGATAGAAACTGTGTATAGTATGTATGTTGAAAGCAAAAAAAAAAAAAAAACACAATTTCATGCAGTATATCCAGTTGTCAAACCAGATAGCTATTATACCTTTTCCCACCCCCATCCTATACTTTAAATTTTGGTGAGATAACCAGAGTACCCCAAATACTTCTTTCCTTTGTGATAATCACATGCATGTTTTGATTAACAAAATAATTTAGGAAAGAAAGGACTTTACCTAACTCACAGTAAAAGATACCACTAATTCAGGCATTGTTTTTCTTCGTATTTGGAATTCTTCTGAAATTTCAGAATTTCTACATTGAATACACATGCACAACCAGTGTAGTTTATTATCTTAAGTAATTTGAGAAAATAGCTAACAATATTGATTACAAGTAATTATAAACTAAATAATGTATGAAGTTTTTATTTTATTTTATTTTTTTGGTATAAAGTTTTTAAAGTGAATTATAGTGGTTGAAGTTAATTCTGACATTCACTTTTCCTTGGTCAGGGAGGGATTCAGCATTTCTTTTAGGACAAAAGAATTATAGCGATGTGAAATTTTTGAACCTTGGGCAGCAAATCCTGGCTGTACCACTTCCAAAGACGTGACCTTGGTCAAATCGTTAGTATCCTTGTTCTTCAGTTCCCCCATCTGTGAAATAGGAGTGATATTAAGATTATAAGACAGCTACCACTCGGGACCTTCTATAAACTGTAGGCATTGTGTATTTGTGCTTTATGGTACACATACTAAAACGTTAGTTCATAATTTCAGATAACTGTTTTACACTGCCATAGGCATCTATTAGACCTAATGCTTGGGTGATAGTTACACAAAATAAAGTTGCAAGAGGACATTCAAAATAAAAGGAAGAATTATGTGTTATGAATAGAACCAGAATTTTAAATCTTTTTTGTGTCTATTTCAGAGCAAAGATGGAAAAACTCCACTGCACATGACTGCCCTCCATGGTAGATTCTCCAGATCACAAACCATTATCCAGAGTGGTAAAAAGTATTTCTGTTTGTTTTTTTTCTAAAGTGTAGTAAAAGCATCCACATAATGAATGGTATTGAGGAATTGTCGTAGCAGTATACATATTTTTGACATTTGATATCATATCTCATGAAAATCAGATAATGAAGAATTTTAAATGCCACATACATGTATCTTTTATAGTCGTTTTTTATTTATTTCTGTATTGTTTCGCTTAGATTATTTATATAATATCACTAACAGTTAGTACTGGCTTTTAAAAAACATGCTAAATAGAAAAGTAACTCTGCCTTTCCACTGCAGTTTATTATATATTGACAAAACTCAGTTGCATTTCTGTTTCCCTTTTTGAATATTTTGAACTGTTTTTAGCATTTTCATTTCTTTTCTAAACTTGTATTCTTCTGTATTTGAGTTAGTACTAGACAAGCTAAACTTTTAAATAAAAAGGACTTTCGGGTACATTACTTTAAGGCAGTGTTTCACAAGCCATGTTCCAAGGAACTGTTTGTAAGTAGTATTGATACTTAAGACAACAGCTGTTCTCATTTGGCAAGGAAAGGGTAGGAGTAAACTCCTGATCAGATAATTCATGAGGCGTTGCAGACTGTCTTCTGATTTTTAAATCTATTAAAATCTTATGCTCAGTTCACAAAATTGCTTCAAGTACAAAATCTGTAATCCCAGTGCCTGCCCCAGTAACTGTGCTGTGGATGAAATCTACGGATTTTATTCCTCCTTTGTTGCAGGAGCTATAATCGACTGTGAAGATAAGAATGGCAACACTCCTTTGCACATAGCAGCGAGGTATGGCCACGAGCTGCTCATCAACACCCTCATTACAAGTGGGGCCGACACCGCCAAGTAAGTGCTTGCCAGGTGTTGATGGGTTGGCAGGGAAGCGCGTGACTTTTGTCCTTAACGTGGTACTATTGCTTGAGCTTTTTCCTCTTTGTGTTGATGATGTAATAGAATGTTTAATACGACCTCATTGGGTCCTTTTATGTTTTTTATCCCAGTTCTTTCTAGATTATGAGTAATATGTTAAAGTTTCCATGTAAATTTTGTTTGAAAGATGGATTCTCTTGCATGCTCTACAGAAATACACACCCTACTTAAATTGATGCTTATTATTCCTATGTGTAGTTTTAAATTTTTATTATACTTTTATATGTTCGTAAATATGTTTTAAATATTCTTTTAAGCTTTCTAAAAATGGTATGCTACTGTATGCTTCATGAAGCTTTTTTTCTACATGCGGTTGTTGATTTAGCCATGTGAATATAAATTTGGGCTTTTTTTCCTTTCCTGATCTCTGTAAGTAACTCTAATTCATTCGTTTTATAAAATTTAATTCCTGTGTAAAGATTTCACAGTTTATTCATTCTCCTCATTTACAAACACAACTTCTGATTTTTTTATTGCTAGGAAAAATTACTGCAGTGAACAGTCTTAAGCAAAACATTTTGCCTTGTGGTAATGATTCTTGATGGCAAAGCAGGTGGGATGATTTTTGCTCTGAGACAAATGTCTAGAGTCATTTTTGGTTGTCCTGATCTGGGGAGAGTGCCACTGCCATCCCATGTAGGTCGAGCCCAGGGACACTGGTGATGTGCTGCCCTCTCCCCAGCACATACACCCAGACCCACAGAAAGTCCACAGTGACAGTAGTCTGAGCTCGAAAAACCCTACTCCAAGAGGAAAGTTGCTGGAGAAGTTAAGTAGTTTCTTTTTACTTTATTTAAGTGATTGCATTTTTCTCACATTGTGATAAAGATACTGTCCTCTTTGCTTTAGACGTGGCATACATGGAATGTTCCCCCTCCATTTGGCAGCCTTAAGTGGCTTTTCAGATTGCTGTAGGAAACTTCTTTCTTCCGGTGAGTGGAACCTTCACAGACAAATTATCCTCTTTTATGCTTCCCCCAAACTCCCTTCCGTCCTGCTTTTGCAAAATTATATACAAATATGTCCAAATATGGATCATTTATTAACCCCTCTTAGAAGATGTTGGACCCTATATGATTTGGTTTTCTCTTCAACTCTGGGAAAGGTTTTATTTTTCTAGTGATTTCTTCTTTTCTCTTAGTTGGGGAATGGCATGTGGAATATTTCTAAAGTAGTCCCTTTATGTCTGGAAGCAAAATATCTTCATTTGCATGGTTCCTTTTTAAGAGCCAGTGACCAGTTTACAGTATCTTCTAGGTCTGAAATTTATACCATATTTAATTACTATTTTAAAATACCACAGTCATAGTGTGAAACAAAACAGTATCAGTAGCTTTCCGTTAATGTAAATATTACTATAAAGATATTTATGAAAATGCATAGAAGTACTAAATATATGAGATTTTACTTTAAATAGTATTCTATTAGCATGTTACTAAAGTTGAACAAATTTTATATATTATTTAATACTTATGATTGCTGAAAGAATCATGGGAGTTTCTGGGAAAAATCAGCATATTGTGAGGCAGACCCTTCTGAGTTTTTCTTAATGATACCTTTTTTTCCGCCTTGGCTTTGCTGGGTCTTCGTTGCTGAGAGGGCTCCTTCTTGGTTGGGGAGGGCAGGGGCTGCCCCGTAGCTGTGGTGACAGCTTCGTGTTGCGCTGGCCTCTCTTGGTGCAGAGCGCCGGCTCTAGGCGTGCCGGCTTCAGAGTCACGGCTCCCGGGCTCCAGAGGGCAGGCTCAGTAGCCGTGGTGCTCGAGCTCAGCTGCCCTGCAGCATGTGGGATCCTCCCAGATCAGGGATTGAACCTGCATCTCTGCTTCTGCAGGTGCATTCTTTACCACTGAGCCACCAGGAAATCCCTTAGTGATATCTTTTAAGCGATGTAATTGTGTTTTGAGTGTTTTTAAGTGTATGCCTGCCACAAGCAATCACATACTCATTTATCTATGAAAGAGAATTATAAAACTCTCTTCTCAGCGTTAGTAGTAATCCACGGGTAGCAAAGGAAAAAGTTTACTAAGAAATCATTCATGGGGCTTCCCTGGCAGTCCAGTGGGTTACTCTGTGCTTCTCAAGGCAGGGGGTGCAGTTTCTATGCCGGTCTGGGAACTGAGATCCCACATGCCGTGCAGCGTGGCACACCCGTCCCCCCCCCCCCCCCCAGATGTTCACGTATCTTACAGTTGAGTATATTCACAGAGATGCGTGACCATGACTAAGTGGGTTTTAGAACATTTTTGCTACCGCCCACACCCAGAGAAACTTCATTTTGCATCAGTTCCCCATTTCTTCCCTCCCCCAGCCCTTAGTAATCAATAATATACTTTCCATCCCTAAATTTACCTGTTCTAGGTAGGTTGTAAAGGTAGAATCACCTAACGTGGTTTTGTGACTGGTTTTTCACTTAGAAATGTTCTGAAGGGTCATCCAGTGTTCTAAGTATATATCAGTACTTTATTTCTTTTTACTGCTGAATAATACTCCATTGTATCCTATGACTTTTAAACAAGTACTCTAGCATTTGTTTTGAAAAACCCCCAGTCTTTTAGTGGTAATTAAAAAAAAATACATTATTAATCTGTTTTCAATTAATTTGTACCTATTTGTAAGTCATAGTTTTGTGTATGATGGGGTGTGATTTTTTTACATTGTTAATGTAATGCTTTAACATAAAGTAACATGCATATAGTATTATGTAAGACGTATTCATTCTTGTAGGATTTGATATAGATACCCCAGATGATTTTGGCAGGACCTGTCTACATGCAGCTGCAGCTGGAGGGTATGTTACCAAAATTTTTACTTTTTTTAAGAAAAATGTAGCTGATCATGGCAGGTTTTTTTGTTGTTGTTTCGTAAAATATAAGTCATAGTATTTTATTCACTCTGACCTCATTTGAAAACATACTTTTATACTTACTTAAACCTCCCAATTTCATCATAAAGTTATTGACAGTTGCATCTTGCCATTGTATTTTTCCTGGGTAGTAATTTGGAGTGCCTAAACCTTCTGCTGAATACTGGTGCAGACTTCAACAAAAAAGACAAGTTTGGAAGGTGAGCTGTGGTACAGTTCCTCTGTGGCTCCTGCTTGATGTTATTTGCTTAATGACTTTCTTAAATTATAATTTGGCATCTGTGTGTTAGTCACTCAGTCATGTCCAACTCTTTGCAGCCCCATGGACTGTAGGCCACCAGGCTGCTCTGTCCATGGGATTTCCCAGACAAGAATACTGGTGAGGATTGCCATTCCCTTTTCCAGGGAATCTTCCTGACCCGAGGCTCGAACCCATGTCTCCTGCATTGCAGGCGGGTTTTTTACTGTCTACGCCATGAGGGAAGTCCTTAATGACTTCCTTAATGAGTTTCTTAATCTTGTTATTTGGCTTCTGTGAGTTAACTAAAAAAATTCATATCTTTTACATTGTGATCATGATTTGTTGAAAGATTCCAATAAGTAGATAACTTCTAGAATATTCACTCTTACCCACAACCTTCTTCCAACTGGGCCCCTGCCATAGCCCCAGCCTACCAGCCACAGTTTTACTTTATAAGCACTATGCACCTTTTATGATGACATTTCTCCTCTTCCTTTATACAGTATTTATAATTGGGTGGATCAACTGTGCTCTTACTTCCTGGGGTGTGTCCCTGACCGTGTTTTTCTTTTTTTTTAATTTGGGCAAAAAGATCTCCACTGCATTATGCTGCTGCCAACTGCAACTACCAGTGCCTGTTTGCTCTTGTGGGCTCAGGGGCAAGTGTGAATGACCTTGACGAGAGAGGATGCACACCCCTGCACTATGCGGCGACCTCAGACACAGATGGCAAGTGAGTGTCATGTGGTGAGAAGGAAGGGTCATTGTTTCCATAGACCAGCACCTTCCAGACGGGTGGTGACTTTCATAGCAAATTTGTATTTCCTTTTTGTGCTCTTTATTATTTCTTTCCCTGGGTGTTTAGTGTGGAAAATAAGTTGTTTTTATAGTTATTCTTAATCATAGTTATTACTACCTGCTTCTACCAGCAACCTGCCCTCTGAACTAATGAGGTGGTAGAAGAAGTATAAAGGTCCCTTCTTGTCCTCCCTTCCAGAAGCACATCTTAGTATCTATCACCTCCAAGCTTTTTCCACCTGACTTCTCAGAGGTAGCAGTGCTGAGTGTATAATAGGGAAAAGGAGAGGCAAGAGGTAGACAGATAGTGCCGTCAGAAGATGGGGCAGAGACTGGACTACCAGTGTCCTCCAGAGGTAGAGCGTTCATATTCCCAAGGGATCCCTGTAAATTTGTGCTTAAATGGGAAGTAATTGAACTGGCAGAATTAAACACATAGTTAGTGCTAAATATTACTTAAGTAAATTATGTAGGTAGCGAGTGAATAAATGTTGCCCAAGGATGACTTAATAAAAACAAATGAGAGATTTATAAATTCTTTCATAATTAATATTCACCTGAAGTTGGTCAGATGTCCGTACCTTAATGTATATTACCTTCTTGGAAGAAAATGAGCTCATTAGTCAGAGAAGGTATCTTCAGGATCTGTGGTATTCCCCATGAGTGTGAGTCAGTGAAGGGTAGAAAATAAAAATAATGGTTTTGAGGGAAAGATTTTATAAAATATACTTCAGGGAAGTTGCATTTAATAGAGATCTATTTCCTTATAAAAAGCATAATTTAACGATATTATTCACAAATATTAATATATTATAAATTCTGTGACTGTAGTTGCAAATCCCTTTTGTTAGGTTGGATTTGTGGTTAAAATTCTAATCTTGAAAGCTCTAGTAAATATGCTATCAACGCTTTGTGTCTGCTGGTTTTGCATCTGCAGATTTGGGGAGCTGACTATAGTCATTGTAGGGTTACGTTCATTTTTTTATAAGGGACTTGAGGGTTCATGGTCTTTGATATCCACAAGCACTCTTGCAACCAATCCCCCTTGGATACTGAAGAATGACTATATTTTCTTTTTGGAGAAATATATAATTTATATAGTTTCATATATATCAGAATAGTTAAATATAGATAGTTTTTTAGAGAAGCTATAAATTATTTGAATTATGTTTTTGGGTAGTAGAGCCTTAAAGAAATCTGTGATAAACACTTTGTAAATCAGAAAGTGTTTGGGTAAACTTAGGTAAGTAGATTATTCTCTATTTTATAAATTTTGTAATTTCAAGATTTAATTTATAGGTTTTCCTAAAATAGATGATAGCTAAAATGACTATATCACATCAATAGTCCTTTACCACTGTTCCCATAAACTGCTTATTTGATGTTACCCAATGATGTACATAAATTCCACTGAGGTCAGATAGACACAGAGATTACCCCGTGGTCCTCCTGCCGTTAGACAGTTAAACCTGAATTCCTACACAAAAACATAAAAATGACAATGCTCAACCTATACTGTTTGAGATTTGTGGTTTTATTTTAAGCTAGTCTACTTTTTCTTTAGAACTGTACTTAGTACTGAAGTGAATTAAACTGTTAGTTTTCTTAACTAATATAAGCTGTTTTGAGCAGTAGGCCAGAGATATTTATTACTTAGACACTTAATTCTCAGTATCAATACAAGCAGCCTGATGTACTAGAAAGAACATGAGCTTTATCCAGAAGACCCAGTTTAAGTGTTGAGGTCTTCATATTATCCTCTTTGAGCCTGAGCAAGTAATTGTTAGGCAAAAACTTACTTATCTATAAAATTAGAATGAATCATCCTGAAAAAGTGAAAGTCTTAGTCACTCAGTCGTGTCCAACTCTTTGCGACCCCATGGACTGTAGACCTCCAGCCTCTTCTGTCCGTGGAATTCTCCAGGCAAGAATACTGGAGTGGGTTGCCATTCCCTTCTCCAGGGGATCTTCACAACCCAGGGATCAAATGCAGGTCTCCTGCATCGCAGGCAGATTCTTTACCGTCTGAGCCACCAGAGAAGCTAGATTCTTTAACACACATGACCTCAGTTTTCCCCACAATTCTAAGAAGTAGGCTTCATTCTCAGAATTGTGGGGAAAACTGAAGTCATGTGTGTTAAAGAATCTAGCGCTGTTTTTGGAGCCTCTCTCTTATTTTTAAACTATCACAATCCCTGAGGTCTTGTCTAACACCATCATTTATTAACTCTGATTTGTTCCCTGGGAACTTCTGGAAGCTCTACGCCACAGTAACCACAGAGTACCAGAGGCATTCTCTCAGCAAGTTTTGGAGGCTTACATAATAGAATTAAAGCGTTGGTTTATTTTTTCGGATTCCAAGGCTATAACTCCCAGGAATAGGTTAGGTAATAATAAGAGAATCTGGAATAATTCATTCTGCTGCCAAAGCCAGAGTGAAATGTTTTCTAAAAGGAGAAACAAATTCCCAATGGCTTCAAATACTGTTACTAGCAATGTGTGTCTGTTGGTTTCCTTCTTTAATGGTTGATAATGTCCTATTTCCCTCCCGAGGGAATGTTGTATACACTGTGGGATTTTTGACATGCTGCCATTGGTTCTCTGTTTTCAAAGTGACAAATACTAACTTATTATAATTAATGTACAGTTAGTAGCACAATTCTACTCTCTGTGTGTCCCTCTATCTTCAATTTCCATCAGTGTTGGAAAAATACATGACATCGTTTCTACTCACCCTGCTAGTTGTGCCCATCATCCTGATGCCTGCAATCACTATAGGCAGTCATGACTCAGCAAACAAAAGCATTAAATGTATTCAGTACTTATAAACAAAACTCTCTTTGCCATTTGAACAGAAATAGGGCTGGCTATGAGCACGAGGGTGAGGACGTGGGGCTGAGGGTGCTTATTCTGATTACGTATAAGGAAGAAGTCCTCATGCCTTTTCTTCTATGATAACCACCAGTAACACAGGTATTTCCATAAATTTATGTAGATCGTTTCATGTCCCTCATAGTGTCATCGGGAGAAGGCAATGGCAACCCACTCCAGTACTCTTGCCTGGAAAATGCTATGGACAGAGGAGCCTGGTAGGCCACAGTCCATGGGGTTGCTAAGAGTTGGACACGACTAAGCGACTTCATTTTCACTTTTCACTTTCATGCATTGGAGAAGGAAGTGGCAACCCACTCCAGTATTCTTGCCTGGATAATCCCAGGGACGGAGGAGCCTGGTGGGCTGCCGTCTGTGGGGTCGCACAGAGTCGGACACGACTGAAGCTACTTAACAGCAGCAGCAGCAGCAGCACAGTGTCATCCGAGTTACAGACCTACTATATAGTCTTTTCTGTGTTCACGTGGTTATAGATACATGTATTTACGAATACATAGATATATTTCACTAAGATACACTTTAGTGGAGATGATTTTCACAAAAATGAAATCATATTTTGACTTCTAATAGCATTGGGTATTTTCGCCTGTTTTGAACCTTATATAAGTGGAATCATACATTCTTCTTGGAACTTTTATAGTCCTTAGGTTTATTTCTAAGTATTTCATATTTTTACTGCCAAAATAAATCTTATCTTTAAATTTCCTTTTGCTATGAAATAGAGAAATACATTTGACTATTGTATATAACTTTGCATTCAGCAGCCTTTTTAACTGTTCTGGTTATGCATGTAGGACAGCATTAGGTTTGATACCTGTACTATCGTTGCTGTGAGACCTTGGGTAGGTTACTTAAACTCTGCATTTCATCTGTGAAGTGGGAGTAATAGTCTGACCAACTATTTGTGTCCCCCATGAATCGCAGCACACCAGGCCTCCCTGTCCATCACCAACTCCCAGAGTTCACTCAAACTCACATCCATCAAGTCAGTGATGCCATCCAGCCATCTCATCCTCTGTCGTCCCCTTTTCCTCCTGGCCCCAATCCCTCCCAGCATCAGAGTCTTTTCCAATGAGTCAACTCTTCGCATGAGGTGGCCAAAGTACTGGAGTTTCAGCTTTAGCATCATTCCTTCCAAAGAAATCCCAGGGCTGATCTCCTTTAGGATGGACTGGTTGGATTTCCTTTCAGTCCAAGGGACTCTCAAGAGTCTTCTCCAACACCACAGTTCAGAAGCATCAATTCTTTGGTGCTCAGCTTTCTTCACAGTCCAACTCTCACATCCATACATGACCACTGAAAAAACCATAGCCTTGACTAGACGGACCTTTGTTAGCAAAGTAATGTCTCTGCTTTTCAATATGCTATCTAGGATGGTCATAACTTTCCGTCCAAGAAGTAAGGATCTTTTAATTTCATGTCTGCAGTCACCATCTGCAGTGATTTTGGAGCCCCCCAAAATAAAGTCTGTCACTGTTTTCACTGTTTCCACTGTTTCCCCATCTATTTGCCATGAAATGATGGAACCAGATACCATGACCATAGTTTTCTGAATGTTGAGTTTTAAGCCAACTTTTTTACTCTTCTCTTTCACTTTCATCAAGAGGCTTTTTAGTTCTTCACTTTCTGCCATAAGGGTGGTGTCATCTGCAAATCTGAGGATATTGATCTTTCTCACAGCAATCTTGATTCCAGTCTGTGCTTCATCCAGCCCAGTGTTTCTCATGATGTACTCTGCATATAAGTTAAATAAGCAGGATGACAATATAAAGCCTTGACGGACTCTTTTTCCCTATTGGAACCAGTCTGTTGTTCCATGTCCAGTTCTAATTATTGCTTCCTGACCTGCATACAGATTTCTCAAGAGGGAGATCAGGTGGTCTGGTATTCCAGTCTCTTTCAGAATTTTCCACAGTTTCTTGTGATCCACACAGTCAAAGGCTTTGGCTTACTCAATAAAGCAGAAGTAGATGTTTTTCTGAAGCTCCCTTGCTTTTTCGATGATCCAACGGATGTTGGCAATTTGATCTCTGGTTCCTCTGCCTTTTCTAAATCCAACTTGACCATCTGGAAGTTCACAGTTCACATACTGTTGAAGCCTGGCTTGGAGAATTTTGAGCATTACTTTGCTAGCGTGTGAGATAAATGCAATTGTGTGGTAGTTTGAGCATTCTTTGGCATTGCCTTTCTTTGGGATTGGAATGAAAACTGACCTTTTCCAATCCTGTGACCACTGCTGAGTTTTCCAAATTTGCTGGCATTTTGAGTGTAGCACTTTCACAGTATCATCTTTTAGGATTTGAATTAGCTCAACTGGAATTCCATCACCTCCATGACTGTTGTTTGTAGTGTTACTTTCTAAGGCCCACTTGAGTTTGCACTCCAAGATGTCTGGCTCTATGTGAATGATCATACCATCATGATTATCTGGGTCATGAAGATCTTTTTTGTACAGTTCTTCTGTGTATTCTTGCCACCTCTTCTTAATATCTTCTGCTTCTTTTAGATCCATACCATTTCTGTCTTCTATTGTGCCCATCTTTGCATGAAATGTTCCATTGGTATCTGTAATTTTCTTGAAGAGAGCTCTAGTCTTTCCCATTCTATTGTTTTCCTCTATTTCTTTGCATTGATCACTGAAGAAGGCTTTCTTATCTCTCCTTGCTGTTCTTTGGAACTCTGTATTCAGATGGGCATATCTTTCCTTTCCTCCTTTGCTTTTCACGTCCCTTCTTTTCACAGCTATTTGTAAGGCCTCCTCAGACAACCATTTTGCCGTTTTGCATTTCTTTTTCTTGGGGATGGTCTTGATCCCTGCCTCCTGTACAGTGTGACGATCCTCTGTCCATAGTTCTTCAGGCACTCTTTTTATCTGATCTGATCCCTTGAATCTGTTTGTCACTCCACTGTATATCATAAGCGATTTGATTAAGGTCATACCTGAATGGTCTAGCAGTTTTCCCTACTTTCTTCAATTTAAGTCTGAATTTGGCAGTAAGGAGTTCATGATCTGAGCCACAGTCATCTCTTGGTCTTGTTTTTTGCTGACTTTATAGAGCTTCTTCATCTTTGGCTGCAAAGAATATAATCAATCTGATTTCGGTGTTGACCATCTGGTGATGTCCATGTGTAGAGTCTTCTCTTGTGTTGTTGGAAGAGAGTGTTTGCTATGACCAGTGCATTCTCTTGGCAAAACGCTGTTAGCCTTTGCCCTGCTTCATTCCATATTCCAAGGCCAAATTTGCCTGTTTGTCCAGGTGTCTCTTGACACCCTACTTTTGCATTCCAGTCCCCTATAATGAAAAGGACATCTTTTTGGGTGTTAGTTTTAAAAGTTCTTGTAGGTCTTCATAGAACCGTTCCACTTCAGCTTCTTCAGCATTACTGGTAGAGGCATAGACTTGCATTACTGTGATATTGAATGGTTTGCGTTGGAAACAAACAGATATCATTCTGTTGTTTTTGAGATTGCATCCAAGTACTGCCTTTTGGACTCTATTGACTATGATGACTACTCCATTTCTTCTAAGGGATTCTTGCCCACAGTAGTAGGTATAATGGTCATTTGAGTTAAATTCGCCCATTCCAGTCCCTTTTAGTTTACTGATTCCTAAAATGTTGACATTCACTTTTGCCATCTCCTGTTTAACCACTTCCATTTACCTTGCTTCATGGACCTAACTTTCCAGGTTCCTATGCAATATTGCTCTTTACAGCTTCAGACTTTACTTCCATCACGAGTCACATCCACACCTGGGTGTTGTTTTTGCTTTGGCTCCATCCCTTTATTCCTTCTGGAGTTATTTCTCCACTGATCTCTCCTAGCATATTGAGGTAGAGTGTCATATGAGATAGAGTACCAAAATTGCTTAAACAATACCTGATACGTTACCATCTTCCTATACGGATGAGCCATAGTTTTTAAACTCTGGTTAATGCCTGTCTTATGTAAGCACTGGCTGTTGTGTGTGCCCTGTGGTCAGGGAGAGTCGGAGGCCCCTGCTGACAGGGCCGCAGTCCCCGCCCATGGGCGCACGCTCCTCTGCCAGGGCTCTGAGCAGCCGTGGAGCACGTATGTTGCATTCAGTCCCGAAAAAGTGGTAGGAGTCCTGGTGGTGGAGGGAGAGCAGGAGGGGTCTTAGTGGCTTGAGCATCTCCCCGGGCTAAATTAGAGGCTCATTTGGGATCAAGATGTTTAATTTGTCTAACAGATGAAGAAAACAAAGTATTTACCAGTGAGTGTGGTTTATTACTTAGGTATTTAGCCACAAATATTCCTCCAGATTTTGCCTAGTTAATTTTAGGGGAAGGAGGAGATATTTAGCCACAAATATTCCTCCAGATTTTGCATACATATAGTTAATTTTAGGGGAACGAGAGTTTCATAGAAAATTTCCCTGTCTTACTTTTCTGAGTTTTAAAAAATGAACATGTGTTAACTTACAGTGAGAAAGTGAGGGTCGACTCTCTGCCTTCTCAATTGCAAGTCAGAAGTGAGGTCTAGATTTTCAAGATTAAGCAGTTTTGTGGTTTGGTATTTTATAAACACCCAGGTTAAAGTGTCACTAACTCATTAACCCATGTGCTGAAGCATTTGTAGCAAGGAAAGAACACCTGAAGAAAAGACACAAGGTCTAGTCCTTGCTTCTAAGCAAAAGATTGGGAGCAAGTGATTTACTTTTCCAAATGTCAGTAATTTTTTCATTTGCTAAAGATAATGCTTGCAAAGTAGTTATGAAAATCCATACTGCTTTAGCAAAATTTGAAAGGCATGGCAATAAAAGTAATTTTATAGTTGTAAATCAACTTTTAGTCTTTGTTTTGCTATAGGAGACAAGTCATCTAATAATGTGAAGGTAAACTATTATAGGAACTTCTGCATGTATTATGGTTGAATTATTTCAGACCATTTAATGCTGTACACTTGCAATTAGTCACAGTAAGTAGTGCTTTGAGACTTGCCCTCCTACTTCAGAAAGTAAGAATGAACTAACCTACTTGTTTTTCTTTCCTTAAATAAATCTTTTTTTTTCCCCTGTACTCATGTATCAGCAAGTTATCTTAAAATAGCTTGTTCCACTGATAGAATCTGCCTTGTATTCAAGTCTTGGTAAGGAGAACTATTTCTGCTTTATCATTCACATCTAGAAAACTTGATTAAAGATAGAAAGATATGCCCTTGAGTGAAATGTTTGTGCTTTTAAAGCAAACTTAATAAAAAACATGAATGGTGTTTAGATTATTTAGTTGAATTTGTACCTCCATCTGTAAGATGAATAAACAGAAACCATTTCACCATAAAGGTGAAAAACTATTTGTCCAAGATGGATGGTATCAAACTAACTCTAGAGATAAATCTTCTAATTTCTAATTCAGTCCTCTTTTTTTGACTATAGAAACAATAACAGTTATCAAAATTATAACAAATTGTGAATCTTAAAGTCCTTTTAAAATTACTTTCTTCATAGTGTAATAGCACAGGAATAAAGTGTATTTCCTGTGAGAAGATCTTTCTTGTTACCTGTATACCAGTTGTGCATTTTTCCCACACTTTCCAGTTCTCTAAAGCAAGATCTTTGAATTCTGATCTTGGTTTTGGGAGGTATTTCTACATCCTTTCTTGAGCTTCCTAATGAGATATCATACTTATTCTGTGGTCCAGATAGATTGGAGGCTCCCACCACTGGGAGTCTAATCAGTCAAACACTGAGTAGGCTGACAGGTGCCGTAGATGGACATGCTGTGGATAAAGAAGATTCTCTTATGAACATTTCATTTGTAGTTTTATGATACTTGCAATCAGTGTCATTTAAATGTTAAATTTATGTAGTGTAGGTATATTTATCATTTTTACATTATTCAAGTGTAAGAAAAATTGCCAGTTTTGAGTTTGTTTTTATCATTGGTTAAAATGCAGGATTTAGAATTTTGAAATATCTTACTGTAATAGGTGCCTGGAATACTTATTAAGAAATGATGCAAATCCAGGGATCCGGGACAAGCAAGGATACAATGCCGTTCATTATTCAGCTGCATATGGTCACCGTCTGTGTCTTCAGCTGGTAAGAATCCTGAGTTCTTGTGGAAGGACCAGTGTGAGTTTATGATCTAATTATGTAACGACAATGAGAGTAGATGAATCAAGAAATAATTGTCTTGTAATATCTTTAGAGTCCGTTTCCATCTTAAATTCACACTTGCCTCATTAAGCCTTCTTTCATTCCCTCTCCCTTTCACAGAGAAGGGGGACAGAAAGAAATTAGATCTCTGGAGAGGTCTCCTTGCGTCCTTCCCTTAGAAACCCCTATGCCCACCTAACATTCACTGCCCCTGCCTCGTGAAACGTTTTCCAGAAGGCATTAAAGAACTGTAACCTTGTCATATGTGAGAAATCATGTCCCTGTGAGAAGATTCCCCTGCATATTTAGGAGTTCTGAAAGGCCCAGTCTAATAGCAGTCTGTCCTGAAAAGGGAGACTCGTCGGCTGCAATGGAACTTTTTATTTCCAATGTGGTCTCATTCCTGAATGTATACACCATTCACCCAACTCAGCCAAACCAAAAGGCAAGTTAAATGATTCTCAGGTGTGTGGTACATGCCTCACGTTACAGGTTTCTTCATTTAAGTTTACTTATAAATTAACATTGCTTTCCTTAAAGGGGGAGTAAAATTCAAGAAGGGTGGGTAAAAAAAAGAAAACGGAGGTTGTCATACTCAATATAGCATTTAGAACCCTGCTACAGAAATACTGTTTGCTTAGGTTAGTATGGTATTTCTGGACTAGAATCTGAGAGCCTTGCATATAGATTTTTGGTCTATTGTACAGTTGTTTACTTAAAAGACTATAAATTTTTGGAGGCAAAGCACAAGTTCAGAAGGGAATTTAACAAAGCCATAGGTAAATAAAGACATGTAGTTTGCATTTATCTCTTTACTATATATGACTGCTTCTTCAACTCAATATTTTTATTTTAAATTTTATTTCAGATTGCAAGTGAAACTCCTTTAGATGTTGTAAGTATTACTTAGTTTTCCCCCTACTATTCAGAGTATTTAAGTATTTGCTCTCACTTGAACTGGAGCCTGTCTGACACATTCCTGGGAACAAAGATGGTGAAATCATGTTTGTGAGGGAGGGGGAGAGAGGTGGTTCTTACTTGGTGGCAGTTAAATAGCATTTCTGTCAAAGTCGGAGTTTGTAGCCATTCCCTCAGAACTGTTAGTGTGTGGTCCAGATTTTCAGGATAATCCATTCTGTAAGGTTTCTGAGTTTAGTTTTCATAATATAATGTTTTGGGATTTTTAAATTCATGTTCAAGAATCCACTTGTACTCTAAAAATGGATTTGAACTTGGGGGAGGGGGACCAGGAATAACTGCTATGATATGTCTAAAAGTGCCATTTCTGACATTTAAAATTCTTTTCTTTCTCAGTTAATGGAAACATCGGGAACAGACATGCTGAGTGATTCAGACAATAGAGCAACAATAAGCCCTTTACACTTGGCTGTAAGTACTGCCTTCACAGCCAGCTTGATGGCTGGTCTACTGAAACTATCTCGTACCTGTCTGTGTTGGCTCAAACTAGGCCCGGGGACTTTGGGTCCTGATGCTGATGATCGTAGAATTAGAGCTGTGAGAACTTGCTTGATGCAGAGAATCCTTTAATGTGCTTTTGTTTGTTTGTCTTTAAAAAAAAGGAAGGGGGGATGAGTTTAATTTCCCCCAGACCTGCTCTAAGGAGAGAACATGCCTGAGATGTGAACTTTAAAATGACCCGCCCTAGTGGAATGGCTTTGCATTCTTAAGCAGATAATACAAGAACAGTAATTTCTGTGGCATTTCTACAATGTTTTGCTTAGTTTGTGATTTGGGGGGTGGTAAGAGTGTGTTCACTGGTCCTTCGGTTGCTCATGCTATAGGATTTAGTTTCATGATTTTCTAGCTTCACTAATGTCCATCAGTAAGAGGAGAAGGTAGGAGAGAGTGTGACAGTTAAGTCATATATAGGAATGAATTATCTTAAGGATTTCAAGCAGGGCTCAGTCTCATTCCTTCTGTGCTGAAAGAAGAATTACCTTTGAAACAGCGTGTTGTGGGAGGTGGGGGAACTTCGAGAGTTAGGAGAACTGGGCACTGTCACTGCTTGTGAGACCTCTGGTTTCAAGTGCAGTAAACTGTTTTAAGGGTCTACACTTACTGTGTGTCACTAAAAGCTCAGTGACCCATTTGTTTCCTCTCACAAATACTTTCATTTTTTGTCTTAATATGCTTCTGGCGTATTTTCTGACACTGACACGTGTACACTGAATTTTCTGCCTTATCTTTCTGCCCCTTTCTCCCCAGCAGTACTTCCCACCATGGTCTAAATAACTAAGAAGACGTGCTGAAGCTCCTTGCTTCCTTGCCCTTTGGGTCTTTGGAAATACTATCTACCCTTCTAGACCTGCATAGTAAATAAGTCATCTGGAAGTGCAAAGCCAGCATGGAGAAAATAGCCATTTTACTATGGGTGGCAAGAAATGATGTCTGAGCGGATGACTAGGCAGTTCTTCCCGCGTTGTTATCCTCACTCTCACAATAATAGCACCTCATCTCTTAAACACTTTCTAGGTGCCAGACTAAGCACTCTGTCAAGTTTTTGAATACATTCTCTCCAAAAGTTTAGTTCTTTAACTAGTTGTTTTACTCCATGGCTATTGCGAAGAGTGCTGTTATGAACAGGGGTGTGCCAAATAGTATTTTTAAGCTGAAATGGAAACAGTTTTGTGATTTTTATAATCAGGTTCAGTGAAATGTGGTTAGACCACCACTTTGGCATTTTGTATCTGTCCCTAGGTGGTTTTCAGAAATTACTTAAGTGATTTTTTTCCTTCCAAACTCCCAATCCGGGACAGCTTGCTGCAGTGAAGACACACCGGCCTGAGGGCTGAGGAAACTGGCCTTGGTTCTGCCTTCACACACGCTAGACACCCGAGCCCCTGTCCTAGCCCAGTCAGAGGCGCCGTGAGGACAGGAGCCCTGTGCACACCATCCTGGCCTCTGGCTGTCCTTCTTTCAGTCGTGTCATTTTATTGACCTGATATTGAAGAACAAGCCTAGAGGTGATCCTCAGACAGTAGAGCTCAGTGATCTCCAGTCATTTCACCTTGAAGGAGTCAGAAACATCAAGAGCAGTAAGGCCCAGAGCACCTTTATCTCCTGGTGGTCCTTTGTGACATTTTCCATAAGAAGTAGCTTAACAGCCCTTTGATACAGTGTGGGGCCCTCTTTCTAGCTAAATACCTCTTTTTAGAAGCAAGTGATATTTAGCACAAACATGGTAGGATTTTATATTTTTCAATTCTAAATGAAAAGTTCACACGGGATTATTTACAGTTTTGCTTGTATGTGCTAAGCTGCAGGTCTGAACAGTATCAGAAAATTACTTGTTCCTTGTCTAAAAGGGGTGACATGAGTGAACAGAGAAGACATTCCTTCCCCACCAGAACCGTCTTTGTTGCCTTCATGTCCTGCTCAGTGTCCAGTCCAATAAGCGTGATAGATGTTCAGTTGACATGTTGGTTTTGAAGTGAATTCTCTGGAGAGCCCCTTTTTCAGATTGTGTAAAGAGGGAGTTTCAGACAAATCTTAAAATCTTCCTGCTCTGCTGTACTCTAGGACAGTGCCTAGCACCTAGCAGTTATTCCAGCAGGGCTCAGTTTAAATATTTTTGAAAAGAAAGTGTTTGTTTGAAATATGGCACCTTGTAGGGTAGGGTCATCATTTGACTTTGAGAAATCACAGGGCGCAAGTGCTGGCTGAGCTTCAGTTGCTGCTCTCTCATGACTGAGGTGTAGTAGCTTTCTGCCAGGGTGAAGTGGGGCCCTGAGCTGTGATGAGGAGCTTGGGCTTTGGAATCAGAGACTCAGAGCGAAGTCTTCCTTAGAACCCACGTCACACATCACAGAGTGTCTGCCGTAAACCAGATGTTGTATACTCGTGAAAAGATCACCTGTCATTTGAACTTGTATTATTTGTGGAATAATCATCCCTAACACTGCAGCCTACTAATTGATTATTAGAAAAATTTTAGTTAACTTTCTTAATTATCAATACAGAAGTTTTGGATCATCTTAAATACAATGACATGAAGACAAGTTTGCTTACTCCTTTATGTTCTAGGGTTTCTAAGAACTTAGTCAGTCTAAATACATGTATTATTTTAATTTATATTTTTGTTTGTTCCTAGGCCTATCATGGTCACCATCAAGCCCTGGAAGTGTTAGTACAGTCTTTGTTAGATCTTGACGTGAGAAATAGTAGTGGAAGAACGCCCTTGGACCTTGCGGCATTTAAGGGCCATGTAGAATGTGTGGACGTTCTCATTAATCAGGGAGCCTCAATCTTAGTCAAAGACTATATTTTGAAGAGAACACCTATACATGCAGCAGGTATGTCAAAGACTCTGAACGATTTTATTTACTACTTTCCATCTAATACGCTCTTCTTTTTCACTTTCTTGTATATTATACTCCTGGTAATTGTTTTAAACATTTTGATTGTAAAAATTATAATGATTCTACTCTCAGGGAAAAGATAACAGCAAGATTATATCACTTAAAAAAAAATATTTTCTACTTTAGAAATTGGATAATACTCTAACTTTTGAAGTACTTTTATCAGCAACACCAAAAAAGCACAATACATTTTTATTTCATTTTGATGGAAATTATCTTGGATTGGTGTGTGCTTTCATTTAACAACTGATAAATATTTTACTTACTGTACCAGGGTACTGCATTAAACATTTAATCAGACAGGAGTTACAAAGTGTCTGCCATGTGAGAACTACTTCACAGAGTGTTTTGTGATGTTGTGGACTTGTGAAAATGGAAAGCCACATAACCCTGCCACTGTGATGACTCGGTACTCTCTGTGTATCACTACAGATAAAGAGTCACCACTCTTTACAGCAATTGCTACAAGGCAGTGTTCATTTTAAATAACGAATTCAAGACTGATGTAGGTAAAGAAGTCCTAGTCGAGTATGTTTCTCATCCCCAATACACTGTACACTCATCAGTAGCTAGCTGCTGTGTACTGAGTATCAGTGAATCAGTTTAAAAACAAGAAAAAAATGATGGGACTAAACCGAATTGCCTTGAAGAATCCACAAGATTCACATCTAAAATCAGGAAAGAAGGAGAACTTTCACTATCAGGGATAAAAATATTTCCCAGATGCCCTTCAGACTTCTGAACGTCTCAGTGGGCAGAGCTTGAAACCAGCCATTGGCAAAGGAGACTGTGACTGACCTGTCCGATCGTGGTGTCACCCCGTGTCTGGGGGTAGGCTGCCCTTCCGAAGTACATTGCCACCACCAGAGCCCGAAATCACATGAGCATTTTCTTTCTTGCTTAATTCAATGAGTAGTCTAAAATTATATCAAGAAAATGTGGTTTAAGATGGACATTTTCTACTTTATCATTATATATGTATATATAATTACTGAAATTTATAAATATCCCTTACAGCAACAAATGGTCATTCGGAATGCTTACGGCTACTAATAGGAAATGCCGAACCACAGAATGCAGTAGATATTCAAGATGGAAATGGACAGTAAGTTTTCATCATTTTTAAATCAGTTTAAGGATCTAAGATAGATTTTCAGTCTTCATACTTTTGCCCCTATTTTGGTAACTCTGGCACAGTGTGTAACTAAGCAACGTCCAGTACAGCTTTTTAAGTGTATTTTAAAGGTAAGTTACAGAAAGACTTGTTTAGAAAGCAGGCCAGCTCAGTGTGCTCTCACGGGCGAGGTCTCAGTGGTGACGGAGCTGCTCCTGTTGTTGCCCAGGACTCCTCTGATGCTGTCTGTGCTCAACGGGCACACAGACTGTGTGTACTCACTGCTCAACAAAGGCGCAAACGTCGATGCCAAAGACAGGTGGGGAAGGACGGCCTTGCACAGAGGGGTAAGCAGAAGCATTCTTTCCTGAAAGTTTTTATGACCTCATTTTACCTAAAACTGAACAAGGCTGTGTTTCTGTTTCTCTTCATTAAGTTTTTACCAAATAATCTTTACTGTTTCTTTCACTGTCTCAGGTTTTGAACTCTGATTTTAAGCAACCACAAAGCACAACTTAATCCAGAGAAAGATAATATTGAAACAAAATTTAAAAACCGTAAAATCTTGAATAGTCTTATACATTTTTTTCTTTTCTTTCTTACACATTTTTAATCTTAACTTTTTCACCTTTGAAATATTTTCATTCAATTAAAAGGCCCTTTTTCCTAGTTTTCATATTACTCTTATTTTGAAAAAATCACCGCTGTAACTAAATTCTCAAGCCACTTTCAAAAAAAAGTACTCAAAATATGGTAAATGCCTTGCCTGGTGAGAGGACATGGGGAATACGGACTTCAAAATCCCTAGTTCGCTGTCATTGGCATGTAGTGCCCAACATAGTGCATTCAGTGGCATGCAAAAATTTTCTTTTCAGGCAGTCACAGGCCATGAAGAGTGTGTGGATGCATTACTTCAACATGGTGCTAACTGCTTATTTCGAGATAGCAGGGGCCGGACACCAATACACTTGTCAGCTGCCTGTGGACACATCGGTGTTCTTGGAGCCCTTCTGCAGTCAGCAGCGTCTGCGGATGCAAACCCAGCCCTGGTGGACAGTCACGGATACACAGCACTCCACTGGGCCTGCTACAATGGTTAAGTACACAGACAGCCGCATCCCCTGCCCGCTGTGTCGTGTGCCACAGAGAGACAGCTGCCGTACCACATTCTCACTGCCATGAGAATGTGTCAGATGCTAGACTGGCATCTGCGTATGTTTTCTGAGCACTCTGCAAGTTAAGATCCTTATATCAACAGTAACATGTATGTTCAACATTTTAAGAGAGTGAAGTCCTAGTAGAATAGATCATAGAACTGGAGACTAGAAACTTTTGGATACTTCCACAGTTAAGTGACTTGGCTGCATGGTTATGACAGACTTAGCTTCTGGGAGAATAATTGTCACCATTAGTCCTTTTACAGGTAATCTCACCAAAGGTCAGTGAGAGAAGTATAAAGCTATTTTTAACGCACAGATGTTAAAAACAGGATTTGGCTTTTGAAATGTCACTAAAATAATTTAACTAACAGCCTGTTGAGAGATTTGCTCATCTTAGATAACAGTTGACTCTATTATGTATAGTGTAAAACATCAATTCTGTCGAAGTGTGTGCTTAGGGTATTATCAAGGATATGAAGGATTTTTTATTTGTTGTTTTGAATTTCAATGTAGCATTCAGGTTATTGTTAGTCATAAGAATATATCTATAAAACTAGCTGACAATTCTAACAACTTTCCCTCAAAATGTACAGAAAATAGAAATTAACCTCTTTATATAATATCCACTTGCTTAAAAAAATAAATATAGTGGCTGTTCTAAACTTCAGCTAACTGCCTCGCCACAGAGGAGGCGTCTATCTTTTTGTAATACACTGTTTCATGTGATTCTCTTACTGGGAACCATTTTGAGAAATAATTGTTGAGTTGCAGTAAAAGAGGAGAAATATGAATCTTGGAAAGTTACATTAATAATTTAAACATTTTCATGAGCATTTTCTAGATACACTATTTTAATTTTCATATTAATCCTTGTATCAGAATTGAGAGCTCTATTCTTTTGTTCTGAGAAAGCATTGCTGTCTTCTTGAGGATTGGCCACATTTGGTCATTTTGCAACTCTGAATATTGATTGTTGTTGTTTAGCAGCTCAGTCGTGTGTGACTCTCTGCCACCCCATGGACTGCAGCACGCCAGGCCTCCCTGTCCATCACCATCTCCCGGAGCTGGCTCAAACTCATGTCCATCGAGTCAGTGATGCCATCCAACCATCTCATCCTCTGTCTTCCCCTTCTCCTCCCGCCTTCAGTCTTTCCCAGCATCAGGGTCTTTTCTAATGAGTCAGCTCTTCACATCAGGTGGCCAAAGTATTTGAGCTTCAACTTCAGCATCAGTCCTTCCAGTGAATATTCAGGATTGATTTCCTTAAGGATTAACTGGTTTGATCTCTTTGCAGTGCAAGGGAATCTCAAGAGTCTTCTTCAATACCACAGTTCAAAAGTTCTTTGATGCTCAGCCTTCTTTATGGTCCAACTCTCACATCCATACATGACTGCTGGAAAAACCATAGCTCTGACTAGACAGACCTTTGTCAGCAAAGTAGTATTTCTGCTTTTTAATATACCGTCTAGGTTGGTCATAGCTTTTCTTCCGAAAAGCAAGCGTCTTTTAATTTCATGGCTGCAGTCACCATCAGCAGTGATTTTGGAGCCCAAAAAAATGAAGTCTGACACTGTTTCCACTGTTTTCCCATCTATTTGCCATGAAGTGATGGGACCAGATGCCATGATCTTCCTTTTTTGAATGTAGAGTTTTAAGCCAGTTTTTTCACTCTCCTCTTTCACCTTCATCAAGAGGCTCTTTACTTCCTCTTTGCTTTCTGTGATAAGGGTGGTGTCATCTGCATATCTGAGGTTATTGATATTTCTCCCAGCAATCTTGATTCCAGCGTAAGCTTCATCCCGGCAATTCATGTGATATACTCTGCACAGAAGTTAAATAAGCAGGGTGACAGTATATAGCCTTGACGGACTCTTTTCCCAATTTTGAACCAGGCCTTTGTTCCATGTGTGGTTCTAACTGTTGCCTTTTGACCTGCATACAGGTTTCTCAGGAGGGAGGTAAGGTAGTCTGGTGTTCCTGTCTCTTTAAGAATTTTCCACAGTTTGTTGTAATACACACAGTCAGAGGTTTTAAGCATAGTCAGTGAAGCAGAAGTAGATGTTTTTCTGGAATTCTCTTGCTTTTTCTGTGATCCAGCAGATGTTGGCAATATGATCTCTGGTTCCTCTGCCTTTTCTAAATCCATTTTGAACATCTGGAATTTCTTGGTTCAAGTACTGTTGAAGCCTAGCTTAGAGAATTTTGAGCATTATTTTGCTAGCATGTGAGATGAGCACAATTGTGCGGTAGTTTGAGCATTGTTTGGCATTGCCTTTCTTTGGGATTGGAATGAAAACTGACCTTTTCCAGTCCTATGGCCACTGCTGAGTTTTCCAAATTTGCTGGCATATTGATTGCAGCACTTTCACAGCATCATCTTTTAGGATTTGAAATAGCTCAGCTGCAAATCCATCATCTCCTCTAGCTTTGTTCATAGTGATGTTTCCTAAGGCCCACTTGACTTCACATTCCAGGATGTCTGGCTCTAGGTGAGTGATCACACCATCTCTATATTGATGGTACCATGGAAAACTTGGATAGTTAAATATATTGCTAATTCAAAAGCTTAGTCAGTTTCTTTTCTTTTTTTTTTTTTTTTTTTACTATACCAGATCTTTAGCCAGAGCAGGTTTGAAACTATAAAAACCTTTGGATTTCAACTCTTCCTTTGCATTACAGTGTAATTTGACATCTTACAAGTATAGGGAAAATCAAATAGGAGTAAGACATCTAGAGACGGGAAATTTATTTAAGAAATCAGTGAGATAAAACTATTTTGAAGCAGACTTTTATTGCTTTTTTTTTTTTTTTTTTTTGTTCAGTGAGAATTAGCTCTTGGAAACATCATACAGTAAGGTATTTTTCCTCAGGTAGAGCATTTAGTTGTAAAAATACTGTTGAAACTGTCCTTTGGAGAGTTGGTATTTATTATTATAACATTCTTACCAGGTCCTTCTGGAGAACATGATTTTCTTTAAGTGAGTTCCCTACTCCATCACTGCTGAATTTAGCCTCTCTGAGCACATTGTGTGCAAGACAAAATTTTGCCCAAACTACATGCTCGGTTGCCATTTAAAGATTATAACAGATGTGTCTAATTTCCAGGCTCTAGTAGAATTGGTAATGATTCTGAATTGAGCTGGAAGGAATTAGATGTGTGTTGCCTCTATGTACAGAGAATGTAAAGGCAGTGTAAAATTAATACCATATTTACAGCCAAAAGGCTATTTTATAATTTTGGCATTCTGAGAGTAGAATATGTAAATAGTTTTACTTTGACTAGTAATTGTACAGTGGAAAAGAAAATTGGAAGCACTCCAACAGAACAGAAAACAGTCTCTCAAAATGGAATGATGACAGCACTTTAGAAGAGAACCGGTTATACATGCTCAGCTTTTAACATTCAGATTTTTGGTTTGTGGAGTCATTTAGTTGCAGAACTAAGAATATTTACATGATCTCATGTGTTCTTTCAAAAATTTATCAATTTTTTCTGATGCTTGTAAGCATCTTCAAAATATCCCTCTAAAACATGAGGAGACCAGTTTTCTCCTTCTTTGATAAACCAGGACACAAAGTGAAGTTTTTCAACTTAACATGATCCAGCGATGACTGCTGGCCCTAGGACTCCCCTTTAGCTGTCCACAGTCTGCTCAGGCGGTGACTCTCATATCTTTCCATTTCAGGACCTGTGGCTTATAGCTATTAATATTTACTGTATGGAACATTAGGACTGAAAAATTTAAGGATGTTTATTTTAAAATAATAATAAATCTATTACATGTTAATATAAATAGCATTTTTATGAAAAAATAACTATTTTTTTAAAAATACAGTAGCAAATTTCTTTGATGGCTTGTTTTAAGAAAATAGTTTATGGTCCCACCCTGGAGCTCCGAGACCACACCTTGAGAACTGCTATCCCAGGAAAATAGGAAACCCGCAAATCAGTACTGGACCATTGTCCTTCGCTACTTCTTGGCCATGAGCTAGCCTTTGGAGAGGGCGAGTTAAAGCAGGGTTTCTCAGCACTGTTGACACTGGGGGCCAGATAATGTTTACTCCTTTGTTGTAGCTGTCCTTTGCTTGCAAGAGGTTTAGCAGCAGCCCTGCCTTTCACCCACTAGATGCCACAGCACTTCGCTACCCCATCTCCAGTGTCATAAGCAGAAATGTCTCTAGATGTGACCAAGGTCCTCTGAGGGCTCAAATTGCTCCAGTTGAGAACCTCTAAATGAAAGAACTCACAGGTGATGGAACATAACCACAGGTTTCCTAAAACATACTTTCTTTTCCTGGTAGAAATGATTATAGTGTAACAATTAAATTGAACTGTTGTTTGAGAATGCTAGAGTAATTAGAAAAGAAATATAGCATCACTTTGTTAACCAAATATTAAGCCATGGAAGTAAATTAAGAGGCTCTTTAAGAATCTACTTTATTCCTAATGTGGATCCCAAATGACTGACAAGGTAGAAGCAACATTTAATTTTCCATCATTAATACAGCAGTGGGGGTACTTTTACTAAAACCCTGGCTTTGAAAATTGGGTTTAAGAAAATCTGAGGTTTGGGTTTTCCTGTTTTTAAAGTTGCTATTGAAAACTGTGGGCCTGGGGGCTTCCCTGGTGGCTCAGTGGTAAAGAACCCACTGCCAGTGCTGGAGACACGGGTCAGTCCCGGATGGAGAATGCTGCGGAGCCTGGGCTCTAGAGCCTGGAGCCGCCTGAAGCCCATGCTCTGCAGCAAGGGAAGCCACCACAGTGAGAAGCCTTAGCACCGCGACTGCAGAGTAGCCCCTGGTCTCTGCAACTAGAGAAGAGCCTGCACAGCAGTGAAGACCCAGCACAGCTGAGAATAAATGAAATTGTTGAAAAAAGTGTGGACCTGATACTTACTAGTAATCAGTAATTGCCCTTTAACCCAGCAGTATCATTTCCAGAAAATTGTTCTTGGAAATACAAAAGAAATGAATACTTTTCTCTTTAAGATCTGAACTATTTCATTTATAACATTGGTGATAATATCACAAAGAAAAACTAGCAGTCACCTTGAAATCCATAATTAGAGATTAAATCATTTATATACGTTCTGATACTGTGACGTTCTCCCAAACATTCAGCAATAGAATGTCTACATATGAAAAGACATATAGTGTTTTAAGTAAAAAACACGTTGTAGAATCTCCCAATTGCATAAAAATGAAAAAGTGTGCGTTTATGTGCATGCAGTTGCATGTGCCCGAACACGTTCTGGAGCTGTAAGGCAGTAGGTCTGGAGAGTAGAGCTGGGAGCGGGGACAGGGACACGTTCTTTTTTTTCCTCTAAGCACTTCTGTAAAATAATACCATTAGCTCATTCCTATAACCAGAAAATATTTCAATTCTGAAGTTAATTATGCTGCATAAATAGTTGTTCCCTGGTTGCTTACTAGTAAAGAACCTGCCTGCCAATGCAGAAGCGCAGGTTCAACCCCTGGATCGGTAAGATCCCCTGAGAAGGAAAGGGCAACCCATGCCAGTATTGTTGTTGCTTGGAAAATCCCATGACAGAGAAGCCTGGTGGGCTACAATCCATGGGCTCGCAGAGAGTCAGACGTGACTTAGCTACTAAAACAACAATGTGACATAAATATATATTATTTTGAAAGTTACACTATTATATGTAAATAGGTCATTTCAAGAAATAATGCCCAAATAACTCTTAATTGGTCACCATGGAAAAAGTGAGACTAATTTTTGTCTCCCACAAAGTAAATATTTGTCATGTCAATAATTAACTGCTGAAGTTGTACTTTGGATTTCAAAGTGCCGAAAACTGTGATGTTTAATGGGTTCAGTGAACTGAACTGACTACTTGTAATCCATGTAAAGCCTTTTTTTAATCTGTTGGGATATGTGGATACGTATGGACACCTCAGTATCTTCTTGGGATTTTAATATCTGATTCCCATTTACTTACCTAGGTCATGAGACATGTGTAGAACTCCTTTTAGAACAAGACGTTTTCCAGAAAACGGAAGGAAATGCTTTCAGTCCGTTGCATTGTGCTGTGTAAGTAACGGCAGAACGATTCAGGTTTTATTTGAATATTTAAGAAATAAAGCATAGCTTTGAGTGACCACCTTGTTACCTTCACAGAATAAATGACAACGAAGGTGCTGCTGAGATGTTAATTGATACGTTAGGCTCCAGCATTGTGAACGCCACAGATTCAAAAGGAAGGTAGGAATTCAACCATGTAGAAAATTTCATTCGTTATTAGATTAATTTGGGAGAATTTAAAGAAACCCCATTATTACCTAAAGGTTGGTTTTATATTTACAAGTATAAATTGTTACAAAATCTTAATTATATTCTTACTATAAAAGGCTTTTCTACCTTGACCAGGAAAACTGGCTAAAGATTTCCCTTTGTTAAAAACATACGTTCTTGTTGGGCTTCCCAGGTGGCATGCATGATAAAGAACCCGCCTGCCAATGCAGGAGATGGAAGAGACTCTTGTCAGGGTCAGGAAGATCCCCTGGAGGAGGAAACGGCAGCCCACTCCAGTATTCTTGCCTGGAGACTCCCGTAGACAGAGGAGCCTGGTGGGCCGCAGTCCATAGAGTTGCAAAAAGTCAAACATGACTGAAGCAACTTAGCATGTGCTCGTTACCCAAAGACTCTCTGTTGTTGTTGTTTATTTTTTGTTTGGCTCTGTTGAGCCCTAATTGTGACACTCCAGGTTTTTTGTTTTGACTGAAGGACTCTAGTTGTAGTACACAGCCTCGGGAGTGTGTGAACTCAGTAATTGTGGCACACAGGCTCAGTGGGATCTTAGCTCCTCCACCAGGGGTCGAACTCATCCCCTGCATTGCAAGGCAGATTCTTTCTTTTTTTTAATGTGTTTGGTTGTGTTGGGTCTCAGCACACAGGCCCCGTGGCATGTGGGATCTTAGTTTGTGAACCAGGAATCGAACCTGTGTTGCCTGCATTGCAACATGGATTCTTAACCACTGGACCACCAGGGAGTCCCCATAAAGACTTTTTAAATAGTTAACAGATTTCTAATTACAAAAAGTCTAACAGTTGTAATAGATGACAGTATTTGGGGCCGGATTTGTTTCTTTCAAAGTTTCCTTTAATAATGTAATTTTTTTGGCAGTTTCATAATTTACCCTTATTTATATTAGTTTACCTAAACAATAGTTATCAAAAATACAAATTTTTGTGGCAGGAATTAGTAAGCCTATTTGTATCTGGACAATGGTTTTATAGCCTGGTATGAAAATCCTTGAAAGTTGCTTGTCATAAATTGAGAATATACATGTACAGATTTAGCCCAGTCTTTACATTTCTTTGTGGGCAGAACCCCTCTCCATGCAGCCGCCTTCACAGACCATGTGGAGTGTCTGCAGCTTCTGCTCAGCCATAATGCTCATGTGAACTCTGTGGACTCCTCTGGGAAAACACCTCTCATGATGGCTGCAGAAAACGGACAGACAAACACAGTTGGTAAAGAAACCGCTTGAGGCTTTTATTGTTCTAAGTGTGAATATTGCTTACGTACAATATAGCTTCCATCTGACTCTGGTTCATTGAATTTTCCATTCATTACCTCACCATTCCTGAGATTTGAAACCTTTTACCTGCCTACACTCGTGTTTTCTTTTAGGCCCACAGAATTTTCACTTGCCCTCATGTTAGCAGGCAGTGTTAGGATGGTCAAGAAACCTGACTCTGGAGTCAGACTGAATGTGAGTCCTGGATCTGCCAACTGAGTGGCCTCATGCCTCAGTGTTTCCATCCGTACAGTGACAAAAATAACAGTACCTACTTCATAGGGTTGTTTTGAGAGGTAAATGAGTTACTGTAAATCTAGAGTGCTTAAAACAGTCTGAAATGTAGTAAGCACTCACAGAATGAATGTCAGCTGCTGCTGTTCTTGTCTGTTCCTTATACAACACACACATATGAGAATATAATATAGGCCTTTATATCGCAATGTGTTTTTGCACTTACATTTTTGCCAGAGGGATATTTTTCCTTTCTGTCTTCATTTCTCTACAGTGAGTTATTAGTAATCTGAAGTGTATGTTCATATACAAAAGAGTTGATACAATTTTTCCTCCCAGAGATGCTGGTTAGCAGTGCTAGTGCAGATCTGACTTTACAAGATAACAGTAAAAACACCGCCCTCCATTTGGCTTGCAGTAAGGTAAGTACACATCTTAACAATATTTTTTGATTGTTAATATCAACAGTGGCATTTAAGGTTTTTCCACTTAACTAAAATGAACAGAGCTAGGGACCAAACCTAATAATCACTGGCATCAGATTTCTTGGGAAAAAAATTACTTACGTGTGAAGCACCATGGTATATGAAATTTCTGGTAAGCCAAGTAAGTTTTGGACCACAGGCTTAAATGTAATTATTGTCTTTCTCTAATCTCTCTAATCTTAAATATTCTTGTCCTCTTCTATAACCCCATTACACCAATTCATGTTTGGATGTATATTTAAGACATTAGCTAAGAAAATGCATAGCATATTAATGGTGGTATGTACACACACACACACACACACATATATATATATATATAATATGGACAACAACTGGGGTGTATTGAATGTATAAAGTTATCTTTGATGGTGCCGAAGTATTTAAGAGTTATTTGTCATAATTTTAGGGTCATGAAACTAGTGCCTTGTTAATACTGGAAAAGATAACAGATAGAAACCTCATCAATGCAACCAATGCAGCTTTGCAAACGTGAGTACTTCCAGGGTCTAGCATGAACCTTGTGGCCTTTCATTATAAAAGTGATTAATGGAATTCTTTTCTAATATGATTGGAATCAGTCTGTCACAGAAGCAATTAAAAAATAAAAAACAGTTCTTATAATTGACAGAACTCATTTCTAAAACCATCATAATTAAAAGATACTATTTTAAAAGTTTTTGAATTGAAACCCTTATTCTTGAAAATAATAGGTCGTTTGTCAGTCCAGTTTTATGGTGGAAAGTAATACTATTCTTTTTGTTTTATGGCAACCAACTGGAATAATACACTTAACAAATGAGGCAAAAAGTTTTATACGTGTCTGTAGCTAGAGAGATTTCAGAAGTAATCAGGGTCTTAATGTGAGCCGCCAGTCCTGGGTGACTGCCTAAATCCTGGCCCAGCGTCTCCCGTTGTTGCTCACGATTTTCATTTGCTGTTCTGCTTTGAGACTTAGTAAAGAGAAGACTGTTACAACAGTGTTCCCACTCAGGTCTCAGTCGGATCCCTTCAGGGTCCAGAGTGAGCCATGGAGCCTGTAAACCGCTTTCAAAGCCTGCTGGCACTTGGGCTGTTGCAGGGTACACTTTTTGTTGTTTAATACGTGTGTTTGCCAACCACATTTCTTAAAACGACTTAAGAATGCGGTTTAGTTAGTAAACCTTTCTGAACGTTGGTCTTGAAGGAAGGTGGCACGAGGGTCTGGAAGAAGTGGGAGCTGCTGATGGCCGGTGCTGGGTGCAGCGCTGACAGGCGCTCTGGGTCCTGGCTCTCCTGGCCTCGCTCCCCTCGTCACTGCCGTTGGGACCAAGGGCCTCTGGTCATCTGTGGGTCTCCATAGCCTAGCATAAATGGCCTTCAGCAACCAGGGTAGAGAGTGAGCACACACATGCGTGGGCCTGCACACATGGATGTGTACGCGTATTTTTTCTCTCCAGACCTCTGCATGTTGCTGCCCGAAACGGGCTGACAATGGTGGTTCAGGAACTCCTGGGGAAAGGGGCAAGTGTGCTTGCGGTCGATGAGAACGGTGAGTAGCGTCTGCTTCCTCTTTCCCTGACCTGTTAGAGGCGTTGGCCTTTCAGTGATCCATACTTGAAGGAAAGGAGACTTGGGGATTTTTTATTGGTCAGAGAGGAGAGCTGGAGTTAATACTGACTAGGGCTTACCTTGGACTTCCCTGGTGGCTCAGAAGGTAAAGCGTCTGTCTACAATGTGAGAGACCTGGATTCAATCCCTGGGTTAGGGAGATTCCCTGGAGAAGGAAATGGCAACCCACTCCAGTACTCTTGCCTTGAAAATCCTGTGGATGGAGGAGCTTGGTGCAGGCTACTGTCCATGGGGTCGCAAAGAGTTGGGCACGACTGAGCGACTTCACTTTCTTTCTAGGGCTTACCTTGTGCAAAGGGAACAAGGGCAGGAGAAACAGGGAAAGCCCATCTAACAGGTAAACTCCTGAGTTTCATGTATCTGTTAAATCAGAGTTGTGTTTGCCTGCTCAGTCACTCAGTCGAGTCCAACTCTTTGCGACCCCATGGACTATAGCCCACCAGGCTCCTCTGTCCATGGGATTTTCCAGGGGTTGCCATTTCCTCCTCCAGGGGATCTTCCTGACCCAGGGATCGAACCTGGGTCTCCTGCATTGGCAGGCAGATTCTCTTTACCAGCTGTACCAGCTGGGAACCCCAAATCAGAGTTAGGGTTTATTAACTTTGGTTTGGTGATACCACCTTTGTTATATTAGTGTTCAAAGAATTTGTTCTTTCGGCAAACATTTATCAAGGCCCTTACTCGAATGCCAGGCTTTATCAGAATCTAGTCTTCCCACCCATGTGCTGGGTGCTGTCCTCTTTGCCTGCCTGAGGCAGTCACTGTGGCATCTCTTTTCTTTGTGTCCTATAATAATGGCTTTTATAGGATCTCTCTCGTCATAGCACACCTTTCATTACTCCCTCTGCTCCTGCTGCGGCTGTATTTCCCTGTCCCCCTTTGCAGCTCAGTTACTCAGGAGCCATTTCTCCCTCTGTCTCCAGTTCTTCTCCTTTTTCTTTCTCCCTTAAGTCCCCTCTGGTCAGACCTTCACCCCCACCACACTACAGCACTGTGTTCAGCAAGACCACCAGTGACCTCCACAGTGTTAGGAATCAACTCTGCTTTGACTTGACATACAGAATTCGACACAACCGATTCTTCCTTCCTTAGGAATAGGCTTTTAATGTGGAATTTAAAGTGTATGTGAAATACCAGATGTGAAGGTTGCAGTCTGCCTTAGCTAGTGTCTGATGCTCCCCCAGGTAGTCTCCACACTTGCATTTGCAGCACGCTGTTCCCTTGACCAGCAGATGCAGATCCCTTACGGCAGGATAAGGCGGAGGGTCAGACAGGATGCATATGATGATGTTTATTACAGTGTCCTTCTTAGGGATGTTCTTCTTTCACAGATATCTGGTTCCTTGAATTAGTGACTGGATGAGGGTTTCTAACCTCTTATTTTGTTGTTAAATAACTATATTTACTGGAACTGAAATATCAATAACCTCAGATATGCAGATGACACCACCCTTATGGCAGAAAGTGAAGAGGAACTAAAGAGCCTCTTGAAGAGGGCAAAAGAAGAGAGTGAAAAAGCTGGCTTAAAACTCAACATTCAAAAAACTTAAGATCATGGCATCCAGTCCCATCACTTCATGGCAAATAGATGGGGGGAAAGTGGGAACAGTGACAGGCTTTATTTTCTTGGGCTCCAAAATCACTACAGATGGTGACTGCAGCCATGAAGTTAAAAGACACTTGCTCCTTGAACGGAAAGCTATGACAAACCTGGAGAACATATTAGAAAGCAGAGACATCACTTTGCCAACAAAGATCTATATAGTTACAGCTATGGTTTTTTTCTAGCGATCATGTACAGATGTGAGAGTCAAACCATGAAGAAGGCTGAGCACCCAAGAACTGACACTTTCAAACTGTGGTGCTGAAAAAGATTGTTGAGAGTCCCTTGGACAGCAGGGAGATCAAACCAGTCAATCCTAAAGAAAATCAACCCTGAATATTCACTGGAAGGACTGATGCTGAAGCTGAAGCTCCAATACTTTGCCCTCCTGATACAAAGTGCCAACTCACTGGAAAAGACCCTGATTGGGAAAGACTGAGGGCAAAAGGAGAAGGGGGTGACAGAGGATGAGTTGGTTGGATGGCATCACTGAATGGACATGAGTTTGAGCAAACTCAGGCAGACAGTGAAGGAGTGGGAAGCCTGGTGTGCTGCAGTTCATGGGGTTGCAGAGAGCTGGCCACAGCCTCGGGACTGAACAACAACACTACCTACATTCACTCTCTGGGCGACTTCCTCCAGTTCCGGGGTTCCAAACACTGCATCTGTGCTGAGAATGTGTAACTTTATGTCTCCAGCTGCCTGGCTGACAGCGTATCCTGTGAATGTGTAATGCACAGGTCCAGAACTGGACTGCTGGCCCTCTCTGCCCACTGCCAAGCCTGCTCTCTGCACAGCCATACTTGGCTCAGCTGATGACCATTCCCATCCTTGCGATTGCTCCTTGACCCCCCTCATACCCAGGGCACAATTCACCAGCATCTACTATTGATCTACCTCCAAAGTATATTCAAGTATATCCACTTTCCCCGTCTACTAGCACCCTTGGCCAGGATCCTTTTAAAATGCGTGGGAAGGGGCTTCCCTGGTGGCTCAGTGATAAAGAAACTGCCTGCCAGTGCAGGAGACATGGGTTCGGTCCCTGGTCCGAGAAGATCCAACATGCCATGGAGCAACTAAGTCCATGTGCCCACAACCACTGAGCCCATGCTGTAGAGCCCGCAAGCCGCAACTGCTGACGCCTGGGTGCTGTAGGCCTGCGCTGCACAGTGAGAGCAGCCACCACGGGGAGAAGCCCAGCACTGAAGCCAGAGAAGCGTGTGGGGAGCTGCCGCTCCTCCGCACCTCAGTTTACTGATAGTCCTTGGACGAGCTCTCGGGGCCGACCGGGTCAGCTCGCTCTGTGACCACTCCCGCTTGTCTCCCGGTCCTCCCCCCTTGTCCAGTTCTGCCACGCCGGCTCCTCACACCATGTACGTGATGCTGGACGTGCATCATCATCTTTCTTCCGGCCTCCACACTCTGCCCCCAGTGATCTTTGACTAAACCCTTCACCTGTTTCCAGTCTTAGCTAAGTGTCATCTATTCAGTGAATCCTGTCCCGACTGCCCTTCTTATACCACAGCCTGCTGATCACCCCCATCGCATTCTCAGTTCTTATTACGCTGCTCTATTCCTTCCTTTTCCTTCTTTCCACAGAGCGTATCTTCTAACCTACGAGGCAGGAGTCTGTGCACACAGATCTGTTCTGAGTGGTTAGAAGAGCCCCTGGCCACATCGAGCTCCGCGGGTGTGTGTAGGTGATGGTGTGCTGAGCAGTGTGCTGAGTCCTTCAGACTCTGTAGCGTCCAGGACAGCCTACTGCCTTGAACAACAATGAGAACAAATAGGCTGTCAGAAGGCCCTTGAAGCAGTTCAGTTAGAATAAACCTAGAATGCCGTGAGAGATATCAGGGAAGGTATCCCCCCCAAAGTGCCTTCTGAGCCAGAATCCAAAGGACAAGTAAAACTATGGGAGAAAACTTTCAAAGCTGAGAGAGTGGCATATTTAATAGAGACACAGCGCAGGGCAGCGTAGTACTGAGTTACACCACACCAGAGTCTCTTAGGTCAAGTGGCAAAGGATCTTTGTGTCAGGGAGACCAAAGCTAGTCTGAAAGGGAGCCAGTCTAGACTAGGTAACAGGTTCCCAGTCAGGGCGGGAGGAGGGCGTGGGCAGAATTACAGCAGAGATGTTGCAGATGAAAGTGCATTGATGTTTCTTCCCTCCCCAGGCTCCAGTGAATCCCATCAAAAGGGCATTCGTTGGAGCCTGGGGAGGGAAGACGTGGCCTGCAGTCTGGCATGGAGTGATGTGGGCAGGGGAGGGGAGGCCATTGTTTAAGATGAGAATGTAGGAGGAAGAGCTGGGTTCACTTGGGAACATGAGAAAAGCTCACTGGCAGCTCCAGGTGAGTAACTGGATATAGACAGATGGACATGGAGCCCAGAGTCAGCAAGATCCAGGTTGGACACAGAGATTTGGGAGTCGTTAGTTTAATATAGTCAAGAAATCCATAGAAGTGAGTGGTACCACCCACTAAGATAAGTTCAGTCTCACCTAATTTAAAAGAAACTTTCACTGTCAGCAAATTACATTTCTGGAAATAAGCAATATAGATTAAAATGAAGAGCCTAATTGCTAACCTATAGAAGATTTTTGGTCACATTATGAGGCTGTACATCAAATAGCCAATAGACGGTCTTTGTTGGTCATTTTCAAGGTTTTATATTGCTTTTCCATATGGAAAGGATAATAAACAGATGACCGTGGAGGTCGCCTGTGACCTGATGTCTTCTTGCATACTTTCTAATTCTGCCCACGCCCTCCTCCCGCCCTGACTGGGAACCTGTTACCTAGTCTAGACTGGCTCCCTTTCAGACTAGCTTTGGTCTCCCTGACACAAAGATCCTTTGCCACTTGACCTAAGAGACTCTGGTGTGGTGTAACTCACACCAGAGTTATGAGATAGTCATCAGGGTCCAAAGGTGGCAAGTCATAGTAAGTACTCATCTTATTTTGTAATCAGTTCTAACCTTCAGATTAATGATCCAGTTATAAATTGCTCCAGTAACAAGAGAGGGTGGTGATTGAATTAGACTCTGTGTTCACTGTCTTCTCTCCTGCCCCAGCCAAAGTGGCTCCAGTTTGTTGCCAGATACTTTGTGGTGGTGGTGGTGGTGGTGTTCAGTCGCTAGGACTCTCTGCGACCTCATGGACTGCAGCACAGTAGATGCCTCTGCCCACCACTGTCTCCCAGAGTTTGCTCAAATTCATGTCCGCCCTCTGCCACCCCTTCTACTCTTGCCTTCAGTCTTCTCAGCATCAGGGTCTTTTCTAGCAAGTCAGCTCTTCACATCAGGTGGCCAAAGTACTGGGGCTTCAGCTTTAGCATCAGTCCGTCCAATGAATATTTGGGGTTGGTTTTCCTTTAGGACTGACTGGTTTGATGTCCTTGCTGTCCAAGGGGCTCTCAAGAGTCTTGTCCAGCACCACAGTTTGAGAGCATCAATTCTTCAGCAGTCAACCTTCTTTATTGCTCAGCTCTCTTTATGGTACATGACTACTGTAAGAACCATAGCTTTGACTGGACGGACCCTGTGATGTCTCTGCTTTTCAACACACTGTCTAGGTTTGTCATAGCTTTCCTCCCAAGGCACAAGCGTCTTTGACTTTCATGGCTGCAGTGACCATTCTCAGGGATTTTGAAGCCCAAGAAACTAGTCTGTCACTGTTCTACTTTCCCCCATCTGTTTGCCATGATGGGACTGGATGCCATGATCTTCGTTTTCTGAATGTTGAGTTTTAAGCCAGGTTTTCCTCTTTCACTCTCATCAAGAGGCTCTTTAGTTTCTCTTCACTTTCTGCCATTTGGTTGGTGTCATCTGCATATCTGAGGTTGTTGATATTTCTCATGTCAGTCTTGATTCCAGCTTTTGATTCATCCAGCCCAGCATTTAAAGTCAGTCTTCTGCTGAAGAAGGGAACATATACAGAGGAAACATTTGTTTGATTTAGGAGCTTTAAACCTGTTTATGGTTTTCTCAGTGGACTATGACCCCAAAAGAAGTTAAATGGTGGCCATGTGTTTTCACTGAACTGCATATTTTGAGCACCAGCTCAGAGCCTCGTTCACAAATCTGTGCACATTTAGGTTTCTCAGCATGTAAGCCCTTCCTTACAGAACTACAAATTAATGGTAAAACTCCCCCACCATTCTGAATGAAGTTTTACCAGACTTTCCCCCCTTAGTCTAGCCTGATAGCATCTGGATGGACGCAGGTAAGTTATGAGATAGTGGCGGAATCATCCATCTGGGACCTCAGATTCCTCTGTAGTCTGTTAGGTCTCCTCCCACCCTAGGTTTCTGTGACTTTCTTCTTTTACTCTTTATTACAAAGTTCTGAGTCATTCTAATTAAGGCAGCTTATTATATAAGCCAAGTAATTTAAAATATGTCTGAGGTTGAAGACCAGGGTAGGTTTACTGCCTTTCTTTAGTGAAATGAGTCTCAGGATGAGTGATTTTTAAATTTGTTTTTAATTCCAGGCTATACCCCAGCTTTGGCCTGTGCTCCCAACAAGGATGTGGCAGACTGCCTCGCTCTCATTCTGGCCACCATGATGCCTATCTCGTCAAGTAGCCCTTTATCATCCCTGACATTCAATGCCATTAACCGTTACACCAACACCTCGAAAACTGTCAGCTTTGAAGCCTTGCCCATCATGAGAAATGAACCTAGCTCCTACTGTAGCTTCAACAACATCGGCGGGGAGCAGGAGTACCTATACACGGATGTGGACGAGCTCAACGACTCTGATTCAGAGACCTACTGACAGGCTGAGCCAGAGACCCGGGGAGGCTTCACATCACACTGTGCTTTTCAGGAAAGAGGCACTTTCTTACTCACATACAAGTGCAACCTAAGAGAGAGCAGAGTGCGCAAACAGAAGAAATACAAGCTCATTAGGAAGGAGAGTTGTGAAGGCACGTCTTACGAGAGGACCTTCTAGGGTCTTGAAGCAGACGTGAGCAGAGGACCCTTGATGGCACAGAGCCTTGTGAAGCTGTGGACTTCGGGTTTGCAGTGCCGGGGATTATGTGGGACACTGCACCCTAATCTGCTCACACAGGCAACACTATCGTGAAAGAAGAGATAAGGACACCAGATTTCAATTTAATCAATAAAACTGCAACTAAATTTAAGGGCAATAAAAGTTTGGTACAATAGGCATGATGTGCACAGCAAATTGCCAAAGGACCAAATAACTCGGGTTTTAGTAGAGCACCACTTTGCGGAGACTGGAGCGGGTGAAACCAGACATTATCTAAACCAAACTTCAATATTTCGGAAAATGAAGCTGAGATTTGGTTTTCAATGTTGATTTTTTTTTTAAAAGAAACATCTGAAAGCCTTCTAATATGTATTAAACCATGAGAGAAAGCAGATGTATTTTTACATTTTTTTTCCTTTTACATAAAAATTTTAAAATTCCAACTTTTATAATATTAGAATTGAAAACCAGCTGACTGGGTGCAGTCAGGGTGCAAATATTTGTGATGTAGACACATGATAGATTGGGGTCAGGCTGTTGGTTGCCAGGTTTTGAATGGTTTAGGTTTAAAACTGAACTATTTTTGTTCGAAAATGTAAAGGATTTCCTCAAAGAAGGAAATTTCATAAAATCAGGAAGTGAATGATTTTCACCCTGTTGCAGCCAAGTGGTCCTGGGGAGTGGCGTTTTCAGCCTCACTACTTTGGATGGTACACTTTCGTCACCTTTGTGTCACCCCCGTGCCTCCCAGTGGGTTAGGGTATTTTTGTTGTCATTGTTTAGTGAAGAATCAAAAAGAAAACTCCCTTGCTACTCATAAGTTAACATTGTCAGGTCTCTTGGAAGGCATTTCTGTACTGGGCAAGGTTTAAAATACTAAAGCCTTTAGGTCTTATTCACATTTAAAGTAGCATGTTTATAACATGCTACTGTTTAGGGAAAGAAGCAACTGCCAACCAGATTGGAAGACTGCCTTTCAGATAACAAAAAGGGGGGTGGAAGGCTGATGTTAGGCTTTAAACGGCAGTTTATATGGGCCTGCTTTTACTGTAAGCCCTTCCCAGTGAAAATGATTTCGCTTACGTAGGGGGTCTTCCAGCTCGGGGTAGAGTTCCATAAATTTTCACAAAGTGATTCCCAATTTCATTTTATTCTTTTTGTATCGTGAAACTGGAAACTTTATGACATTGTAAATTATCAGCTGGTTTTTCTGAATATAAAGTGTGAAAACACAGAACAGTATTTTGATCTATTTGATAATTTTGTGGGTTTTTGAAGAAATTAATGAGCATGTAAATAGAAATAGTGACTGCTTGAATATTGTATTTACTTGCACTCTTTCAGTACATCAAGATTCCTGTATATTTTAGAGTATAATAAAACACAGATGTGAGTTGTATTTAATGCATAATGTATTTGTATCTGTGCATATTACTTAAAGATCTATAAAGTTTCTAGGGCATTGACTACTAGATTTTAAGCATTTTTTCTAAAATATTTACAGAAATTATAAATGTAATTGTCCATCTTTTCTTTATAGTATAAAGAAGTCATAATGGACCCTTCCTAATTATTAGTGGCAGGAAGGTGTTATATGCATTTTAAAGACAGCAGACTTCGTTTTCTTTTGTACCTTTTGAAAAAAAAGAAAAAAACTCAAGAGGATTCTAAAAGTATACATATGTGTACTTTCTCTTTCCTTTTAGGAATTCTCTTCTGAATTCCCTGAGGGAATTTCCTAGAGTCTCAGAATTGAAAGAGACCTGAGGTTCATCCAGTCTAGCCTCTTAACAAATGCAGGAGCCCCTTCTACCAGGGTGATCCTTCCACCTTGAACACTTCCAGTGACTCTACCTCACCAGGCAGTCCACTCAGTTGCTGAGCAGCTCCAGCTGTTAGAAAGGTCTTCCTTAGGTGGAGCTGAAGCCTCCCCCCCTCCCGGGAACTTAGGTCCTTGGGCCCCGGGTCCGTCCTCCAAGAGAACGCGGAGAACCTCGGCAGGATGACACACGCCCTCTTCTCTTCTGCAGGCTGCTGGACTCATCTGCTGAAGCAGTTTCCAGAAGGGCTCGTTAGACACACTGTTAGATTTACTGCCTCTGATGAAACTCAAGGTGTAGCTATAAAGTAACAAGCTGTTCTTAATTTATCCTCACACGCACCAGAATTCAGAGCTTGCATCGTTTTACGTACATGATGCCGTGACTAGGAGTACTTGTGAAGTGGGTCTTCCGATCACTTGCCCACTAGGGAAGCTACTCCATTGCTTTATGATCTCATTTTGTGATAGGCTGTCCCCTTGCTTGATCAGCTGCTTCCTTTGGTTAGCAAATCCCAAAGCATCGTCCTGAGCAGCGTTGGAAGAGCACTGGTATTGGAGGGAACCAGCGGACTGCTTGAATGAAAGTACACAGCACCCACGAGTTCCTTTATAGTTAAACCTTGTGCATCAAAGGCGTCCAGGCCCTATTCTGTAATGGTTTTTATACTCACACAGAATAGAAAAGCCTGTTTGCTTTTTTAACTTCTGCATGGAAGATGACATCTGAAGTATCTGATGTGTATTATAATACCAGCTTCTGCTCTGGAACTACTTTTAGGGCAGTGGTGATAATAGCAAATAACCTCCTTTAACAAGACACACAACTCAAACAGTACCGTTTAGTTCAGGAGCTGTCTACGTATAGCTGTCAATTTGGGGTTTAATTTGGCTTATGTCGGACCTTTTAAATAAAGTTTTTTAATGCAGTAAGTCAAGTGTCTTTCTTTTTCACATGCAACCTTCTTTTTCCCTTAAAATATCTGACTAGTGTTGAATTATAACTGGTTTTCACCTTTCTTTACTAACTTACTGAATTTTCAATAAAGCTGTTTTAGAATTTAGATGAACCTTTCTAAACACGCATTTTAAATACAGTTATTCAACAAATACTTACTGCTTGCCTGTTACATGCTTGAGAAAAAAGTGAGCCTCAAAATTGGGGTCTGGTCCTCTTGGAGCTTATAGTTTCATCATGGGAAGGCACGTACCTAAGAGTGGAAAGTGGAAGTGTAACTGATGAACTGCTAACTGAAGCAAGTCAAGACTGCAGCAAGATCCCTGTGGGAAGGGTGATCAGAACAGACTTGGAAGAGGTGCTGTTTAGGCAGAACGTTGAGGAACAAATCTGATTTGAGCAGGTGGAGAAGGGGCAAATGATAGCCTGAGAGAGAACAGAATCAGCAGTTCTTAAAATGCTTGGTGGAGGGGAGGTGGATGGAATGGATATCAGCACTTAGAATATGAACCTACAGAAGTGTTTATTATGCACAGAGATTAGATGGAAGTGAGAGCAAGTAGATATAAATAAGTGATGGGAGGAGCAGGCCAAGAAGACTTGAATAACTTTGCCAAATCGTCTTAATGCTGATAATAGTAACAGAAAGTGCATATACTGTGTTTGTCATGCACCAGGCAAGGTTGTAAGTACTTGAAATCCCTCTCTTAATCCACACAACTGTCCTATGAGGTAGCTCCTATTCATAGCACCATTTAACACAGGAGGAATGAGGCAGAAAGGTGAGCCTGAGCTTGTTTGGCCCATAATTCATTAGGTCCACATCCAGGCAGTTGTTCCACCCTTGCTGTTCGGTCACCTGATGACCTCTGATAACGCTTTCTAGTCCTTGTTGAAATAGGCCATTTTGAAACTGGACCATATGCTTGACAACTAAATGAGGTAAGTTCCTTTCAGCTTTATTATCCCAGGTCATGAGTTTGAAAAAAACACAGGTACCGCAACAGATGTTTGCTGAGCACCTGCTGTGTCCCAAGCAAGAACTGTGCTAGGCTCTGGGTATAGTGTGGAGAAGGCAGAGCGTTGCCAGAGTGTGTCCTCCCGGTGGAGCCTCAGAGAAGGACAGCTGCTTATGTTGCTGTTGCTATTGCTGCTTCAAGTCTTGTCAAGCTAACATCCTCACTTGTGCCTCTGCAGGTAGCCAGTGGGCTTGGCTGGATGATGCTCAAGCTGGAGCCTGGCTGGACTTGGCCGCGTTGTGAACTGGGCTCCATCTGTCCCGCTCCGTGTTCCTGTGACCCGAGCACAAGAAGGCAAACCTGCCGTCCGCACACACAGGTCACGCCTCTGCGTCACAGTGGCTGATAGGCCACTGCTGAGCCCAGCCTCAGCGAGATGGGGCAGTTGGCGCTGCTTGTCGGAGAAGAATTTGAGTTCAGTTCACAATGAACTTAGCCCTGAAGTGATGAGCCACACCATTTTTTCATTGTTTTAGGTTTATCCGTGGACATGCCTCGCAGTCTTTGCTCTCTGCCTGCTCCTTCCCTTCTTGTGGTTCCCCTGCTGGTGTAGGAGGTTCAGATATTAAAAAGGGGGTTGTAGAAATGAATTTGGAGTTGGAAAGTTCTTCCCTGGTAGTGCTGAACTGATAGGGTAGGTGCTGGATTTCAATGTCGTGCCGTTCCCCTCCAGTGTCTGATTGTGACCATTCGCTCCAGCTCTGCACTAGCTAGGTCGCCTCAGCTCGTCCCCAGCACTCGTATAAGTTCCCGTTTCTCTGCCTTCCTCCGTCTGTGTTATTTCTCATTTCCTTGAGAGTGTTGTACCCCTCTTCCCTTCCTTTGATTCTTACCTGCCGCCTTTCTTGATTAGGTTTGAAATACAGGCTGCAGTGTGGCATTTCCTTAATTTGAAAAGCCATGATTTTGATTTGATCTTAAAAAACTTCTTTCTCTGTGCCCATCTCTCAACCTAAAGAAAAGTTGCATTTTCTATTTTAAGGCCTTTAGCATTAAACATTTTTTGAGTCCATACTGTGCAGCACGCACTGTTTTAAAGCCCGGAGCTATGGCAGGGATAAACTTCCTGCCGTCAAGAAGCATACATTTTAGTCGGGGAAGTGATATTTGGTAGTTGGGGGGAATCCTTGATTTAAAGACCCCCATTTATGCACTCAAGAATCATACAATTTTTGATGTGAGATGCCATAAGATTTTGCCGACAAAGTGGAAGAATGTTGAAGTAAGAAATTAATAAAAGCAGGGAAAGGATAGACAAAGATGGCAACCTAATCCCCAAAAGCAAACCTGAGGTTTAACCCCAAAGCATGTGAAAGTATTAGTCGCTCAGTCATGTCTGATTCTTCATGACCCCATGGACTGTAGCCCGCCAGGCTCCTCTGTCCACGGAATTCTCCAGGCAAGAATACTGGAGTGGGTAGCCATTCCCTTCTCCAGGTGATCCTCCTAACCCAGGGGTTGAACCGCAGTCTCCTGCATTGCAGGCAGATTTCATGCCATCCGAGCCACCAGGGAAGCCCAAAGCATGTCATAGCTTAACCCAAGCATCAGTTGGCATTTAAAGAGGGGGGATCTGGTTTAATCGAAAGTGTTTCTCAGATGCCCGTAGGCTCCACCACCCCTAGTCCGTGACATGTAACTCGCTTAAATCTTTAGCTTGAAATGAACATGGCCCAGTGACTGAGGTTAGGTGAGCACTAAGCTCTAAAACAGGCTTTCCAGTAAAGTTGACCACCCCCCGCCCAAACATGGAGAGGTGGTTCACTTCTGGTAATAGCGGAGTACTGTGAGTTACATTGCCTCAGACCTAGTGGAAACAATGCATTTTCACGTCCACGGGAAGTTTTGCACTCAACATGGTCTTGTGTAGCCTGGTTTGAACCCTCGTTGTGCCTGCCATGGAGATGGTAGGATCCAGTATACTAGAGAGCAGTTTCCTGTGGTTCTGATATTCCTGGTATGAAATGACAGAATGTGAACGAAGAGAATTCAAGGAAAGGGGGTGTCTGGAGAAGGACTTTGTCTCTCTCCTCACATTCTAGGTGCTTGTAAGTGTAGGGACATGGGGAGAAGTGCCACTGGTTGCCTACAGTTAGGTGAGGAATAGGAGTAGGACCTAGGACATTGCTAATGGTCCAAAAGCGTTTGCCAAGTGACGTCCGTGAAAACAGCAAAGACCGCTGAGTCTCGAGGAGATCGGTGACCTCCACGGTGTTACAACTTGCTCTAGCTGCATTTCTCATTCCACCTCTGGGGGGCCTTGACAACCAAGCCCGCGTTCCCGGTGCAGCCAGGCAGCCATGGGAAGGAGCACAGCAAAACGAGAGCCCTCTCGACGCCTCACTCCCGAGAACGGGCATCATTTTAATGGCGCCCCACTCCAGTACTCCTGCCTGGAAAATTCATGGACAGAGGAGCCTGCTAGGCTGCAGTCCACGGGGTTGCTAAGAGTTGGGCACGACTGAGCGACTTCACTTTCGTGCATTGGAGAAGGACATGGCAACCCACTCCAGTGTTCTTGCCTGGAGAATCCCAGGGGCAGGGAAGTCTGGTGGGCTGCCGTCTATGGGGTCGCACGGAGTTGGACACGAGTGAAGCGACTTAGCAGCAGCAGCAGCAGTGGTTCCCTGGAAGATCCCACTTACCATGTTGTCAGTTGAGCAAACTCAAAGTTGACCCACTGTGAAAGTTATTTTCCCTGAAGAGAGATTTGTTGAAAACAATTACAGGGAAGAATTTTGGGGGGATTTTTTTAATTGAAATACATTTGATTTACAATATTGTGTTAGTCTCAGGCATACAGCAAATTGATCAGTTACACATACACACATATATAGATATCCTTTTCCAGATTCTTTTCTCTTACAGGTTATTAGAAAATATTGAGTATAGCTCCCGGTGCTATACAGTAGCTCCTTGTTGGTAATCTACCTATGTATACTAGTGTCTATATGTTCATCTCAAGCTCCTAATTTATCCCTCCCCTCCCCTCTCCCTTTTGGTAACTATAAGCTTATTTTCTATGTCTGTCTCTTTCTGTTTGTAAGTTCATTTGTATCTTTTTTTTTTTTTTTTTTTAGTTTCCATAAGATAAATGATATCATATAATAATTTGTCTTTCTTTGTCTGGCTTACTTCACTTACTATGATAATCTCTAGGTCCATCCGTTGATGTTGCTGCACGTGGCATTATTTCATTATTCTTACGGCTGAGTAAATACTCCACTGTCTGTATGTCTGTGTATGTACACATACCCCCCACGTCCTTATGCATTCATCCGTCAATGGATAGTTTGCTTCCATGTCTTGATTCCGTGTCCTGGTTGCATAGGTTGCTTCCATGTCTTGGCAATTGTAAAAAGTGCTGCAATGAACACTGGAGTTCATGCATCTTTTCAAATTAAGGTTTTCTCTAGATATATGCCCAGGAGTGGGCTTGCAGGATCATACGGTAGCTCTATTTTTTAGTCTTTTAAGGAACCTCTATATTGTTCTCCATAGTGGCCACATCAATTTACATTCCCACCGACACTGCAGGACGGTTCTTTTTCCTCCACACCCCCTCCAGCATTTATTATCTGTAGACTTTTTCATGATGACCATTCTGGCTGGCAAACCTCATTATAGTTTTGATTTGCATTTCTCTAATAATTAGTGATGCTGAGCATCTTTTCATGTGCCCGTGGGTCATCTGTATGTCTTCTTTGCAAAAATGTCTATTTAGATCTTGTGGACATTTTTATCAGGTTGGTTTGTTTTTGACATTGAGCTCCATGAGCTGTACGCTGTAGAAGGTAAGCCCTTGTTGGTTGCATTGTTTGCAGATATTTTCTCCCCATCCATAGACTGTCTTTTCATTTTGTTTACAGTTTCCTTTGCTGTGTAAAAACGTTTTCATTTGGTCCCATTTGTTTATTTTCCTTTGTATCCCATTGCTGCAGATGACAGATCCTAAAAGAGCTTGCTGTGATTTATGTCAGAGTGTCCTGCCTGCTTTCCTCTAGGAGTTTCATAGTATCCGCTCTTACCTTTAGGTCTTTAATTCATTTTGAGCTTATTTTTGTGTATGGAGTTAGAGAATGTTCTAGTTTCATTCTTTTACATGTAGCTCTCCTGTTTCCCCAGCGCCAGGCAAGAGTTGTAATGTTGCCCTTACCTTCGGAGGTGGATAAGAGCTGAGGCAAGCAACAGATAACCAAAAGCTTAAAAAGAAAAGCTAGGGGAAGAGATGTCCCTAAGAGTTTTGAAAAGAAATCTAGAATGCCACACACACACACATGAATCTGTGTGGCTTCTTGTATAAGACCGAGGCTACCCTAAATTCTTACGTGTGCCTAATTTTGAGGCTCTGCACAAACAGGAAGTGAAAGCCAATTTTCAACGGCCAAGCTGCATTTTGAAGATGTGCCCTTATATACACAGCCCTTTGGCAAAAACCAGGGAGTTCTTTTGGTCTCAGATGTTTAAGGAAACCTCTGTCCAATTATTAGCTAACTGCTAAGCTAAATGAGTAGAGACTTCACTGCAAAAAAAGACAGACTTTACAGAACATGTTCAGAAAAGTCACTAAACAACTGTAACAAGCAGCAGTAACAGCAAACTCTGGGGAGGGGAATGAATCTGATTTCCAGAACTGCCATGTTATATTATTTTAAAAGCCCAATTTTCAACAAAAGATGGAGATATGCCAAGAAACAACATAATACCCCTACACAGGAAAAACAATCAATAGAAACGACCCTTGAAGAAGCTGAAACATTGGGTTTACTAGACAAAGAAGCTAAATCATTTATTTTAAACATGTTCAAGGAGCTAAAGAAAACCATGTCTAAAGAATTAAAAGAAAGTTTTTTAAAAAATACCTCACTAAAGAGAGAATAGAGATAATATTTTTAAAAGCAGATGGAAGTTCTGTATTTGGAAATTACAGTAACTTGAATAGAGGGACTCAATGTTAGATTTCAGTAGACAGAAGAATCAGTGAGTGTGAAGATAGGTCAATTCCTAGTCTTGAGGAGAAAATGGGGGAAAATGAAAAGTGATCATAGCCTCAGAGACCTGTGAGATCCCAATAAACATAGCACCATGCACACAAGGGAAGTCCCAGAAAGAAAAGGAGGCAGAATATTTGAAGAAATAATGGCTGAAACTTAATTTCAAAAGTGCTAATCTACAAACTCAAAATGCTCAAAGAACCCCAAGAAGAATATAAACTCAAAGAGAGCCAGCCTACACACATTATAATCAAACTGTCTAAAGACAAAACAAGAATCTTGAAAGCAGAAAGAGAGAAGCAATCCGTCATGTACAAGAAATCCTGACTAATAACATTAACAGCTGGTTTCCCATCAGAGCTGATGGAGTCAGAAGGCAGGAATGTGGTGGTCAAGGTGCTGAGAGAAAAATACTGTCCATCAGGAGCATTATATCCAGCACAACTGTCTTTCAGAAATGAAGGGCAGGTTAAGAGGTTCTATCTATTATTATCTATTTGTTATTAAGAAAAACAAAAATATAAAGAGCAACAGTAATGATAACAGCAAACGAAACTTTAAAAACAGTACAAGTCTATTTTTTGTGAATTTTTAGTTCTCATTTAAAAGTCAGCTATATAAAGCTATAATTATAAATCTCTGTTGATGGCCACATAATGTATGAAAATGTGAATTTGTGACAATAACACAAAGGAGTAGGGGGAAAAGAGCTCACAGGAGAAAAGATTTTGTATAATACAGGCAGACCTTGTTTTATTGGGATCTGCTTTACTGCACTTCACAGATACTGCCATGTTTTACAAATTGAAGGTTTGTGGCAACCCTGAATTGGGTAAGTCTATAGGCAGCATATTTCTCACAACATATCCTCACTTTGTGTCTGTCACATTTTGGTAACTGTTGCAAAAATTTCAAATTTTATTCTTACTATATTTGTTATGGTGATCAGTGATCATTGATGTCACTATTGTAATTATTTGGGTGTGGCACAAACCACACCTATTTAAAGTGCAAATTTAATATGTGTGTGTTCTGCCTGTCCACCACTTATTTCCTCATCTTTTTTTCCTTGGGCCTCCCTCTTCCTGGAAACACAACAATATTGAAATTAGACCAGTTACTAGCCCTTAAGTTGTTCAAGTGAAAGGAAGAGTCACACACCTCTTACTTTAAATCAAAAGCTAGAAATGATTCCTCTCAGTGAGGAGGGCATAACAGTAGCCCAGAGCAGGCCCACAGCTAGGTCCGTTGACCAAACAGCCAAGCTGTAAATGAATGGAAAAGGAAGGTTTTCAAAGGAAATGAAAAGTGCTGTCCCAGTGAACACATGGATGGTAAGAAAGCAAAAGAGCCTTACTGCTGATACAGACAAAGTCTGAGTGGTCCAGATAGAAGATGAAACCAGCCACCACATTCCCTTACGGCAAAGCCTGATCCAGAGCAATCCCTAGCCCTCTTCACTTCTATGAAGGCTGAAAGAAACGAGAAAGCTGCAGAAGAAAAGCTGAAGCCAGCAGAGGTTGCTGCTGCTGCTGCTGCTGCTAAGTCACATCAGTCGTGTCCAACTCTGTGCGACCCCATAGACAGCAGCCCACCAGGCTGCTCTGTCCCGGGGATTCTCCAGGCAAGAACACTGGAGTGGGTTGCCATTGCCTTCTCCACAGAGGTTGCTACCTAAGGTTTAAGGAAAGAAGCTGTCTCTATGACTCCAACTGTGAGGCGAAACAGCATGTGCAGATGTAGAAACTGCAGCAGGTTATCGAGACAATCTAGCTAAATGCAGTCAGTTCAGTTCAGTTCAGTTCAGTTCAGTCGCTCAGTCGTGTCCGACTCTTTGTGACCCCATGAATCGCAGCATGCCAGGCCTCCCTGTCCATCACCAACTCCCGGAGTTCACTCAGACTCACGTCCATCGAGTCCGTGATGCCATCCAGCCATCTCATCCTCGGTCGTCCTCTTCTCCCCCTGCCCCCAATCCCTCCCAGCATCAGAGTCTTTTCCAATGAGTCAACTCTTCGTGTGAGGTGGCCAAAGTACTGGAGTTTCAGCTTTAGCATCATCCCTTCCAAAGAAATCCCAGGGCTGATCTCCTTCAGAATGGACTGGTTGAATCTCCTTGCAGTCCAGGGGACTCTCAAGAGTCTTCTCCAACACCACAGTTCAAAAGCATCAATTCTTCGGCACTCAGCCTTCTTCACAGTCCAACTCTCACATCCATACATGACTACTGGAAAAACTATAGCCTTGACTAGACGGACCTTAGTTGGCAAAGTAATGTTTCTGTTTTTGAATATACTATCTAGGTTGGTCATAACTTTTCTTCCAAGGAGTAAGCGTCTTTTAATTTCATGTCTGCAGTCACCATCTGCAGTGATTTTGGAGCCCAAAAAAATAAAGTCTGACACTGTTTCTACTGTTTCCCCATCTATTTTCCATGAAGTGATGGGACCAGATGCCATGATCTTCATTGGCTGAATGTTGAGCTTTAAGCCAACTTTTTCACTCTCCTCTTTCACTTTCATCAAGAGGCTGTTTAGCTCCTCTTCACTTTCTGCCATAAGGGTGGTGTCATCTGCATATCTGAGGTGTTTGATATTTCTCCCAGCAATCTTGATTCCAGCTTGTGTTTCTTCCAGTCTAGCGTTTCTCATGATCTACTCTGCATAGAAGTTAAATAAGCAGGGTGACAATATACAGCCTTGACGGACTCCTTTTCCTATTTGGAACCAGTCTGTTGTTCCATGTCCAGTTCTAACTGTTGCTTCCTGACCTGCATACAGATTTCTCAAGAGGCAGGTTAGGTGGTCTGGTATTCCCATCTCTTTCAGAATTGTCCACAGTTTATTGTGATCCACACAGTCAAAGGCTTTGGCATAGTCAATAAAGCAGAATTAGATGCTTTTCTGGAACTCTCTGGCTTTTTCCATGATCCAGCAGATGTTGGCAATTAGATCTCTGGTTCCTCTGCCTTTTCTAAAACCAGCTTGAACATCAGGGAGTTCACGGTTCACGTATTGCTGAAGTCTGGCTTGGAGAATTTTGAGCATTACTTTACTAGCATGTGAGATGAGTGCAATTGTGCAGTAGTTTGAGCATTCTTTGGCATTGCCTTTCTTTGGAATTGGAATGAAAACTGACATTTTCCTGTGGCCACTGCTGTGTTTTCCAAATTTGCTGGCATATTGAGTGCAGCACTTTCACAGCATCATCTTTCAGGATTTGAAATCGCTCAACTGGAATTCCATCACCTCCACTAGCTTTGTTCGTAGTGATGCTTTCTAAGCCCCACTTGACTTCACATTCCAAGATGTCTGGCTCTAGCTGAGTGATCACATCATCATGATTACCTGGGTCGTGAAGATCTTTTTTGTACAGTTCTTCTGTGTATTCTTGCCACCTCTTCTTAATATCTTCTGCTTCTGTTAGGTCCATACCATTTCTGTCCTTTATCGAGCCCATCTTTGCATGAAATGTTCCCTCGGTATCTCTAATTTTCTTGAAGAGATCTCTAGTCTATCCCATTCTGTTCTTTTCCTCTATTTCTTTGCATTGATTGCTGAAGAAGGCTTTCTTATCTCTTCTTGCTGTTCTCTGGAACTCTGCATTCAAATGCTTATATCTTTGCTTTTCTCCTCTCTTCTTTTCACAGCTATTTGTAAGGCCTCCCCAGACAGCCATTTTGCTTTTTTGCATTTCTTTTCCATGGGGATGGTCTTGATCCCTGTCTCCTGTACAATGTCACGAACCTCATTCCATAGTTCATCAGGCACTCTATCTATCAGATCTAGGCCCTTAAATCTATTTCTCACTTCCACTGTATAATCATAGGGGATTCGATTTAGGTCATACCTGAATGGTCTAGTGGTTTTCCCTACTTTCTTCAATTTGAGTCTGAATTTGGTAATAAGGAGTTCATGATCTGAGCCACAGTCAGCTCCCAGTCTTGTTTTTGTTGTCTGTATAGAGCTTCTCCGTCTTTGGCTGCAAAGAATATAATCAATCTGATTTCGGTGTTGACCATCTGGTGATGTCCATGTGTAGAGTCTTCTCTTGTGTTGTTGGAAGAGGGTGTTTGCTACGACCAGTGCATTTTCTTGGCAAAACTCTATTAGTCTTTGCCCTGCTTCATTCCACATTCCAAGGCCAAATTTGCCTGTTACTCCAAGTGTTTCTTGACTTCCTACTTTTGCATTCCAGTTCCCTATAATGAAAAGGACATCTTTTGGGGGTGTTAGCTCTAAAAGGTCTTGTAGGTCTTCGTAAAACCATTCAACTTCAGTTTCTTCAGCGTTACTGGTTGGGGCATAGACTTGGATAACTGTGATACTGAATGGTTTGCCTTGGAGACGAACAGAGATCATTCTGTCGTTTTTGAGATTGCATCCAAGTACTGCATTTCGGACTCTTTTGTTGACCATGATGGCTACTCCATTTCTTCTGAGGGATTCCTGCCCACAGTAGTAGATATAATGGTCATCTGAGTTAAATTCACCCATTCCAGTCCATTTTAGTTCGCTGATTCCTAGAATGTCGATGTTCACCCTTGCCATCTCTTGTTTGACCACTTCCAATTTGCCTTGATTCATGGACCTGACATTCCAGGTTCCTATGCAATATTGCTCCTTACAGCATTGGATTTTGCTTCTATCACCAGTTACATCCACAACTGGGTATTGCTTTTGCTTTGGCTCCATGCCTTCATTCTTTCTGGAGTTATTTCTCCACTGATCTCCAGTAGCATATTGGGCACCTACTGACCTGGGGAGTTCCTCTTTCAGTATCCTATCATTTTGCCTTTTCATACTGTTCATGGGGTTCTCAAGGCAAGAATACTGAAGTGGCTTGCCATTCCCTTCTCCAGTGGACCACATTCTGTCAGACCTCTCCACCATGACCCGCCCGTCTTGGGTTGCCCCGCAGGCACAGCTTGGTTTGGCTGCAGCGAGCCGGCGCACTAAGCGCGGCTGAGAGGAGCTACCCCACGTCCGAGGCCAGGGGCAGCGGCTTAGAGTGCCAGGCTGCGACAGCGCAGGAACGGCTGAGAGGACCTACCCTGTGTCCGAGGTCAGGGGCGGCAGCCAGGAGGAGCTACCCTGCGTCTGAGGCCAGTAGCGGCCGGGAGAAGACACCCTGCGTCAGAGGTCAGGGGCGGTGACCCTGAGGAGCCACTCTGAGCCTGAGGCCAGGGGCGGCAGCTGGGAGGAGCCACCCATGCCTGAGGCCAGGGCCGGCGGCCAGGAGGAGCAACCTGAGGAGCAGTGGCTGAGCAGGCGCAGGAGGGCCTAGAGGAGCTATCCCACGTTGAAGGTCAGGAATGGCAGCGGTAAGGAGATAGCCCTCGTCCAAGGTAAGGAGCAGCAGCTGTGCTTTGCTGGAGCAGCCGTGAAGAGATACCCCACGCCCAAGGTAAGAGAAACCCAAGTAAGATGGTAGGTGTTGCAAGAGGGCATCAGAGGGCAGACACACTGAAACCATACTCACAGAAAACTAGTCAATCTAATCACACTAGGACCACAGCCTTGTATAACTCCATGAAACCAAGATGTAGTCAGTTATGCTAAATGACAGTAGCTGGGACTGCCTTCTGTTGGAAGGTGATGCCACCTAGGACTTTCATAGCTAGAGAGAAGAACTCAATGCCTGGCTTCAAAGCTTCAAAAAACAGGCTGACTCTAATGTTTGGGGCTAATGCAGCCATTAAAAAAAAAAAAAGATGCTTACTCCTTGGAAGGAAAATTATGACCAACCTAGATAGCATATTCAAAAGCAGAGACATTACTTTTTCAACAGAGGTCCATCTAGTCAAGGCTATGGTTTTTCCAGTGGTCATGTATGGATGTGAGAGTTATACTATTAAGAAACCTGAGCACAGAAGAATTGATGCTTTTGAACTGGGGTGCTGGAGAAGACTCTTGAGAGTCCCTTGGACTGCAAGGAGATCCAACCAGTCCATCCTAAAGGAAATCAGTCCTGAATATTCATTGGAAGGACTGATGCTAAAGCTGAAACTCCAATACTTTGGCCACTTGATGCGAAGAGCTGACTCATTTGAAAAGATCCTGATGCTGGAAAAGATTGAAGGCAGGAGGAAAAGGGGACGATGGAGGATGAGATGGTTGGATGGCATCACCGACTCAATGGACATGAGTTTGGGTAAACTCCGGGAGTTGGTGATGGACAGGGAGGCCTGGCGTGCTGCAATCCATGGGGTCGCAAAGAGTCAGACATGACTGAGCAACTGAACTGACTGAATACAGCTAACGTTGAGTCAATACTCAGATTCTGAAAACCCTGGGGCCTTTAAAAATATGCCATCTACTCTGCCTGTCCTACATAAATAGAACAAGTCTGGATGACCGCACACTTGTTGATAACATGGCTCACTAAATATTTTAAGCCAACTCTTGAAACCCACTGCTCAGAAGAAAAGATTCCTGTTGTGATGACTGCTCACTGCCAGTGCACATGGCTGCCCAAGAGCTCAGAGGGAAATTCACACTGAGATTCAGGCTGCTCCACACTCGCCGACACAACACCCATATTTCAGCACCTGGTTCAGTTCAGTTCAGTTCAGTCACTCAGTCGTGTTCTACTCTTTGCGACCCCATGAATCGCAGCACGCCAGGCCTCCCTGTCCATCACCAACTCCCGGATTTCACTCAGACTCACCTCCATTGAGTCAGTGGAGCCATCCAGCCATCTCATCCTCTGTCGTCCCCTTCTCCTCCTGCTCCTAATCCCTCCCAGCATCAGAGTCTTTTCCAATGAGTCAACTTTCGCATGAGGACTAAGGAGTAATTTCAACTTTTGAGATATTATTCAAGAAGTACATTTCCTATGGCTATAACTCCTATCAGGAAGCTTCCACAAGCCTCTTTATCCTTATCCATTAGAGGGCAGACAGAATGAAAACCATAATCACAGAAAATTAACCAAACTGATCACATGGATAACAGCCTTGTCTAACCCAATGAAACTATGAGCCAAGCCATGTAGGGCCACCCAAGATGGACAGGTCATGGTGGAGAGCTCTGACAAAACGTGGTCCGTTGAAGAAGAGAATGGCAAGCCACTTCAGTATTCTTGCCTTGAGAACCCCATGACCAGCATGAAAAGGCAAAAAGATAGGACACTGAAAGATGAACTCCCCAGGTTGGAAGGTGCCCAATATGCTGCAGGAAAAAAGTGAAGAAATAAATCAGAAAGAATGAAGGGATGGAGCCAAAGTGAAGCCAATGCCAGCTGTGGATGTGACTGGTGATGGGAGTACAGTCTGATGCTGTAAAGAACAATATTGCATAGGAACCTGGAATGTTAGGTCCATGAATCAAGGTAAATCAGAAGTGGTCAAAAAGCAGATGTCAAGAGTGAACATCGACATTTTAGGAATCAGTGAACTAAAATGGACTGGAATGGGTGAATGTAATTCAGATGACCATTATATCTACTTCTGTGGGCAAGGATCCATTAGAAGAAATAGAGTAGCCATCATAGTCAACAAGAGTCCAGGGTGCAGTCTCAAACACAACAGAATTATCTCTGCTTGTTTCCAAGACAACCCATTCAATATCACAGTAATCCAAGTCTAGGCCCCAACCACTAATGACAAAGAAGTTGAAGTTCAATGGTTTTATGAAGACCTGCAAGACCTTCTAGAACTAACACCAAAAAAGATGTCCTTTTCATTCTAGGGGACTGGAATGCAAAAGTAGGAAGTCAAGAAACACCTGGAGTAACAGGCAAGTTTGGCCTTGAAATACAAAATGAAGCAGGGCAAAGGCTAACAGAGTTTTGCCAAGAGAACACAATGGTCATAGCAAACACCCTCTTCCAACAACGCAAGAGACAACTCCACACATGGACATCACCAGATGGTCAACACCGAAATCAGACTGATTATATTCTTTGCAGCCAAAGATGGAGACGCTCTATACAGTCAACAAAAACAAGACCAGGAGCTGACTGTGGCTCAGATCATGAACTCCTTATTATCAAATTCAGACTTAAATTGAATAAAGTAGGGAAAACCACTAGACCATTCAGGTATGACCTAAATCAAATCTCTTATGATTATACAGTGGAAGTGAGAAATAGATTTAAGGGCCTAGATCTGATAGATAGAGTGCCTGATGAACTATGGCTAGAGGTTCAGGACATTGTACAGGAGACAGTGATCAAGACCATCCCCAAGAAAAAGCAGTGCAAAAAGGCAAAATGGCTGTCTGAGGAGGACTTACAAATAGCTGAGAAAAGAAGAGAAGTGAAAGGGAAAGGAAAAAAGGAAAGATATACCCATCTGAAGGCAGAGTTCCAAAGAACTGCAAGGAGAGATAAGAAAGCCTTCCTCAGCAATCATTGCAAAGAAATAGAGGAAAGCAACAGAATGGGAAAGACTAGAGATCTGTTCAAGAAAATTAGAGATACCAAGGGAACATTTCAAGCAAAAATGGGCACAATAAATGACAGAAACTGTATGGACCTAACAGAAGCAGAAGCTATTAAGAAGAGGTGGCAAGAATACACAGAAGAACTGTACAAAAAAGATCTTCATGACCCAGATAATCACGATGGTGTGATCACTCACCTAGAGCCAGACATCCTGGAATGTGAAGTCAAGTGGGCCTTAGGAAGCATATCTACGAACAAAGCTGTGGAGGTGATGGAATTCCAGCTGAGCTATTTCAAATCCTGAAAGATGATGCTGTGAAAGTGCTATACCCAAGATGCCAGCAAATTTAGAAAGCTCAGCAGTGACCACAGACCTGGAAAATGTCAGTTTTCATTCCAATCCTAAAAAAAGGCAATGCTGAAGAATGTTCAAACTACTGCACAATTCCACTCATCTCACATGCTAGCAAAGTGATGCTCAAAATTCTCCAAACTAGGCTCCAACAGTATGCAAACCAAGAACTTCCAGATGTTCAAGCTGGATTTAGAAAAGGCAGAGGAACCAGAGATCAAATTGCCAACATCTGTTGGATCATAGAAAAAGCAAGAGAGTTCCAGAAATACATCTACTTCTGCTTCACTGACTGTGCTAAAGCCTTTGACTGTGTGGGTCACAACAAAACTCTGGAAAATTCTGAAAGAGATGGGAATACCAGACCACCTTACCTGCCTCCTGAGAAATCTGTATGCAGGTCAGGAAGCAACAGTTAGAACCAGATATGAAACAACAGACTGGTTCCAAATTGGAAAAGGAGTACATCAAGGCTGTATATTGTCACCCTGCTATTTAACTTATATGCAGAGTACATCATGCAAAATGCCAGGCTGGATGAAGCACAAGCTGGAATCAAGATTGCCAGGAGAAATGGCAATAACCTCAGATATGCAAATGATACCACCCTTAATGGCAGAAAATGAAGAGGAGCTAAAGAGCCTCTTGATGAAAGTGAAAGAGAAGAGTGAAAAATTTGGCTTAAAACTCAGCGTTCAAAAGACTCAGATCATGGCATCTGGTCCCATCACTTCATGGCAAGTAGCAGGGGAAACAGTGGAAACAGTGACAGACTAAAATCACGGTCCCTCCAGTGCTGGGACCAGATGAATGCCATGATTTTAGTCCTTTGAATGCTGATTTTTAAGCCAGGTTTTTCACTCTCCTGTTTTACCTTCACCAAGAAGCTCTTTAGCTCCTCTTCACTTTCTGCCATTTGGGTGGTGTCATCTGCATATCTGGGGTTATTAGTATTTTTCCCACCAATCTTGATTCCAGCTTGTGCTTCATCCAGCCCGGCATTTTGCATGATGTACTCTGCATATAAGTTAGATAAGCAGGGTGACACTGTACAGCCTTGATGGACTCCTTTCCCAGTTTGGCACCACCCCACTGTCCCATGTCCAGTCTTAGCTGTTGCTTCCTGGCCTGCACACAGGTTTCTGAGGAGGCAGCTAGGGTGGTCTGCTGTTCCAGTCTCTTGAAGAATGTTCCACAGTTTGTTGTTATCCACACAGTCAAAGGCGTAGTCAACGTTTTTCTGGAACTCTCTTGCTTTTTCTATGACCCAACAGATGTTGGCAATTTGATCTCTGGTTCCTCTGCCTTTTCTAAATTCAGCTTGTACATCTGGAAATTTTTGGTTCACGTACTGTTGAAGCCTAGCTTGAAGGATTTAGAACACTACCTTGCTTGCAAGTGAAATGAGTGCAATCATGTAGTAGTTTGAACATTCTTTGGCATTGCCCTTCTTTTGGATTTGAATGAAAGCTGAGTTTTTCCAGTCCTGTGGCCACTGCTGAGTTTTCCAAATTTGATGGCGTATTCATTAATGAAAAAATATAACATTTCATTTCACTATAGTGAAAGCCATGCTTAGAAGGAAATTTAGCTGAAACCATAGTAAAAAGGGAGAAACGTCTCAAATCTATAATCCTCCAGTTTAAGATATTAGACAAAAGAAGTACAGACAGAACCCAGAGCAGGCAGAAAAAAACAATAGAAGTTAGAGCAAAAATAAATGATGTAAGCATTTAAGAAAAAAGAAAAGCCAATAAAACAGTCCCTTTATAGAAATCTGAAAAAACTGACAAACGTGTAGCTAGAACGATCCTGAAAAACAGATAGAAAATCAGGAATGAGGAAGAATTCCAATAACCTCATAGAAATAAAACAAATTTATAAGAGAGTACTATGAATAATTATACACCAACAAACCTACTAATCTAAATGAACAAATTCCTAGGAAGATAAACTATCAAAACTGTTTCAAGAAGTAGTAGTATAGAAAAGTCTGAGTAGGCCTATGCTATATAAACACATTGAATTTGTAAAAAATAAGAAAAAGTCCCCATGAAGAAAAGCTCAGGACAGGTGACTTCACTGGTGAATTGTACAAAACGTTTAAAGAAGTAACACCAGTCTTTCACAAAGTCTTTTAAAAACAGAAGAGAGGGAAACATTTCCACCTCGCTCTGTGAGGTATTAACCTCATACCAAAACCAGACAAAGGCATCTTAACACCACTACAGAACTATTATCTTTTATGAACACAGATGCTAAAGTTATCAACAAAATAGTATCAAGCCAAATCCATCACTGTCTAGAAACTCTTATATACCATGAATATCCCTTATGAATACAGGTGCAAAAAGGCATCAAAAAAAAAAATACTATCAACTCAAATATATCAATGCTGAAAAAGTATCATATAGGAACTTCCCTGGTGGTCTAATGGTAGAAAATCTGCCTGCCAATTCAGAGGACACAGGGCGATCCCTGGTCCGAGAATTAAGATCCCACAAGTTGCTGGGCAACCAAGCCCATGCACCCAGAGCCCACGCTCTGCAATAAGAGAACCCACGACAGTGAGAAGCCCGCTCACCACAACCAGAGAAAGCCCATGGGCAGTGGCAAAGACCCAGCACAGCCAACAATAAACACTACATACCGTGACTAAGTGGGGCTTATCCCGGGAATGCAAGATATTTCCAACATATAAAAATACTCTATATCAATAAAAGCAGTAAACACTTGATTGTCACTGTTAATGGAGAAAAAGAATTTTGATGATAAAAACACTTAACACTAAGGGTAGAAGGAAGCTTCAGCTATGAAAATCACACAGCTGACGTGCTTACTGATGAGCGAATGGAAGCTTTTCCCATGAGATCAGAAATGAGGCAAGGATGTTCAGTCTCACCTCATCAGCTCAACACTGTACTAGAGGTTCTAGTCAGAACAATTAGGCGGGAGGGAAAAAAAGGTATTTATACGAAAGGGAAAGGTTAATCTATTTGTAGATGACACGATCTTGTGTATTTGCTGTTGTTCAGCCGCTCAGTCGCGTCCAACTCCTTGCGACCCCATGGACCGCAGCACGCCAGGCCTCCCTGTCCATCACCAACTCCCGGAGCTGGCTCAGACTCATGTCCATCGAGTCGGTGATGCCATCCAGCCATCTCATCCTCTGTCATTCCCTTCTCCTCCTGCCTTCAATCTTTCCCAGCATCAATGTCAGTTGTCAGCAAAGCAATGTCTCTGCTTTTTAATATGCATCTAGGTTTGCCATAGCTTTTCTTCCAAGAAGCAAGTGTTTTTTAACAGAGAAAACCCTAAAAACTCCACCAGAAAACTATTCGTGCTGTGAAATTCAGCACGGCTGCTAGATTCAAGATCAATGTAAAAAATCAACCTTTTTTATATACTTGAAATTAGCTATTTAAAATGAATTTAAAAGAACAATTCCATTTATTATAGCATCCTTCAAAATACTTGGGAATATAAAATTCGTACAGTAAAAATGACTAATCCTGTGTTCATGAATTGGAAAACAATATTATTTAAATGACATCACTCCCCAAATTATAGATTTAATGTAATATCTATCAAAATTTCAGTGATTTTTTGACAAAAATTGACAAGGTGACCCCAAAAAGTTCATATGGAACTTCAAAGGATCCAAAATAGCCAAAACAGTTTTGATGAAGAACAAAGAGGACTCATGCTTCCCAATCTAAAAATTTGCTACAGCGCTAATGTAAGAAGGTCAACTGTGGTACTCACTTAAGACCAGATATACAGATCAGTGGAACTACACAGAGTCTAGAAATAATCCCATTCATTTATGGTCAATAGATTTCAATAAAGGCATCAAGATAATGCAAAGGGGAAAAATAATCTCTTTCAACAAATGGTGCTGGGACAGCTAGATGCCCACTTGCAAAAGAATGAATTTGGAGCCCTGCCTCACAACATACACAAAAATTAACTTCAATGGATCATAGATCTAAATATAAGAGCTCAAGCTATAAAACATTTAGAAGAAAACAGCTCTAAGTCTGTGCCCTTGGATTAGGTATGATACCTAAAGCACAAGCAACTAAGAAAAAAACAGATAAATTAGATTTCATCTTAAAAATTTCATCACAAAATTAAAAACTTTTGTGTACCAAAAACCAATATCAAAAAGTGAAAAGACAGCCAACAAATGGAGAAAATATTTGCAGATCACTTAAGACGCTTACTCCTTGGAAGAAAAGTTATGACCAACCTAGATAGCATATTCAAAAGCAGAGACATTACTTTGCCAACAAAGGTCCGTCTAGTCAAGGCTATGGTTTTTCCTGTGGTCATGTATGGCTGTGAGAGTTGGACTGTGAAGAAAGCTGAGTGCCAAAGAATTGATGCTTTTGAACCATGGTGTTGGAGAAGACGCTTGAGAGTCCCTTGGACCGCAAGGAGATCCAACCAGTCCATTCTGAAGGAGACCAGTCCTAGGTGTTCATTGGAAGGACTGATGCTGAGGCTGAAACTCCAGTACTTTGGCCACCTCTTGCAAAGTCCTGACTCATTGGAAAAGACTCTGATGCTGGGAGGAATTGGGGGCAGGAGGAGAAGGGGACGACCCAGGATGAGATGGCTGGATGGCATCACGGACTCGATGGATGTGAGTCTGAGTGAACTCCGGGAGATGGTGATGGACAGGGAGGCCTGGCGTGCTGCGATTCATGGGGTTGCAAAGAGTTGGACACGACTGAGCAACTGAACTGAACTATCTGGTAAGGGTCTAATATTCAAAATAGAGAACTCCTACAACTAAATAATCAAAAGAAAATTCAGTTTTTTAAAGTGGGCGTAAGATTTTCTTTTTTGCAGACTTCTTACTTTGCAGTGGGGTAGAGCCAGTTAACAGCCCTGTGTTAGTTCCAGGTGAACAGCAAAGGGATTCAGCCACACGCGCGTGAGAACGAAATGATGCCACCTGCAGCAACGGGGGTGGCCCGGAGACTGCCATACATAGCGAAGTCACTCAGACAGGGGAGAACTGCTGTAGGCCATCCCTTACATGTGGAATCTAAAAAGAAAAGATACGAATGAACGAGACTAACCAACGCAGAGAACAAACTTAGAGTTGCCAGCAAGGAGGGGCGAGAAGGGGTAGTTCGGGAGTTGGGATGGACACGCACACACTGCTGGATGCAAAACGGGTCATCACAAGGACCTACTGCACAGCACGGGGAGCTCTGCTCAGGGCTACGTGGCAGCCTGGATGGGAGGGGAGTCTGGGGGACAATGGAGGCATACGATTTTAATCATTTCTTCAAAGAAGATATGTAAGCGGCTGATAAGCACTTGGGAAGATCTTCAGGGCTTCCCCGGTGGCTCAGTGGCGACGAGCCTGCCTGCTGGGGCAGGAGACACATGTTGGATCCCTGGGCCAGGAGGATCCCACGTGCCGCAGAGCAACAGGGTCCGAGTGCCACCCGGAAACCCGGCTTCTGAGCCCACGCTCTGCAGCTCCCGAGGGCAGAGAGCTCACGGCTCTGCAGCAAGAGAAGCCGCTGCCACAGAAGCTCACGCACCGCGACGAGGAGCAGCCCCCGCTCGCCGCAGCTGGAGAAAAGCCGAGGCAGCATCGAAGACCCGGCGCACCCACGAATGTGAGTTTATTCATGAAGAAAAGAAAGGCACTATCATTGTTTGCCACAAGAGAAACAAAATCACACCCACAACGAGAAACCACAGCCATTGGGATGGCTACGATTTTAACAGACAATGACAAGCACTGGCAAGAATGTGAAAAATTGGAATACTTAAACACTGCTAGTGGGGCTGTAAAATGATGCAGTCCCTTTGGAAAACAGCCCTGCTGCTGCTGCTGCTAAGTTGCTTCAGTCGTGTCCGACTCTGTGCGACCCCATAGACGGCAGCCCACCAGGCTCCCCCGTCCCTGGGATTCTCCAGGCAAGGACACTGGAGTGGGTTGCCATGTCCTTCTCCAAAACAGTCTTGACAGTTCCTCAAACAATTAAACACTACCATATGACCCAGCAATTACTCTCCTAGGCGTATGCATAAGGAGTTGAAAACACAGGTTCACATATATAAACTTGTACATGAATGTTCATAGCAGCATTATTTAGGAATAATAGCCGAAAGTGGAAGCCACCTGAAGTCCACTTCCTTATGAATGGATAAACACATGTGGTGCATCTCTACAGTGAAATGTTATTCAACCATAATAAGGAAGACCTTGTACGTGGTACACAAGCATAAACCTTGAAAACAATACACCAGGCGGAAGAAGGCAGGAACAAAAGGCCACCTAGTGTATGATTCCGTTTATAGACTGTTCAGAATGGGCAAACCCGCAGAGACAGGGAGCGTGTCCGTGCCTGCCATGGGGGCTGGGCGTGACTGCTCGTGGGCACAGCATCTCTTTCGGGGGTGAGAGTGCTGAGCGGGCTGCCTCTGGGTCCCAGGCGGGGCTCTCTCAGCGGGGTGGAGGGTAGGCCCTCCTCTTGAGAGGCTGCGGCAGGCACTGGGACAGACATGCTGTCTGCAGGCCGTGGCTGTGCCTTCCTTCAGAACGGCACTCCAGCTCATTGCTGCCTCTCACTTCCTCTTGGAGGAAAACCGCAGACAGGCCCAGCTGCACCTTCAGGAGAAACCGCGAGGACCGGCCACTTGCCCCAAGCCCGATTCCGCAGAAAGTACACCCGGGGCGTCCCGCCTCTCGGCTGTGGTCCGGATAGCAACTCACAAAAGCACGTCACGACCATGAGTCATGAGGGCTTTTTTTTTCTTTTCTATCTTGAAAATGATTTATTCTGCTCATTTCCCCTACCCTCCGCTTTGCCCTGCCATCCGGCAACTGCTTTTTGTCGTGGAAACTCCCCCCCCAACCCCCCCCCCCCCCCCCGCCCCCCGCGCCGTTTCTGCTTTGTTTGCAGCTCGTTCTGAATCCTCAGTAGCTCGGGGAACGTTCTAGGTGCTCTGCTCACGGGAGCCGAAGGTGCCTCCAGCAGGTGCCTCAGAAACGTCTGCTGGTGAAGGGGCTGCACCAGGCCTGCTGCAGGCCTGGCCTGTCTCTCTCAGGCTGGTCTGAATCATCTCGGCAGGAAGCAAGATGTGCATTTCTGAGATGATTTCTACTTCCCTGGGGCGGCGGCCGTGGCCACATCCGGAGCTGCGTGGCGCCGCCAGCTCACCCTTCCCGGGTCTGCGCCAGCATCTGGTGGGAGAGGTCCCCGTTCCGTTCCAGGGGGACCTCCCGGGTTTCCTCGGGAATCCTGATTTGTGTCTGCAAATTCCCTGAAGGCCGGCCTGATTCATTCCAGGCCTTTGCAGGCAGGCAGTGAGTCAGTGGGTCTTCGCTTCTTTCCCACGTGAATGATTCAACACACATTCCATGCATAAGAAAATGGGCACAACAAGGTCAAATAAACAGGCGAGGTCTGTGTGGGGAAGTGTAAGCCAGGAGGCCAAGAAAGCAACGGCCAGTCTGACTCTAGGATCTGTGCTCTTTCTTATCCTGCCTGAGAGCCAGAGAAGGGTCCGGAAGGCCACACTGGGAGATGGGCAAAGAATCTCATTTTTTACTTTGTGTAATTCTAATAACAATTAATTATATATTATATATATATATGCACATACTGCTTTAAAACACCTAATTTATAATGGAGATGAAACTAGCTATACCTTGAAAAGGCAAATCACAGAAAGCTAACTATCCATTTTCTTTAAAAAAAAAAAAAAAACCTATCCATTCTCCACTTTAAAAATGATCTGAGATAATTACTAGGCAGAGAGTCAAAACAACTTGGAAATGTTGGACACAAGAAGTACCGAAACCAGCGGCCTGAAAACGGCCTTCACACACTGAATACGATCCTGCTTCCGCAGTTCACTCTGTGGGAGGTCCTGCTCTGTCTGTGGTGGGCTCTCCAAAGACACCTGTCCAGTGACTGGATGAAGTCTGTGTGCGCCAGCCCCAGGCCGCTCCGACCACCTGTCTGCAAGGAGAAGGCCCTAAACTCACAGCATCGCTCCATCCCTCACAGCTGGGCAGCCAGAAGGCGCTTGCCCAGAGCCAGCGTGATTTATTGACGTGCCTGGAATCCCTAGATGAGACACGCTGTGCCCAGGAACCCTATTACTCATCTGTTCCCGTCGCTGCCCTCTCCTCGGCACTTTTTCCAGCCTCTCTCTCTCCGGGGCACAGCCCTCTTTCTTTCCAGTTATGCTGAGTCCTGCCTGACACATTCCGATCACTGGCAGAAAGGCAAGTTTGAGAAAAGCTTCCCCTCTGGTTTTAAAAGCTGCCTCAGGCTCCACATTGCTGAGGCTGCTGGTGGCCGTGGCGTGATTGGTCCGAATTCTGGTCCCCACGGCAGCCATTCTGAGATGGCTTTTGCTTTGAGTGTTCTTACCCTCGATAAGGTCTGAGGCTTGTGAAATACCCATGTATCCTGGGTGTCACTTGATCAACAACAAGGAAAAACACACACAACACACAGCACTAGCCGTCCTGTGGACATGTGAAATATAAACTGACGTTTATTTTTGTTTGAGCTCTTAAAACAGCTGTGTGGCGAGAGATCTGCTGCAGGAAGAAATGGCTTGAAAAATAGAAACGAGAGCACAAAATACCAGAAAATATCTCACTAATTTCCACCTAAGAGGGAAAGACCCTGGCACAGCCTGTCTCCCTGCCTCCTCCCATGCCTCCCAGATGGGCTCTCGGGCAGAGGTGGTCCCACTGCTGTGAGCTTCAGCCTGTGCCAGTGTGTGTATGAGAAGGACCCCTAGTCCTTCTCATACAAACGCCCGTAGAGAGCTGCTGTCACCAGCCCAGAGGACAGTCCCCTCTTCTTCAGGAAATAGTGATCACTCTCCCAGCCCAGCTGGTCAGGGGTTTCCAGCGTCATCCCCGAGGTCAGAAGCATTGGAAAGATATAAGAAGTACTGAAGTTCCCCCACAGGTGAAACTCAAACATCCCCGTGGCCTCTGTGATCTCCTGCCCACACGTGTCAAAGCCAAGACCCCCACACTTGACCAGGGCACAGACTTGGACATAGTAGGTGCCGTGCACGGTGTGAAGACCATCGAAGACCCCCAACGCATACAGCTCCTGCGACACCCTGGGCCTCTGGTAAAGCAAATGACAGCAGAGGCCGTTTGCACAGACGTGGAGGTGGCCTTCCCTCCCCCACACGGGAACCAGGGTGAAATTGTCATACATCATCTCAGAGTTAAACGTGGGAGAGGCATTCGTGGTTGATTTGGGGGCTCCGTCACAATGGACGTCCTGGGCATCCTTCTCTGAGTAGGGATCCCCTGCCAAGAGTTCTAAAAACTTCCTATGGGATGGGTCCATTTTCCCTGTGGCGTTCCCTGTACTGACGAGACCCGGTGGATTTTTGGCTACCTCGGCAATTATGAGGTGACCTTCAGGGCTTTCCATGTTGTGGTGCCAAAAGGACTTCAGAGGGGCATGTATGCCACTTCCCGTCATCCCCAGAGATGGGTGGTGGATGTTCGCAGCCAGAAGGTTGATGCCAAAGGCGATGGCGAAACCTCTCTGAATCTGAATGGCTGCCAAGAGTGGGAGCTGGTTCATCCAGGCAGTCGGATACACAACGTGCTTCACCTCAGAGTCTCTGAGGAGCCTGACAGCAGGGTCAAAGAACAATATGTCAAAGCAAGTGAAGATGCCGAACTTGCCAGCAAAGGGGGTGTCGAAGACTACGTGGTCCACCTCCAGAGGGGTATCGAACGCGGCCTCAAAATAGAGGTTATGTTTGCGGTAGCGGTCAACCAGGGTTCCGTTACTGCTGAACACAATGTTTGTGTTAAACTGGTATCTGCCGTCACTCGGGCACCCTGGGTCACTGCTATGACAAGGCTGCTTTGTCCCAAGATTGGCCACCAGGAACATCTCTCCCTTCATAGCCATACAGCTCAGGCGCTGGAGGACCTGGGGGGAAATAAAAGTGTGAACAAAGGAAGGTTAAGCCCTGCCTCCTTCTTGTAATTTTAGAATAGTACCTGTATTATGTCCATAATATATAAACAGCTGTCATAAATCAATAAGAAAAAAGTAACCACCACTGAAAGCACGCAGAGAATACGAACAAGCGGCTTACAGACAAGCAAATGAACAAACGGCCGACGAACGCCTGAGGAGACGCTCAGTCTCTTTAGTAGGAAGGACACACAAATTAATACGATAATGAGGTGTCATTTCTCACCTCCATAAGACTGGCAAAAATTAAAAAGACTGTTCTATCTCTCACTGACCAAAGGATGGGCAAACAGGTACTTGTGTGCTATTCCTGGGGATACAAAGTGCAACAAAGTCCTTTAAAGGGAAAACAGTGTTCTTGAAAAAATTATTTTAAAAGTGTTTATCCTGGGGGGGGTCCAATCAATGTGGCAGAATAGGGGGATGTGGAGCTCACCTCCTCCCACAAACACATCAAAATACACCTCCATCTGGAATAATTCTCACAAAATACCTGCTGAATGCTGGCAGACCATCTCAAACACCCAAAATCGTAAGAGAAATCTCCACATACCAGGTAGAACAAAAGAAAAAAAAGCGGGGGTGGGGGTGGATTGGGATGGGACTTGCACCCCTGAGAAGTAGCTGTGAAAGAGGAAAGGGTCCCGCACTCTGAGAAGCCCCTTCACCAACGGGGAGCTCAGTCCAAGACAGAAAGGGAGCTTCAGGGGCTCAGAGGCGAGCCGAGCCACCAGCCCGGGGCAGACAGAGCAGAGAGGCCTGCACGGACGGTCCAGCCACCAGCCTGGGGCAGACAGAGCAGAGAGCCCTACACGGACAGTCCAGCCACCAGCCTGGGAAGACAGAGCAAAGAGCCCTACACGGACAGTCCAGCCACCAGCCTGCGCTAGAGACATACATCCACCGATGTCTGCAGTGGGGCTGGGTGCTGAAACTCAGGCTTCAGAGGACAGCCCGAGGGGCAGGACTGTGGTGGGCTGCACGCAGACAGCCTGAGGGGGCTGGAGCATGGTGAAGGGGCAGGGGTGCATGCGGAAGAAGGCTGGGCCTGCCACAGAAGTGAAGAGCCTTTGTTAACAAGCATGCAAGGCAAGGGTGGGCCTGCCACAGGAGCCTCAGTCTTGGCACGCTCATGGAGGGCCTGCACTGCCATCAAAACCCTGCTGTTCATGCACACAGCCCAAACAGAGGGGTGGGTCCACCACAGCAGCCTCTGTCTCCATGAGTGCTGATGACAGCGCTGCCTCTGTGGTTCTGCGGGAGCACCCGTGGGTTGCCCGTGTGCAGAGACAGGAATCCGAGCCCTCCACCCGCCACTGTGCGGGGTCACCCCACCACTGCTGGCTCTGTGAGCTCAGTGCCCCTGGGACATCCCAGTGGGCAGCTCCCGGGCCTGGGACAGGTCCGGCCTTAGCGGCCGTACGCTTGTGGGGACACGCACACGGGGGCCGGGCAGGGTGCGGCTTGCTTCCACAGGTCCACAGCAGGTCCAGGTGTGTGACCACTGTGCTCGGGATGCCCGACTTCAGCGAAGCTGCGCTGGCCTTGTGAGAATGCCACCCGAGGGACACCAGGGCAGGCTGCCTGTGTTCCCGTGGTTGAGAAGTGGCCAAGAGCAGAAGGCTTTGTACGCCTGCGTGACAGGTGACGGGTGACACCACAGAGCACACTCAGGGAGGACGGCGCTGGCAGAGGACACTTAGTGGCTCTCTCCCAGCAGGAGTGCTCCACCCCCACCTCAGCTCCCCGGCTCCCTCGCACCCCAGCTCAGAAATGGGTCTGGGGGCTTCTGCTCCAACAGTTCGGGAGCAGATCTGGCCCCCAGTGGGCAGTGACAACCACTGAGCAAAGAGGAGGCCCTGCTCCACGTCCAGCGCAGGCTCTGGCCACCACGACGCCTGTCATACCTCCTATCCAGGGGATAATGACCAATATAGACCGAGGGAAGAACAGCAGACGTCTATACCAAAGACAGCCCTCGCACCAAAAATACCAAACCCGCACAGGCTACCCAGGGAGGCTGCCCCATAAAGCTAGACTAGACCTCCAAGACCACAGCAGATCACTGTTTCTCCTAAACTCACAAAGCAAGAGAATTATAAGTCAAATACAGCAGAGGAACCATTCCCAATTAAAAGATCAAGAGAATTCCTCTGAAAGAACAAACAATGAACAGCCCTCATTAGCCTAATATCCACTGGATTCAGGAAGGAGATAATGAAAACACTGAAGGAATTAAGAAGAGCGACTGATAAAAATGCAGATTACCATAAAAAGGAGCTAGAAGCTATAAAGAGGAGCCAAGAAAAATTAGGAAACTCACTTGTCCAGACAAAAGCTGAGCTAAAGGCAATGAATAGCAGATTAAATAACGCAGAAGAATGAATGAGTACCTGGAAGACAGAATAATGGAAATCACCCAATCAGAAGGGCAGACAGAAAGTCAAATAAAAAGAAAAAAAAATGAAAGCAATGTAAGGGTCTAGGGGATAATACGGGCTTCCTAGGCAGTGCTAGTGGTAAAGAGCAATGTAGGAGACACAAGAACCATGGGTCTGATCCCTGGTTGAGAGGATCCCCTGGAGGAGGGCATGGCAACCCACCCCAGTATTCCTGCCTGGAGGCGCCCATGGATGGAGGAGCCTGGTGGGCTACAGTCCACAGCGTTGCAAAGAGTGGGACACGCCTGAGCGACTGAGCACACGTGTACACATGGGATAATATAATGTGTGCCAATCTAAGCATGATAGAGACTCCAGAGGGAGGAGAAAGACAAAATGGGACCAAAAGTTTCTTTGAAGAAATTATGGCTGAAAACTTCCCAAAACAAAAGAAAGAAACGAATGCCAGATATAGGAAGCAGAGAGAGTCCCAAACAAGGTGAACGGAAACAGACCTGCACCAAGACATTCTATAATTAAAATGACAAAAGTCAAAGTCAAAGAGAGGATTCTAAAGGCAGCAAAAGAAAAACAGAATCAACTACAAGGGAACCTCCTAAGGCTATCAGCTGATTTCTCTACAGAAATGGGCTTCCCTGGTGGCTCAGAGGGTAAAGCGTCTGCCTGCCATGCTGGAGGCCTGGGTTCAATCCCTGGGTCAGGAAGACCCCCTGGAGAAGAAAATGGCAACCCACTCCAGTATTCTTGCCTGGAAAATCTGATAGATGGAGAAGCCTGGTGGGCTACAGTCCGTGGGGTTGCAAAGAGTCTGACACAAGTGAGCAACTTCCGTTTCTTTCTTTCTTTCTCTACAAAAAAGTTGCAGGCCAGAAGGGAGCAGTAAGATACACTCATAGAAGAGTCTTAAGAGTTTTTAAAAGTCTTAAAAGGGAAAAATCTGCACTTCCCTGGTGGCTCAGCTGGTAAAAAATGTGCCTGCAATGTGGGAGACCTGGGTTTGATCTCTGGGTTGGGAAGATCGCCTGGAAAAGGGAACGTTTACCCACTCCAGTATTCTGGCCTGGAGAATTCCACGGACTTCAGTCCACGGGGTCGCAAAGAGTCAGATACAACTGGGCTACTTTCACTTTCACTTTTCACAGGATAGTCTACCCAGCAAGATTATCATTTAGAATAGAAGGAGAGAGAAATAATTTCTCAGACAAGCAAAAAACTAAGAGAATACAGCAATACTAAACCTACCCTAAAGGAAATATTGAAAGGTCTTCTCTAGATAGAAAAGAAGCAAGAATCTACGGAAAAGACAAAATCACAACTGGAAAGTAAATCACTTCAATAAACTATCATACAGGTTTTTTTTTAAAAAAATCAAAAATTTTGTGAAGGCAATGAACAGCAAAAGAATAAACATGAAGATGTAAAAGAGGACATGAAAATCATAAAATGTTGGGGAGGAGAGTAAGAAAAAGTAGATATTTTTTCTCTGAATGTGCTTCAGCCCATGTGACTATAAGTCTAATGCAAGCAGATGTAGGGAGGGGTTAACATACTTGAAAAACAGGGTGACCACAAATCAAAAACACACAACAGATTCACAGGAAAACAAAAGGAGAACGTAAGTATAGCACAAAAAGAAAATCATCAAATCACAAAAGAAGGAGAAAAAGGAACAAAAAGGAAATTAAAAGGTCAACTAGAAAACGAAGTCTACGATGGCAATGAATACATATCTCTCAATAATTACCTTAAACGTCAATGGACTGAATGCTCCAATCAAAAGAAAGGGTTGCAGATTGAGTTAAACAAAAATAGTGCTTACAATATGCTGCCTACTAGAGACTCATTTTGGGCTTCCCTGGTGGCTCAGAGGTTAAAGCATCTGCCTCCAATGTGGGAGACCTGGGTTTGATCCCTGGGTCAGGAAGATCCCCTGGAGAAGGAAATGGCAACCCACTCCAGTATTCTTGCCTGGAGAATCCCATGGACGGAGGAGCCTGGTGGGCGACAGCCCACAGGGTCACAAAGAGTCGGACACGACTGAGCGACTTCACTTCACTAGGGACTCATTTTAGGAGGAAGGACATATACAGATTGAAAGTGGGGGGTGGGGACTTGCCTGGTGGTCCAGTGGCTAAGACTCCTCGCTCCCAATGCAGGAGCCCCAGGTTCCATCCCTGGTCAGGGAACTAGATCCTGCATGCTGTAACTAAGACCCAGCACAGCCAAATAAAGATAAGTTTAAAAAAAAAAAACAACTGAGGGGATGGCAAAATATATTTTATGCGTATGGAAATGACAAGAAAATGAGGGTCACAATATTCTTAGCAGACAAAATAGATTTTAAAACAAGGACCATAAAGAAAGATAAAGAAGGACACTATATAATGAGAAAACAATCAGTGCAAGAAGAGGATATTGCACTCGTCAACATGCACGCACCCAATATAGGATCACCCAAATGCATAAAACAAATGCAGACGTAACGGGAGAGACTGACAGGAACGCAATAGTAGCGGCATACTAACATCCCCCTCACATCAGTGACAGGTCTTCCAGACAGAAAATCAAGGCACAGAGATCCTAAATGATACAATAGAACAGTTAAACTTAATTGATATTTTTAGGACCTTACATTAAAAAAAAATTCTTTTCAAGTGCACATTGAACATTCTCTAGGATTGACCACATACTAGGGCACAAAATAAGCCTTAAGAAATGTAAGAAGACATAAATTATTTCAAGCGTCTTTTCTGACCACAACGGCATGAGATTAGAAATCAACCACAGAAAAAGAAACGAGAAAAAAAATGGTTACGTGGAGACTAAACAACATGCTATCAAAAACCAAAGGGTCAATCAATTATGAAATCAAAGAAGAATCTTAAAAATACCTTGAAGCAAATGACAATGAAAACACAGCCATACAAAACCTGCAGGATGCAGAAAAGCAGTCCTTAGAGGGACGCTCACAGTGATACTGGCCTTCCTCAGAAACCAAGAACAAGCTCAAATAAACAATCTGACTCATTACCTAAAAGAATGAGAAAAAGAACAAACAACACCTAAAGTCAGAGGCCCCCCTGGTGGCTCAGGGATAGAGAGGTCACCTGCCAGTGCAGGAGACACGGGTTCCAGCCCTGGTTCACAGAGGACCCCACATCCGTGGAGCAACTGGGCCTGTGGGCCACAACGATTAACCTGCACTCCAGAGCCCAGGAACTGCAACTACTGAGCCACGTGCCACAGCTGCTGAAGGCTGCACGCCCTAGAGCCCAGGCTCCGCAGTCAGAGCCGCTGCAGGGAGGATCCTGCACACTGCGGTCAGAGAGGAGCCCCTGTTCACTATGGCCAGAGAAAACCCACAGCAGCGGGACCCAGCACAGCCAGAAACAAAGAAATAGGATGCTATATATATGCCCTAAAGGCATTAGAAGGAAGGAAGTAATAAAGATGAGACAGGAAATAAATAAAGATTAAAACAACAACAGAAAAAAATCAATAATACCAAGAGCTGGTCTTTTGAAAGGCTGAACAAAATCAACAAATCTCTAGCCAACCTCAACAAAAACAAGAGAGAGAGAAAGAGAGAGAGGACCCCAAATAAACAAAAGAAGGGAAAAGAAGAGATAACAACTGATACCACAGAAATAGACCGGGAGAAAATACTATGAGCAATTATGTGCTAACAATCTAGACAACTTAGATGAAACGGAAAAGTTTCTAGAAACACACAGCCCACCACAACTGAAGCTAGAAGAAAAAGACAGTTTGAACAGACCGATGACAACGAGTGAAATATAATCTATAATTTAAAAAAATAACCTTTCTACAAACAAAAGTCCAGGACCAGACGGTTTCACTGGAGAATTCTACCAAACGCGCAAAGAATAACTTATACTGACTCTCCCCAAGTTATTCTGAAAGACCAAAGAGGAGGGGCCACTCCCGAAGACACTCTAGGAAGCCAGCATCACCCTGATACTAAAACCAAAGACGCTGCCAAAAAAGAAAAGTACAGGCCAATGTCTCTGATGAATATAGATGGAAAAATTCTCAACAAAGTATTAGAAGCTGAATCCAGCAGCACATAAAAAAGATCATATGCCACAACTGGGCTATTCATCCTAGGGTCACAACCCAGGGTCACAAGGATGGTTCAGTGTACGCAAATCAACATGTGATACGTCACACCACCCAGAAGCAAAAACCACACGATCATCTTGACAGACGCAGAAAGAGCTTTTTGATAAAATTCAACATCTGTTCATGAAAAAAAAAAAAAAACAACCTCTCACCCAAGTAGAGATGAGAGAGAGGGAACATATCTCAACATAATAGAAGCTACTTATGACAAACCCACAGCCGATAGAACACTCAATGGTGACAAGCTGAAAGCCTTCCTGCTAAAATCTGGAACAAGACAAAAATGCCCACTCTCACCACTTGAATTCAACATAGTATTGGAAAGCCCTAGTCACAGCAATGACAAGGGAAAAAAAAAAAAAAAGGCATCCAAACTGGAAGGTAAGAGGTAAAACTGTCATTATACGCAGATGACATGATACTGTATACTGGAGTGGGCAGCCATTCTCTTCTCCCAGGGATCTCTCTGACCCAGGAATCCAACCCAGGTCTCTTGCATTGCAGGCAGATTCTTTACCTCTGAGCCACCAGGGAAGCCCAATACCATATTTTTAAAAAACCCCTAAAGATCCACACAAAAGCTACTAGAACTGATAAACAACTTCAGTCTGGAGCAGGATACAAGATTAATGTGCAGAAATCAGTTGCATTTCTCTACACTGAAAATAAATTATCAAAAAGGAAATGTAAAAAAAAAAATCTTAAAATTGTTTCAATAAAATAAAAATACTTAGGGATAAACCTGACCAAGGAGGTCAGGAAAGACTTATATATTGAGAATTACAAAACATTAAGAAAGAAAACTAGAGATGATTTAAAGAAATGGAAAGATATTCCATGCTCTTAGACTGGAAGAATTAATTTTGTTAAAATGGCCATACTACCCAAAGCAATCTACAGATTTAATGTGATCCCTATCAAACTATTCACATTTTTCACAGAACTTGGACAGATAACCCTAAAACTTATATAGAACCATAAAAGACCCAGAATTGCCAAAGTGATACTGAAGAAAAAGAATAAAGCAGGAGGCATAACCCTCCCACACTTTAGACAAGACTACAAAGCTACAGTAATTAAAACAGTGTGGTCTTAGCACAAAAATAAACATGGATCAGCGGAACAGAAGAGAGAGCCCAGAAATAAACCCACATACCTATTGTCAACTAACCTTCGAAAGAGGAGGCAAGAATATACAACAGAGAAAAGCCAGTCTCTTTAGGAAGCAGTGTTGGGGAAGTCAAACAGCCACATGTAAGTAAATCAATGACCTTCACACCATATACAAAGTAAACTCAAAATGGCTTAAAGACTTAAATATAAGTCATGACACCATAACCTCCTAACGTAGGCAGAACATTTCCTGACATGAATTGTACCAATGCTTCTTAGGTCAGTCTCCCAGGCTGAGGGAAAAAAACGCAAAGTCAAACAAATGGGACCTAATCAAACAGCTTTTCTACAGCCAAGGACACAATACACAAAGTCAGCCTATGGACCAGGAAAAAATATCGCAAATGATGTGACAGCCGATGGTTCAATTTCCAAAATATACAAACAGCTCATACAATGGAACGGCAACAAAAACACCATTGAAAAATGGCCAGAAGACCTAAATAGACGTTTCTCCAAAGAACACACATACAGATGGCCAACAGGCACAGGAAAAGACGTTCAACATTGCTAGTTATTAGAGAAAGGCAAATCAAAACTACAATGAAGCGATGCCTCGCTCCAGTCAGAATGGTCATCATTAAAAAGTCTACAAATAACAATTGCTGGAGAGGGTATGGAGAAAGGAGAACGCTCCGACACTGGGTGGGAATGTAAATTGGTGTGGCCACTGTGGGAAACGTATGGTGTTCATTTCAGTTCAGTTCAGTCACTCAGTCGTGTCCGACTCTTTGTGACCCCATGAATCGCAGCACGCCAGGCCTCCCTGTCCATCACCAACTCCTGGAATTCACTCAGACTCACGTCCATTGAGTCCGTGATGCCATCCAGCCATCTCATCCTGGGTCGTCCCCTTCTCCTCCTGCCCTCAATCCCTCCCAGCATCAGAGTCTTTTCCAATGAGTCAACTCTTCGCATGAGGTGGCCAAAGTACTGGAGTTTCAGCTTTAGCATCATCCCTTCCAAAGAAATCCCAGGGCTGATCTCCTTCAGAATGGACTGGTTGGATCTCCTTGCGGTCCAAGGGACTCTCAAGAGTCTTCTCCAACACCACAGTTCAAAAGCATCAATTCTTCGGTGCTCAGCCTTCTTCACAGTCCAACTCTCACATCCATACATGACCACAGGAAAAACCATAGCCTTGACTAGACAGACCTTAGTCAGCAAAGGAATGTCTCTGCTTTTGATATGCTACCTAGGTTGGTCATAACTTTTCTTCCAAGGAGTAAGCATCTTTTAATTTCATGGCAGCAGTCACCATCTGCAGTGATTTTGGAGCCCAAAAAAATAAAGTCTGACAGTTTCCACTGTTTCCCCATCTATTTCCCATGAAGTGATGGGACTGGATGCCATGATCTTCGTTTTCTGAATGTTGAGCTTTAAGCCAACTTTTTCACTCTCCTCTTTCACTTTCATCAAGAGGCTTTTTAGCTCCTCTTCACTTTCTGCCATAAGGGTGGTGTCATCTGCATATCTGAGGTGTTTGATATTTCTCCCAGCAATCTTGATTCCAGCTTGTGTTTCTTCCAGTCCAGCGTTTCTCATGATGTACTCTGCATAGAAGTTAAATAAGCAGGGTGACAATATACAGCCTTGATGGACTCCTTTTCCTATTTGGAACCAGTCTGTTGTTCCATGTCCAGTTCTAACTGTTCCTTCCTGACCTGCATACAGATTTCTCAAGAGGCAGGTTAGGTGGTCTGGTATTCCCATCTCTTTCAGAATTTTCCACAGGTTATTGTGATCCACACAGTCAAAGGCTTTGGCATAGTCAATAAAGCAGAAATAGATGTTTTTCTGGAACTCTCTTGCTTTTTCAATGATCCAGTGGATGTTGGCAATTTGATCTCTGGTTCCTCTGCCTTTTCTAAAACCAGCTTGAACATCAGGGAGTTCATGGTTCACATATTGCTGAAGCCTGGCTTGGAGAACTTTGAGCATTACTTTACTAGCATGTGAGGTGAGTGCAATTGTGCGGTAGTTTGAGCATTCTTTGGCATTGCCTTTCTTTGGGATTGGAATGAAAACTGACCTTTTCCAGTCCTGTGGCCACTGCTGAGTTTCCAAATTTGCTGGCATATTGAGTGCACCACTTTCACAGCATCATCTTTCAGGATTTGAAACAGCTCAACTGGAACGCCATCACCTCTACTAGCTTTGTTTGTAGTGATGCTTTCTAAGGCCCACTTGACTTCACATTCCAAGATGTCTGGCTCTAGCTGAGTGATCACATCATCATGATTATCTGGGTCGTGAAGATCTTTTTTGTACAGTTCTTCCATGTATTCTTGCCACCTCTTCTTAATATCTTCTGCTTCTGTTAGGTCCGTACCATTTCTGTTCTTTATCGAGCCCATCTTTGCATGAAATGTTCCCTTGGTATCTCTGATTTTCTTAAAGAGATCTCTAGTCTTTCCCATTCTGTTCTTTTCCTCTATTTCTTTGCATTGATTGCTGAAGAAGGCTTTCTTATCTCTTCTTGCTATTCTTTGGAACTCTGCATTCAGATGCTTATATCTTTCCTTTTCTCCTTTGCTTTTTGCCTCTCTTCTTTTCACAGCTATTTGTAAGGCCTCCCCAGACAGCCATTTTGCTTTTTTGCATGACAGAATGTGGTCCATTGGAGAAGGGAATGGCAAGCCACTTCAGTATTCTTACCTTGAGAACCCCATGACCAGTAGGAAAAGGCAGAATGATAGGATACTGAAAGAGGAACTCCCCAGGTCAGTAGGTGCCCAATATGCTGTTGGAGATCAGTGGAGAAATAACTCCAGAAAGAATGAAGGCATGGAGCCAAAGCAAAAGCAATACCCAGTTGTGGATGTAACTGGTGATAGAAGCAAGATCCGATGATGTAAAGAGCAATATTGCACTGGAACCTGGAATGTCAGGTCCATGAATCAAGGCAAATTGGAAGTGGTCAAACAAGAGATGGTAAGGGTGAACGTCGACATTTTCGGAATCAGCGAACTAAAATGGACTGGAATGGGTGAATTTAACTCAGATGACCATTGTATCTACTACTGCAGGCAGGAATCCCTCAGAAGAAATGGAGTAGCCATCATGGTCAACAAAAGAGTCCGAAATGCAGTACTTGGATGCAATCTCAAAAACGACAGAATGATCTCTGTTCGTCTCGAAGGCAAACCATTCAGTATCACAGTTATCCAAGTCTATGCCCCAATCAGTAACACTGAAGAAACTGAAGTTGAATGGTTTTATGAAGACCTACAAGACCTTTTAGAACTAACACCCCAAAAAGATGTCCTTTTCATTATAGGGGACTGGAATGCAAAAGTAGGAAGTCAAGAAACACCTGGAGTAACAGGCAGATTTGGCCTTGGAATGCAGAATGAAGCAGGGCAAAGACTAATAGAGTTTTGCCAAGAAAATGCACTGATCATAGCAAACACCCTCTTCCAACAACACAAGAGAAGACTCTACACATGGACATCACCAGATGGTCAACACCGAAATCAGATTGATTATATTCTTTGCAGCCAAAGATGGAGACGCTCTATACAGTCAACAAAAAGACCGGGAGCTGACTGTGGCTCAGATCATGAACTCCTTATTACCAAATTCAGGCTTAAATTGAAGAAAATAGGGAAAACCGCTAGACCATTCAGATATGACCTAAATCAAATCCCTTATCATTATACAGTAGAAGCGAGAAATAGACTTAAGGGCCTAGATCTGATAGATAGAGTGCCTGATGAACTATGGAATGAGGTTCGTGACATTGTACAGGAGACAGGGATCAAGACCATCCCCATGGAAAAAAACGTATGGAGGTTCCTCAAAAAACCAAAGGGATTTCCCTGGTGGCCCAGTGGTTAAGACTCTGCCTTGCAATGCAGGGAATGTGGGTGTGATCGCTGGTTGAGGCACTAGGATTCCACAGGCCACAGAGCAACTAAGCCCGCGAATAGTGTGCCATGACTAGTGAGCCCGCGAGCGGCAGCTAGAGAGTCTCTGTGCTGCAAGGAAAGGTCCCGCCGGACACAACAAAGATCCCACATGTGGCAACCAAGACCCAGCACAGCCGGATGACCCAGCAAGCCCACTCCTGGGCATGTACCTGGAGAAGACTAATCCCGAAAGATACACGCTCCCCGACGTTCACAGCAGCACTACTCACAGTAGCCAAGACACGGAAGCAACCTAAGCGCCCATTGACTGACAACAGGATAAAGAAGATGTGGGACGCATACCCAGTGGGATGTTACTCAGCCATGAGAATGGAGTAACGCCGTGTAACACGGCAGGGACGGACACAAGAGACGATCAGAGGAAATGAGGTGAGTCAGAAAGAGAAAGACAAGTGCCACGCGCTATCACTTTGATGTGGAATGTAAAATAGGACACAAACGAACTTATCTCTGAAACAGGGCTTCTCGGGTGGCTCAGAGGGAAAAGCGGGAGACCTGGGTTCAATCCCCAGGTCGGGAAGGTCCCCTGGAGAAGGAAATGGCAACACACTTCAGTGTTCTTGCCTGGAAAATCCCACGGATGGAGGAGCCTGGTAGGCTACAGTCCATGGGGTCACAAAGAGTCGGACACGACTGAGCAACTTCACTGGACGAAACAGAAACAGACTCGCGGATACAAAGGACGGACTTGCAGCGGCCGGGGCGGTGGGGTGCGGGCTGCGGGAAAGGTGGACTGGGAGTGTGAGGGTAGCAGGTGCAAACTGCTGTCTATAAAACAGACAGACGAGATCCTACTGTATAGCTCCGGGAACCATACTCGATATCCTGTGATAAACCGAAATGAGGAAGAACATAAAAGACAGTGTATGTGTAAATGAACGACTTTGCTGTACAGCAGAAATTAGCACATGGTTTTCCGGTGGTCATGTATGGATGTGAGAGTTGGACTGTGAAGAAAGCTGAGCGCCGAAGAATTGATGCTTTTGAACTGTGGTGTTGGAGAAGACTCTTGAGAGTTCCTTGGACTGCAAGGAGATCCAGCCAGTCCATTCTGCAGGAGATCAGTCCTGGGTGTTCTTTGGAAGGAATGATGCTAAAGCTGAAACTCCAGTACTTTGGCCACCTCATGCGAAGAGTTGACTCACTGGAAAAGACTCTGATGCTGGGAGGGACTGCGGGCAGGAGGAGAAGGGGACGACAGAGGATGAGATGGCTGGATGGCATCACCGACTCGATGGACGTGAGTTTGAGTGAACTCTGGGAGTTGGTGATGGACAGGGAGGCCTGGCGTCCTGCGATTCATGGGGTTGCAAAGAGTCGGACACTGAGCGACTGAACTGAACTGAACTCAACTGTACATCAATGAAAAAACTTTTTAAAATAAAAATGACATCAGTATCTGCTGGATGCATAGACAAGAATATATTAATAGTTGGAGGTGCATCCAATCATTTATAGTTTTCTCTAGAAATCAGGGTAGGATGGGGGATAGGGTGTGCTGAAGTGGACTTTAATTTTTTTCATTTTTACAATAATTTTATTTATTGACTTTTGGTTGTGCCGGGTCTTTGTCCCTGGGAGGCCTTCTCTCCAGCCGCAGTGAGTGGGGGCTACTCTCTCTCTCTGGCGGCAGTGTCAGGCTTCTCGTTGCAGGGGCTTGGGGGCTTGGCCTTCGGTAGCCACGGTCCCCAGGCTCCGGAGTGTAGGCTCGGGAGCGCTGGCTCACAGGCGGAGCCGCTCCACAGCACATGGGGTCTTTCTGGACTGAGATGGAGCCTGCGTCTCCTGCAGCTGGATCCTTCACCACTGAGCCACCGGGGAAGCCCCGCTTTTTAAACTTCTGTTTGATCTGTTGTCCCAGCATATATTCATGCATTCCTTGGTGATTGAAAACCAGAATGAGCCTCAGGTGAGTAAAGGCCTCGTAGTGGCGGACGTTCTCTAACTGTGGGGCACAGGGAGCTTGGGCTTGGTTTTCAGGATCCGGAGGGCTCTGCACGTCCTGGCTCCTGGCCCCTGGCCTGGCCCAGCTCTGTGTGCCTCCTGCCCCCTTAGGAGGGAAGCCAGGCCCCTCACTTACCTCCGTGTCATTGAAGCGGTGGGGCTCCAGGCACGGGTTCCACCTGACTGAGTGGGGAGACGGCATGAAGTCCAAGAACGGGTAAATGGATGTCCTTGTAAAGTTGAATCCGTGGATACCGTCTTCTGGAAACACTATGATCTGTGCACCCTGTAAGTCAAAACATCACAGGACAGTCTGTCAGCAGATGCTGGGAAGCAGCCCGCATTGTCCGACAGCCGTCCCACAGCTGCTCGGAACCGGGACCGGAGGGCCGGGGATCTGAGCCTTGAGGGGAACGGCTCCCTGGGTCTGACTCTGAGGGAACCAGGGACGAGCCTGGGGCTGGTCGGGGCGGAGGGGACGGGTGAGCCTGGCTGGAGGGGGCGGGGTTAGGAGCCGGGGGCGGTGCCCTGGGGGCTGCCGTGGGAACTACAGCAGGCCCTGAACGCCGAGCTCGACACACGCGCCACCGGCAGTCCAGTGGCTTTCGGCCTTCACTGCGCTTCTCCGTCAGGCAGGGGAGCTTCTGAAAACACACTGGCTGTTCCGGGGTGATCCGGCGGCCCGTGCCCAGAGTCTGCTTCTGTCGGCTGTGAGCGGGGTCCCAGGGACAGAGCTTGTCTACAGGGCCCCGCGTGACTCTAACGTGCAGCAGAGGTGGGGCCGCCCTGGGCTGGGGGGTCAGGGTCGAGCTGATTTCAGCATAGGAACCAGGACTGGGCTCTAACTTGCGTGTCTCTCCCTGGGAGTTAGGAGACTCCGCTTAGAGCCCTGGGCCCCTTACAGGCCTCTTCACACCTAGGGCAGCCCGGGTAGGGGATGGCAGCCACCTGAGACAGCCCGAACGGACAGGGCCGGGCCTTTCGCAGCCGCTCTCTGCTTACTAGGCTGAAGGTGCCAAGCCTGGAGCCTCAGCCATGGCGGGTGGTGGCAGAGGGCAGCCGGGAGGCACGAGTCATCAAGAATAACAGGCGATCTGAGTCACTGGTTTCCGGAACACACTGCACACCCTTATAACTTTTTCCTGGCTATATAAAACCCATGAAAGCTTATTTGTAGAACATTTGGAAAACAGAAATTATAAAGGAAGAATGAAGATAGGAATTGCTAACATCCTAACTGATTTCATTTTCCCCCCTCTCCGTCTATATGTGTGTGTGTGTGTATAATTGAGACAATAATAAACACACAGTTTCTATCTTGATGCTCTCACTACAGAACCATCAAGACTACAAAGATGCCGGGACTTTCCTGGAGGTACAGTGGGTAAGAATCCGCCTGCCAACGCAGGGGACGGGTTCAGTCCTTGGTCTGGGAAGGGCCCCCGTGCTGCAGAGCAGCTGAGCCCCGGCACCACGACGACTGGGCCCATGCTCTCTGGAGCCTGCAAGCGCCGAGTACCCAGCTCGAGTGCTGCAGTTACTGAAACGTGAGTGCCCACAGCCCACGCTCCGCAACCAGAGAAGCCACCTCAATGAGAAGCCCGCACACCCGCAACGAAGAGTGGGCCCTGCTCACCGCAGTTAGAGACAGTCTGTGTGCAGCAGTGAGAGTCCAGAGCAGCCAGAAGTAAATAAACAAAATTATTATTTAAAAAAAAAAAACTGCAAAGACGCCTTCAGAAACATCACTTGTATTAGACGCTGGATGATATTTAAGAAGACACCACAGTTTATCCTCTGTTGCTGGACATTTGAGTTGCTCCCAACTTTTTGTAATAAAGAGAAAACTGTGGTGCCCATCTGCCTACAGGGTACGCAAAACACTTTCTGGATGAGCACTGTACACAAGTCTTTGATTGGAGCTCTGGTTATTTCTTCATAAATAAAAGCTTTATAAGCATAAAGCTTTATAAGTGAAAATACTGAGTGTCAAACTTAGGAAAAAAATTTAAATTCTTAACATACATTCCCAAATAGCCTTCCAGAAAGATCATAGCAAAATTCAGTCCTTCCAGCAGAAAATGCATTCGGCCATCTTTACTGCACATTCGAAAGGAAAATTATCGCAAACTTAGAAATAAACAAGATGAAGAATGTCTGCCTACATCCTTTGTGTCTGTACATGTTTCCACAGTACAGCAGAGTACTGACTGACAAGCACCTTTGAGGACCACTTATCTAGTGAATGTGCCACTGTTTGCCTTTGCTATTTAACAAAACATCACCCTAAAGATGATGTCTTACTGCCCTGTAGGACTAAAGAATCCGGCTGCAATGCGAGAAACCTGGGTTAAATCCCTAGGTCGGGAAGATCCCCTAGAGGAGGGCATGGCAACCCACTCCAGTATCCTTGCCTAGAGAATCCCACGGGCAGAGGAGCCTGGCGGGCTACAGTCCACGGGGTTGCAGAGAGTCGGACGCGACTGAGCACAGCACAGCACGGGACAGCATTAGCCAGTTTTGCATCTATTAGCAGATTCATTTCCACATTCATCTGACTGATGGATACACTCACATCTCTTCCTCGAATTCAAGTGGACGGTGAGCCCTGGGCCCTGGAGGCGTACAGGGCTGGGCATCAGGTTGGGAACAGAGGAGGAGGGTCACCCATCAGAAGCAGGACGCGGCCTGCAAGTTAAATCAAAGCTCTGACACATGCCCGTTCTTCTCTATGTGTAAGAGTCACGTTTCTAACTGTTTGCAAATTATACTTGGACAAATGCTTTCCTTTATTAAAAACTAACGCTTTGGAAGCACTGAATGGTTACCTGTGGAAAGTAACACTTATGTTTATCTATTGATATTAAATTGCATTTCCTAACTACACGCCTGCCAGGAGTGAGGACTCAGACTGGAGCAGAGGCAGAACTCGGGGTCTGATGCCTTCTAGGAAGCGCTCTGCACACCTGACAAAGGGCTTGAGCAGTTTCCTGATAGACCAGTGAGCCTAAGAACTCCTGAGGAATTCCGAGTGGCAACTCCCAGCCTGATGTCTTTAGCATGACTCCTTTTCTTCACTGTAAATGCCTTTGTCAAGAGAGAACTCTTTCAGTTGGCCTGCCCTTGTAGCTTGTTTTAATACAAAACTTTGACACACACTTGGCATCAACCTGTCTTAGAGGTGACTTTAACACATATAGCCACGTAGGGGAGCTAAGATGTCTGTAAATCCTAAAAATGACCAGATCGACGGCTTTATCCTTGATCCTGGACCACAAGTAGAGATGGAGTGATGTCTGCAGCCAGTGTACATTTAATAAAAACATGTTACATGTTTCATTCAGGTGCAGGTGATGAAAAGGCAGGGATACTGCAGTCACGGTCTCTGGGTTTCAGTAAGGCATCTGCCAAATGTCTCAGTGTGGTTTTGTGGACAGGATGGAGGGAAAGGGGGTGACATTTCAGCACGGTGCAAGCCAACGCCCCCCGTGCAGAGAATGGATCTGTGTCAGGAGAAGGCCTGGGGGCATGGCCTGGGATGTTTTCACACCAACTTCAGGGAAGACTGAGACAAGGTGTGTCCAGGAGGCGTGAATGACACGAGTGATGGTGACTGACATGCAGGAGGCCCGTGTGCATCCCCAAGTAGCCCCAGGCTGGAGCGATGAAACTTAATGGCATAGATGGGAGGCTTTGCTATCAGGTTAAATCAATTAACCTTACACGGATGGCACGGCCTTGGCAGTGTGTATGCCTGTGCAAAAAGGGCTCGGGGGCTGCAACTGACAGCAAGTGCCTGGCGAGCCCACAGCGAGATGTAACTGTGAAGAGCTTCTCATCTGGGGACAACACTGCGAATGGAGTCAGGTCTGCTCCGTCCTGCCCTCAACAGAGCTGTGTGCAGTTCAGGGTATGGGGCAGCCCAGGAAACCCGGGGGGAAGGGCTGGAACCGCCTCTCTCCAGGAGCTCTGGATGGGCCTGGGGACAGATCCCGATGGGCCTGGGGAGAGACTCCCAATGGGCCTGGGGAGAGATCCCCGATGGGCCTGGAGGAGATCCCGATGGGCCTGGGGACAGACCCCGCTGGGCCTGGGGGAAGATCCTGACAGGCCTGGAGAGAGACCCCCAGTGGGCCTGGGGGAAATCCCGATGGGCCTGGGGGAGATCCCGACGGGCCTGAGGGAGATCCCGACGGGCCTGGGGAGAGACTCCCAATGGGCCTGGGGAGAGGCCCCCTGATGGGCCTAGAGGAGATCCCGATGGGCCTGGGGACAGACCCCGCTGGGCCTGGGGGAAGATCCTGACAGGCCTGGAGAGAGACCCCCAGTGGGCCTGGGGGAGATCCCGATGGGCCTGGGGGAGATCCCGACGGGCCTGGGGGAGATCCCGACGGGCCTGGGGAGAGACTCCCAATGGGCCTGGGGAGAGACCCCCAGTGGGCCTGGGGGAGATCCCGACGGGCCTGGGGGAGATCCCGGCCGTGCCGGCCAGGCTGCAATCTGGGGGAGGCAGGTGGGTGGGTGGGTGGGGTTCAGTCTGTCCTGTTGGGTTCGGAGGACAGGGCGATGGGCACCAGTGGCAGGGAGGCTGACTGTCGCTCATGGAAAGAAAGCTCTTTCCCAGGAGTTTCCACTGTCTCAAGTGGACGGTGAGCGCTGGGCCCTGGAGGCGTACAGGGCTGGGCATCGGGTTGGGAACAGAGGAGGAGGGTCACCCATCAGAAGCAGGACGCGGCCTTTAGGCGCCCTTCCAACATCAGTGTGCTGTGCTACAGGCCGCATGTCAGAACGTGGCCACGCAGGGCTGGCCACCCTGCGCAGGGGCGGGCGGCTGCTTGGGCAGGTGGTCTGCCCCCGACCTCACAGGCACGGGGCTCTGCCCCCAGGGGGTCCCCGCCTGTCCCCAAGAGTGGGGCGTCCTTCAGCAGCCCCGCTGGTCCTACCCGGCCCTCCCTCCAGTCAGTACCCCCCTCCTTCCCCGGGACAGAGGTGGCACCAGTCCACTCTGTCCGCTGGGCTCAGTTCTGTCTGGACCGGGCCCTCGGGCTGCTTGGGGTCTGGCACGGGGACCAGCAATAAGCCCCCCGTGTCGTCAGGAGGCAGCAAACCCGCTCCGGGGTGGCTCCCTGCTTCAGTTAGACTCTGAAAGCCTCTGAGAGCAGGAGAGGCCAGCGGGCGGGCAGCTTTGTGGTGTTTCTGCACTGTCTTCCTTCTGGGGGCACCTTTAGGAGAGCCAAGGCCCCCGCCTGCACCCCGGCCCACTCTGTGCGCGTGGGAGCCGCCAGACACCCAGTTGGTTTAGCAGCCCCCACGTGTGATAACCAGGGGCCTGGCCTGCAAGTCCCCCAGGCCGGAGGGGAAGCATCACCTTGGGATCTTACAAAATTATAGATTCTGACTCTGCAGGTCTAGGACGGGCCCCGCGTTCTGCATTGCTCACGGGCTTTGGCGGGCAGGCTGATGCTGCTGGTCTGCAGACCGCCCTCTGAGTAGTGGGCCTCTAGCTCCCTGATACAGCTCAGTCCTGAGTATTCTTTGGAAGGACTGATGCTGAAGCTGAAACTCCAATACTTTGGCCACCTGATGTGAAGAACTGACTCACTGAAAAAGACTGTGATGCTAGGAAAGATTGAAGGCAGGAGGAGAAGGGGATGACAGCGGATGAGATAGTTGGATGGCATCACCGACTCAATGGACATGAGTTTGGGTGGACTCCAGGAGTTGGTGATGGACAGGGAGGCCTGGTGTGCTGCAGTCCATGGGGTCACAAAGAGTTGGACACGACTGAGCGACTGGACTGAACTGAGCCACCTAATTCCTTCAGCTCAGCGCTCTGGGTCTGATTTCCCAGAGGGGCTGCGGGGGACCACCGACCCGGGGCCAGCCCGCCCTGTTGAGCACGCCTTGCCTTTTGGGCGGCGGTCGTCACTTGCTGCTCGTAGACGTCAAGGTTCCGATGCATGAGCTCCAAGGCCTGCTTGCGGCTGGTGAGGGCCAGCGGGTCGGGACTCAGGAAGGATCGGTGCTCGTACACGGCGGCCACGTAGTGGGCAGCCTGGCGGGGCTCGGCCGGACAGCCCTCCTCGGCCGGGCCGCCTGGGACGGCCACAGCCAGGCAGCAGCTACACAGGAGAAGGGCCAGCTGCCGGCCGGCTCTGGACATGGCGCCGCTGGTCAGTCTAGAAGGGGAAGGGGTGAGGAGAGAACAGCTGAGGCCAGGATCCTGCCAGGACCGGGGCTTCCACAGATTCATTATTCCTGGCAACTAGACGTACCCGCCAGGTTGCTGCAGCTCAAAGGGTTTGCTTCACGTTCCTAGTAAAAGGGTGTGTGTTTCTCTCCAAACATGGAGCGAGGGCCCTTTAACAAAATGGCTCACTGTGTTAACCGTCTGGTTCAGAACATTTCCAAAACAGACCCGGTGTTCGCCGCGATTGTTTCCCCAGCAGGACTCTTCTAGCTGCAGGCTTCAGATTTAGGCAATAATAACTAGTCTAACAGTTTTACATCATGCTGTGACGTAGCCCCACGCCCCACAGCCTGCCCTCCATGTGCACAGTCACACTGCAGGTCAACCGTCCATACCGGCTGTGATGGCCGTGGCCCTCAAAGTACACCTCGGCTAAAGCCATAAAGCCTGACGCATCACAACTCTCCCTGCCTTTCTTGGGTTGGTAGTGAATATTTATACACTTCTATAAAGGCTTATATATAAGCCTCCCCTCAGCCAGCACAACAGTCTTGAACTTGGTGCAGAGAAACTGCCGACTTCTACTTAAATGTCAGTTTACAGATGGGCTAAAAGAAGTCTGCCATCACAGCACAACTTCCCTCACCTCGCCTTGAACTTGAGAACTGCCATCATACGCTGTGACTTTTTCTACTTCTGTCTCTGGGATTTCCAAAACTCTTGTTTTTGTTTTTTTTTTTAAAGCATACTCACTTGGAAATTAAAATCCTTCAGCAGTAATAAAATGAAACTTTTTGAAAATAAATGAGAATTTTCTGGAAAGGAAACTCAGCTTTCTAGCTCTTACTGTAAGAGATTAGAAGTAAATCATATCACTTACAATGACACTTCTGTGTTTTGTGCCTTTTTCCCCCAAGAACAGGAATTGTAATTTTTAATAGTTATGTGTCACTGGGCATTTTTACACACAGTTCTGCCTTGAAAATCGACCTGGCCTGGCAGCCAAAGCCCCTCCTCTGGCACACAGACTTGCTGGCTGGTGCCAAGGCTGGGCCCCGTGCTCGGCGGAGATGTGCCCAGGCTGACCAACCACCCAGGAATCCAGCTAGACATCAAGACAGCAAAAACGGATCAAGAAACCATGTTCTGCTCCTTAATGAGAAAATGACGTCCCGCCCAAGTCTGACTCAGAGCCCCGGTGCTTGCATTCCAAAACCAGACTCTCCAGGCGCCGCAAATTTCCTTTTCTTGCAAAAGTTCCAAAAACAAAAGCAACCGTAACTATTTTCAGCAGCGGCCCGGGCCCCGGGTGCTCCGTCAGAACCCTGGACTCAGAGACTGCTCTGGCCAGGCGGCACGCCTTTCCCCCCCTGCCCTGGCCCCTCGCAAACTGCTCCTCCTTCCCTGGGGAATAAAGGGTCCACCCAAATGCCAGGCCCCGGCGCGCTGCCGCGTAGGGAGGTCAGAACAAGGGGCCTTTGAGCCCGAGGTCAGGAGCTTTTGAGCAGAAACAGAAGTGCAATTGATAAGCTTTCTTACTTGAGTTTTGTTTCTGAAGATCGGCAAGGAATAATTTTTAAAGTCTCGGAATCTGTTTAACATTCCAGCTCTGGTTTCAGAATGATGATAATGGAGAGTGGTTTGTGGGGAGATACGTTCACCTTCAAAGTCACATTCACAATGTAAGGCCCTGGCCTCCCTGAGTGAGTGAGCGAGTGAAAGTTGCTCAGTCGTGTCCGACTCTTTGCGACCCCATGGACTGTAGGGTCCATGGAATTCTCTAGGCCAGAATGCTGGAGTGGGTAGCTGTTCCCTTCTCCAGGGGATCTTCCCAACCCAGGGATCGAACCCAGGTCTCTCCCTAAGAGGGAGGAAAATGAGGCCCGTGATGGGGGCGCGTGGGGGGCAGATGACCCGGGGCCGGGTGGGGGCAGGTCAGGAGGCCCTGGAGCAAGGGTGCTGTTGCAGGGCCCTCCTTTTTCAGCTAAGGGCTGCCCACCACTGATGGGGGACACAGAACCTTTGTTTGCATCTCAGGGACTGCAATCCGGCAAAGCAAGGAACTCGCAGAACTGGCACGGTATCACCTTCCTTTCTATTTTGAGAAAATAAATTTAGATTCTTTACAAAAGGAGCCATCATTTCTGCGAGAACAGAGGTCAGTCAGGAATGCACAGTTAGGCAGATTTAGCCAGGCAGTCACGTTCCAAAGGAAGTAAGCCTACTGAGGCGGCAGAGAATGAGTGATTCGAGTAAAAATAGGCACCACAGTGTCCCTGCTGCAGAGGGTGCCACCGCAGACATTTTAACCGAATCCTTCATGTGGCAGGAGCTCTGAAAGGCAGGGCTGGGGGACGGCCAGGATGCGAGGGCCCCAGAGTTGGCTTGGGAGCCATGCCCGTGGCTGAGGGGCGGGGGGCTCCCCGGGAATACCAGGCCCTAGAGTCAGGAGGTTTCTGGCGGCCCAGCAACTGACCCCTGTGCAGAGCTGGGCAGGGCCTGGACCGTGAACACAGAGGTGGCTGGAGGCCTGTGTTCAGTCTGAAGAGCGAGCTACGAGCCTCCTTCCATTTGATGTGAGGCGAGACTCCAGGAAGGGCCCGGCGTGGAGGCATCACTGGAGCGACACCTGACTCCAACCCCCTGCTTCCCATGCCCCCTGAGCCGGCGGGGAGATGGCAGGGCCGGCGGACACTCACTTCAATGCCCGCGTGACGCCTGCCCATGCCAGATGCGGGCACTGGCCTCAAGGACCCAGTGGTGAAGGTGCCCAGCCCTTCCGAGTGGACCACCCCCCACCACGTGTCTGCCACAATCCACACAGAGGGTCCCTCACTCGCAACGTTATGATGCTGCGAAAGCCGTATGCTTTCAGCAGAGACCGTGCTCGGGGTTCAGAATGGGGGCCTGCCTAGCGACCCTCTCTCTCAGCCTGCGCGGGGCAGACTGGACCCTAAGATCACGAGGCTGAACGACCCCCACACCTCGTGCTGTTTCTCCATTCCAGTAGGTGCTCCAGAAATCCCGTGAGATGTTCCACCCTTTATGACAAACCAGGCCTGGGGTTAGAGGGCTCTGCCCACCTGCAGACTACTGTGAGTGCTCCAGGCACAGCAGGTGGGCTGGGCGGGAGTGTACTCTCTCCCTTCAGATCTTTCAACTGATGGCAAGTTTATTGGGACATTAATCCCACCACTATTGCCCTGCTGACTGCACTTCATGCAACAGCTGGCAATAAGTAGGAAGGGAAGATAGAGACGGGGAGAGGGCAGGGAGGGCCGGGGGTGGGGGTGGGGAAGGTTCTAGACCAGGAAGGGCTCAAAGAGACCCTGGTATCTGAAGAAGGTGCGAGAGGAGGGCTGTGGACCCCTGGTGGGGAGAGGGCTCCAGGCAGAGGCTGCTTGGGTAAAAGGGCCAAGTGGGGGCTTCGGGGGTGGCTCGGGAAACAGCCAGAAGAGCAGAGGGCTGGGAGGCGGCGGAAAATGAAGTCAGAGGGCACCAACGGGCAGTGGTGCCCCTCCTCTGGCCCCTTCTCCACGGAGATCCAGGTAGAGCCTGAGCCGCTCAGAGCCGCTCCTCTGCTCAGAATCTCCCGGTGACCTCCCGGCGCCCCCACAGGGAGAGCTAGAGTGCTCGCAGACCCGACAGGAAACGGCGGCCGGGGTGGCAGGACTCCTTCATGCCAGCGTCCTCACCTGCCCACTGCCTACAGAAGCCTCTGCTTCTCATTTCATAAGGAAGCATGCTCCCCGGATGCTCATTCTGCTCGGGAAAGTTCCTGCGATCCATGAGGGAAGGCAATCAAAGCCTTCAATCATGACGTGGAAATCAATTTTGTGGAAATTTGGTAACACGTCAATCACGAGATATTTTTACACACAAAGGAACTTGGATTTTCCATCTTGCTACATGAGTCACTTTGATAATTAGCTGTGTTTCCTTCCTAGCCTTGCTATCACAGTAGTGTCTTTTGCAAAAAAATGAAAGGATTATTATGAAGGTATTCTTAATAAGATAATTTCAGAGGCGGGTATATCCCTTTAACATTTTATATATAGATGTTCTGATTGTTTTAATAAAAGAGCTTGTCACTTTTCACTTGCCGGGGAGAGTGACAGGCCCGTCTTTGGGAAAGAGGCGGGAAGAGTTGGCAGAGGAAATGTTACATCCCGTGGAACAAAGCAGGACCAGCTAAGTCATTAGGAACGAGCAGAATACACCTCTGCATGTGTCCGACAGGACTCCAAGAAAAACACTGTGAAGCTCTAAATAGTTTTAAACCCGTTCTCACGAATTTTGTGATTTCCCTAAGTCCTTTCACATAAGTAAGTACGAGCATCTCGTAAGTCAGACAGAGGAGAAATATGATATCTCTTATATGCAAAATCTAAAAAGAAACGATACAAATGAATTTATTCACAAAACAGAAACATACTCACAAACTATGAGAACTCATGGTTGCCGGGGATGGGAGTGGGAGGATGGAGGGAAGGGACAGTTAGGGAGTTTGGGATGGACATGGACACGCTGCTGTATTTTAAATGGAGAACTAACAAGGACCTACTATAGAGCACAGGGAACTCTGCTCCTTGTTAGGTGGCAGCCTGGATGGGAGGGGAGTTTGGGGGAGAAGGCATACATGTATGTGTACGGCTGAGTCCCTTTGCTGTCCACCTGAAACCATCACAACATTGCTAATGAGCTATACTCCAATAGAAAATTTTAAAAATAATTTTTTAAAAAGAAATAATGCCTAGGGTTGATTCATGTTGAGGTTTGACAGAAAACAGCAAAATTCTGTAAAGTAATTATCCTTCCATTAAAAGAAGAAAAAAAGAAAGAATGCCCATCTCCACCTAATTTATATAATCTGAATTTAAAGAAACCCCAAGGAGAACTTCATTATCCTATCCGGAAAGCCTCCTCTTCTCAGTCTGGCCCCTGACAGGCCCTGGAGCAATGTAAAGCCCCACAGCGTTGGGGCTCAGGTTCCTGCCAATTTCCACCACCGAGACTCCAGTGCCTCAGGGGGCCGCTGAGGGTGGTGCTGGGGTTCAAGGCTGAATTCACATGGGACAGTGAGTAAATTACCAGGAACCTCAGGCTGAACTGGTAGGTCGTGATTTCCCTTAAAAAACGGTCCAGCTGTTCTCACCAAACAAGAGAAGGACACACAGAAGTGTAACCACGGGCCAGGCCTTGGACTGGCATCTCTTTCTGTTCACTGCAGTCGTTCCTCGTGGAACACCCAATGGGCAATCACAGACCACCTGAACTGAAATAGGGCCACCTTTCTTCTCCTCAAATGGGATATTATCTCTATAACTGAAGACAAAACCGCCCCCTGAAACGCGCGGGTGTTGAATGAATGGAAGAAGGCTCTTTTTTTTTTTCACTCTTGTGCAGAGAAGACAGCCGTGAGGCTGAGCCTCCGGGTGTGCAGCTGCCACCCTGTGGGCAAACTGGGTACCACCGTCAGCGCGAATGCCACGATAGTGGGTCCTTCTTAAGAAGCAAAAGGGTGTTTTCCCCCCTCCTTTCCTTCTCCCTTTCATTTCTAACATTTCATCTTACAGTGAAGAAACTAGAAAGCATTTGATTTTCCAAGATTGGGGTCTCATGAAAGCTAGTTGTTTTTTTTTTTTTTTTCTCTGTCATGTTCCTAGGACCTATTGCCTCTTCTGTATTCACAGGTGCTAAGTTAGCTGTGACTTCTAACAGCTGTGAGTGGGTGTGCACAGAAACACAGCCCACTGCAGACGCACAGGACTGTTCACAGGGAAATCTGGTCACGGTAAAGCTCTTCAGGGACTCTTTTATACGGACGCCGCCTTGCATTTCACATTGCATGCTAACATTTTCAAACCACTTTAACATCCACTGTTTCATTTTATCATCCTGTCACACAAAGCAAGAAAAGCAGATGGTAAAACTCCACTTTCCTGGTGAGGGAGTCCTCCAGGACCAGTTAGTGGTGACGACAGAGAAAGCAGCTCTCCTGGCTCCTGGTCCAGCCCTCCCAGCGCACATTCAAGACAAGGGTAGTTTACCAGAACTTCAAAGACCGCGGTAGTGTCTTCAATGCAGTTGCAGCAGAATTCGACAGAAATTCACAGCACCCTCCCACGAGACAGTATGGGTTGTCAGACCAGAGCAGGGGTTCTCAGATGTGGGTCTGATGCTGGGACACCCGCAGGGCTTGAACACAGAGCTCTGGGGGCCCTGTTGCTGGGAGTTTTAACTCAGCAGCTCTGGGGTAGGGCCCGAGAATATGCATTTTTCTAACAAGTTCCCGGGTGATGGTGGTGCTGATGCTCCTAGCCTCGGTCACCTGGAGAACCACTGGGCTGGAGGGTAAAGGCAGGTCCATTCTGTCTCTGTCTTCTGCTCACGTCAATGAAAAGTGTGAGCCAGAACCATCACCTTTATTTCTCAGGTGCCTCTCCAACCGGGCTGAGACAATGTGGGCAGATTTCAGAGTGTTTCCACCATATTACTGAAAATGAGCAGCAAAGTAAGCAATCTAATTGGAGGTGGGGGGGGGTCCCCAAAACAATCTGATCCAGGTCAGTGAAAGGATTCAGTGCTTGTCTTTGCCTCAACAGGAACATCACAGTAGAACCAGAGTGTTGCTGATTTTCACATGTTTAAAGTTCTTGATTTTAAAAGAATAAAACAGGGGTAATAGATACTCCATTCGGTAATTTCATAAGATGAATAAAGAAATATGTAGAAATATAATAAAATAAATGATATATTTATAAATTTAAATAAATTTTAATTTTTAATTTTAAAAATTTATAAACAGTATACATTCATAAATAAATAGATAATCTGAAAAATCTTCCAGCTATATTCTGCAAAAATGTACCAGATTTCTTTTCAAAACCTTATCTGAAATCTTTGGAAGCCAAAAATGAATTGCTGAGACCTCAGCTGTGGTTCACAGACCTCGGCCAAGGGAGCAGGGCGAGCTCGGAGCAGCTGCGCGCCCTCACTCTCCCCCTGCGCGCCCTCACTCTCCCCCTGCGCGCCCTCACTCTCCCCCTGCGCGCCCTCACTCTCCCCCTGCGCGCCCTCACTCTCCCCCTGCGCGCCCTCTCTCTCCCCCTGCGCGCCCTCACTCTCCCCCTGCGCGCCCTCACTCTCCCCCTGCGCGCCCTCTCTCTCCACCTGCGCGTCCTCACTCTCTCTCCACCCGCGCGCCCTCTCTCTCCACCTGCGCGTCCTCACTCTCTCTCCACCCGCGCGCCCTCACTCTCCCCCTGCGCGCCCTCACTCTCCCCCTGCACGCCCTCTCTCTCCACCTGCGCGCCCTCACTCTCCACCTGCGCGCCCTCACTCTCCCCCTGCGCGCCCTCTCTCTCCACCTGCGCGTCCTCACTCTCTCTCCACCCGCGCGCCCTCACTCTCCCCCTGCACGCCCTCTCTCTCCACCTGCGCGCCCTCACTCTCCACCTGCGCGCCCTCACTCTCCCCCTGCGCGCCCTCTCTCTCCACCTGCGCGTCCTCACTCTCTCTCCACCCGCGCGCCCTCACTCTCCACCTGCGCGCCCTCTCTCTCCACCTGCGAGCCCTCACTCTCTCTCCCCCTGCGCGCCCTCTCTCTCCACCCGCGCGCCCTCACTCTCCCTCCCCCTGCGCGCCCTCTCTCTCCACCTGCGCGCCCTCATTCTCTCTCCACCCGCGCGCCCTCACTCTCCACCTGTGCGTCCTCACTCTCCACCTGCGAGCCCTCACTCTCTCTCCCCCTGCGCGCCCTCTCTCTCCACCTGCGCGCCCTCATTCTCTCTCCACCCGCGCGCCCTCACTCTCCACCCGCGCGCCCTCACTCTCCACCTGCGCGCCCTCACTCTCCACCTGCGCGCTCTCACTCTCCCCCTGCGTGCCCTCACTCTCCCCCTGCGCGCCCTCACTCTCTCTCCACCTGCGCGTCCTCACTCTCTCTCCACCTGCGCGCCCTCACTCTCTCTCCACCCGCGCGCCCTCACTCTCCCCCTGCGCGCCCTCACTCTCCCCCTGCGCGCCCTCACTCTCCCCCTGCGCGCCCTCACTCTCCACCTGCGCGCCCTCACTCTCCACTGGTCTTGGGCCAGAGGAACAGCGTGGGCGCTTGTGGCAACCCTGCTCTCCTGGGACATCTATGACTTCCGGCTGGGCTTCACCTTCCCAGCCCTCTGGAACTGTCATCAAGGTCCCTGAAATAAGCCTCTGTGGTATCAGCAAAGAACTGTCTTTCAAAGCCCTTGAGAAACGCCACCCCCCACCTCCCATTTCTGTGTTGGACTACCTTCAATCAGAGTGGTCAGAAGAAGCACCTTTTAGAGAATGAGGCCCTGAAGGCTGGACACAAGCCGCGGACAGAAAGCATGATGCTCTAGAACCGCAGGTCAAGTATTCAGGGAAGACGTGCTCAGAAGTGGGCACAATGGAACGGCTCTTTGTGAATTAGGCGTATGGTGGACATGCTATCCCTAAGGGCAAGATAGGCCAAAGACCAGGACATCAGGGCTTGTCACTCCCGTGCTGGCGAGGGAGACACCCACAGCCCAGGACCCACGGGATGGTGAGGATGCCCCGGATGCAGACAGCGGAGAACAGGGGAAGCCATGGTCCCCAAGCCAAAAGAACAATCCCTAACAGCGCAGTCCAGAAACACTGAGAATGAACGACAGTAGGGAGAGCAAATGGAACAACAAAAAAGGCTAAAGCAAAACAAAGCACCAGAGAAAACCTGCCAAAGGCCATCTTCTCCTACGGAGGGTGCGTGAAGCATATACGGGAGAGGCACAGCTAAGCTCCCCAAGAGAGGAGCAGCGAAAAGCAGGCAAGTGGGTCCTGATGCTGTCAGTCCTGAGTGCTGGTGGGTGATGCTCTCGGCACAAGCGTGGTGGCGTGATGTAGGTGACCCACCGCCAAACAGAGCGCAGCACGCAATCCTGGGTGAGAGTGACCGTCTCACGTGCGTGGCAGAGAACTGGTTACCATCTCTGCTTTTGTTCTCCTGGAGGCGCTGAACATGGTGTGCTTTGGATAGACTGGGAATTTTTTGTGTGCCTTTTTCCCGCTGGCAAGGGTCCCAGCTCAGCCGTGACTACATTCTGGTACTAACGCAAGTCCCACTGCCCTGGGCCATGCAGAGCGTCTGAGGCCAGACATCTGACTGACTGTTGCAGCTTTCCCAGTTGGGGAACTTTGGCCCAAGTTCCCCACGCTCGTTGGTGCACCACTCCTCAGCACTCAGGGTGGAGCAGTGTAAAACAGTCTGGCTCTTTTGGGAAAGAGGCTACTCCTAAACTTGAAAGGGACCATTATCTAGAACCAGGATTCAATGCAAATTCATCCTGTCCAAAGGCCTACATTCTTTTTATGCCACCACACTCAGAATAACAAGAGGAAAAGTTTGACTGAATAAGTGATACTGGGATGACTGAATAACAATATGGAGAAGGCAACGGCACCCCACTCCAGTGCTCTTGCCTGGAAAATCCCACGGATGGAGGAGCCTGGTGGGCTGCAGTCCATGGGGTCGCTAAGAGTCGGACATGACTGAGCGACTTCACTTTCACTTTTCACTTCCATGCACTGGAGAAGGAAATGGCAACCCACACCAGTGTTCTTGCCTGGAGAATCCCAGGGACGGGGGAGCCTGGTGGGCTGCCGTCTATGGGGTCGCACAGAGTCGGACACGACTGAAGCGACTTGGCAGCAGCAGCAGCGGCAGAATAACAATATGGAAATACATTTAAACACCTTACACTATACACAAAAACAAACTCAAAATCAGGAGTTAAATAGTAAATGTTAGGAAAACTAAAATAAATTATACTTGGGTATCAGGGATTTGATGAAACAACTGTCTAAAACCTGAAGCAGTTAAAACAATAAAAGAAACAGATCAATAAATTAAAGTTTACATGCAAAATTAAACCTCAAGTCAACATTTACAAATAGGCAAGGAACAAGAACAGATTTAAAGAAGAAAACAAGTCATAAACAAACACTCTGAAAGACTCTGAACTTATGTACAAAATAAACATTAACTTGTACAATTTTAAAATACTAAATTTGGACAAATAAACTAGTAAACTGATAATAGTAATTTCTTATTGGGGAAAAAAAGTTTGACACTTTGTATTATAAATCACAAACAGTATACTTCTGAGATTTAATCTTAGGAAGTCATTTAAATAAGAAGAAAGTCAGTTGAAATGACAGCATACCATGGAAGTAAAGAATATGGGCTTTTGAGTTTTAAAATATCTGATCTGAAATCCTGGCTCTGGGACCTCCCTAGTGGTCCATTGGCTAGGACTTTGTGCTTTCACTGCTGAGGGGCCCAGGTTTGACCCCTGGTGGGAGCATTAAGATTCCACAAGTCATGCAAAGCAGCCATGCCGGGAGCCAGTGTGAGGAATCCCGCCCGTGACAAGGTCATGAGGAAGGAAGCTGACATACGCAAGGCGTGCTCAGACTTCAGGGGCCCCTCTGGAAATTCCTAAGCATGTACCCCAACAAAAATTTGCCGGTTTTTGTGCTCTGCTGTTCCACTCTTCTGACATCCTCTGGAAAAAGTCAATTCAGGGCTTTAGTCTTCTGCATTTGAAAGAGTGTTTCAATCCAGAAACCCCTCGGATGGCTTTCTAGCCTGCCTGCAGGACTCCTACAGCTGGGCGTGTGATTGTTTGAGGCCTCCTGACCGCAGGAGGCACAGGAAGCTTAAAACATCCTAGGAATGTAGGGGCTTCCGAGGAGTCAAAATCTTTAGAACAGGACTGATTAAAAGTTTCATTTGTTGAGTCAATACTTGCTACTAAATTTTCATATCCTTTATTTTTAGATATAGTTGGTACATAGAAAAAACGAGTAGTAGACCTGGTGTTAGCAACATTAGATCTTTGAGTTAAGTACCTTCTTTGTTATAACCCACTGCGCCTTTGTTCTATAGAGATGTAACTTTAATGCCTTAAGGAGATGCAGATTAAAGAAAAACACTTCAGGGGAAACGAAATTAACATTCATTAAGGAAGAGAGCCAAAAAGTGTTATCTTGGCCAGAAGATAATGTAAATCACCTGAGACCTTTTGTATACAAAAAGATATACAGAAAGAGCCTGGGCTGCGAAGGCTACATAATTTTGTGTTGCCCATTGATCTCCATGTTTTATCAAAAGTATAAAAGGCCTTCTGAACAATAAAGGATGGGACCAGCTTCTCGGACCAGTTTCTCGGACTAGTCTCTTGGCCTGGTTTCTTGGGAATCTGGCTTCCCCCGTGTCTCTCTCTCTCTTCTTCTCTCCCTTTCCCTCCCTCCGCTCTTTACTTTAATTTCAGGCTGAATCTCCACCTGGGGCGCGGAGGCCCGCCAAGTCTACTTGCTTGCCCTGGCTGTTAAGACCCGCGCGAAAGGGAGCCTAAGGTGAGGCACCCTTAGATATTCAAGCGAGTGCCGGTGACCCAACGTAGATGGTGCAAATTCCTTGTCTGGAATTTTATTGGTCTTCCGTGCAAACCAAGGTATTCAGCCCTCTTCCTCCACTTAATCTTCCTACCACACTATAGTTTCTTAATCTAATCTTATATTAATAAATAAACAAGTCTTTCCATGCCAATGCCGTCTACCCTTCGAATTCCCTGGATCCACCGGGGCTGGACCCCAGCACAGCCAAAATAAATAAACAGAGTAATTAAATTCTTCAAAAAGGATCCTATAAGAAACGCAAACCAAGATTATTTGCTAGCAAGTTGCCACAAAGCACATAAATACTGTGACCAAAATGAAGAAAACCCCAAACAATTGGTTTATAAGACAAAAACACACAAAAAAAGACCAAACACAAAATCATTTTTAAAAGGAAGAAAAAAGAGAGGCGGGGCAGGGGTAGAGGGGTAGAGAAAGGGGAAGAGAGAGGAGGGGGAAAAGGAGAAGGCAGAGCGGGGGAAATAAAAGGTTATTTGGTAGAACTTAAGAGAGAAGCAGGAAAAAAAAACACCATCAAATAAACTAAGGCACACTTCCAGTTACAAAATAAGTCCTGGGATGTAATGTACAGCTTGGTGACTATAGTTAATAATACTGTATTGCATATCTGAATGTTGCTAAGAAAGTAAATCTTAAAAAAATTCTCATCATAAAAAATACTTTCAACTATGTGTGGTGACAAGGTTGACTAGAGTTACTGTGGTGATCATTTAGTAATGTACACAGATATCAAGTCGTGATGCTGTACATCTGAAACTAACATAATTTTACATGTCAATTACATCTCAATTTTAAAAATGAACTTAAATTTTTGGAAAAAAAGAAAGAAAGCAAGTACAGAACAGCCGAAAAGAATCTGATGATGCTGTAAATAATATATGTGACAAGGGGTCAAGAATGAGGAGCTGGGCAACATGAACGGAAACGCAGAATTGAAAAGGAGTCTAGAGGAGACGACAGATAGGGAGGGTTGGTGAATCAGAGCCAACACATACACAATTGGGAAATCCATAACAGAAAAGGGAAATAAATGTGCGGTGGAGACACCCTTCCCTGAATGCAGGTAGAAACTATGCTTTGCTTCCAGCCAACAGAACGTGGCGAAGGTGAACGGATTTCACGTGTAACTAAAATCTCGAATCAGCTAATTCTGAGTTATTTAAGAGATTATCCTGGGTGGGCCTGACCTAATCAGGTAAAGGACTTTAAAAAAGGAACTGGTGTCTTCCCTGGAATCAGACACTTTCTCTTCTCCTGTCCTTGGAGAAGAAAGCTACCAGGACTTCTACCATTGCAAGGAAATTATTCTAAACACCAGTTGAGCTCGGAAGAGGACTCAGCCTTGGATGAGACTGTGAACCCAGCTGACATCTTCACTGTAGCCTTGGGAGGTCCTGCTCAAAGGGTGCAGTTAAGCTTGCTCAGACGCCTTGACCACTGAAACTGTGAGATGATAAATACGCTGTGTTTTAAGTTACTAAATGTGTGGTAACTTGTTACACATAGATAATAAATAACGATACAATAATAGATAATGGAAGAGGAACGTCATTTGAAGATGTAACTGAAGAAAACTTTCCAGAAAGAAAAGCAGATTTGAACTTACATATTGAAAGAAGTGAAAGTGAAGTCGCTCAGTTGTGTCCGACTCTTTGCGACCCCATAGACTGTAGCCTATCAGGCTCCTCCGTCCATGGGGTTTTCCAGGCAAGAGTGCTGGAGTGGATTGCCATTTCCTTCTCCAGGGGATCTTCCCGACCCAGGAAAGGACACACCAAAACTCAGGAAAGAAAGAAACAGAATCTCAACACCAGTATATCGTCTAGTAAGATTGCTGACCTTCAAAGACAAAGTGGGAGTCACTTGGAAAGCCAAGTAAAATGATCAAGGGCATTTATAAGGGCACAAAATCAGGTGCTCCTCAGACTTCGCCACACACAGCAACATCAATGCTAGTACACCCTACATAGAGTCCTTTTGAAGAAGAGAATATGAACCAGGAGTTTCCTTCTATGCCAAACTGTGTTTGCAGTATAGAAATAAGAGGTAATAGACTGGACAATGCAAGAACTCAGGGAATATTATTTTTATCAGTCTTTCTTGAAAAAAACACATATAGGATAAACTGCCAACCAAGAGGTGATTTTAAAAATATGGCAAATAAACGGACAATAATCCTTTAATATGACACCTGGATCCAGAGACTGGATTGAACTCAGGTTCTATCCTTTGGGGATGACTATGCATGGTAGTGGAGAAGGAAATGGCAACCCACTCCAGTGTTCTTGCCTGGAGAATCCCAGGGATGGCTGAGCCTGGTGGGCTGCTGTCTATGGGGTCGCACAGAGTTGGACACGACTGAAGCGACTTTGCATGCATGCATGCATTGGAGAAGGAAATGGCAGCCCACTCCAGGGCTCTTGCCTGGAGAATCCCAGGGATGGCTGAGCCTGGTGGGCTGCCATCTATGGGGTCACGCAGAGTCAGACACGACTGAAGCGACTCAGCAGCAGCAGCAGCCGCAGGCATGGTATGTTCTTTCAGCATGAGACGTGTGTCTGACTCTCTTTTCATGATCTTAGAACAAACCATCAATCCTTCTTCTATCTATTTAGAATTGCAATGCTGGTAGTCTATCATTTCATTTTCCTTCATTAATCATAGTGCTTTGTATAAAGAGACATTTTATCTATTACTTGGTTATCTAATGGTACAGTTCATATAGCAAAGACAGGATAAACGCTAGATTCTCTCTCTCAGTCTTTTTAAAATCAGTTTTCAGGATAAGTAACTTATTATCTGAAGGTGACCAATTTTTAAAAAATATTATAAATTCAAGGATTTAAACATATTTCATGGGTTTTTTTCCATTGCAATTATTATCATTATAGAAACTCATTGTTGACTCACAGCAGCCTTTTCAAGCCAGCCCTTGATTCCTCTTGACATCACTCTAATACTTTTTGATACCTTCTTTGTAATTTAACACTAAAAGATGTCCCAAGCTTATTGTATACATTTTCTGGCTCAGAGTTGGAAGTGGC